>NW_016805944.1:1736897-1800847 GCF_001698545.2 Rhinopithecus bieti | reverse complement strand
TTTTTTTTTTTTTTTTTTAAAGAGACAGGGTCTTGCTCTGTTGCCCAGGCTGGAGTGCAGTGCCGTAATCATAGCTCACTGCAGCCTCGACCTCCTGGGACTCAAGTAATCTTCCCATCTCAGCCCCCTGAGAAGCTGGGACTATAGGCACATGCCACTATGCCTAGCTGGTTTTCTTTTTTTTTACGTTTTGCTAGAGGTGGACATATCACTTCATTGCCGAGGCTGGTCTCAAACTCCCTGGCTTCAAGCGATCCTCCCACCTCGTCAATGATTTTTTTTATTGTGATTCACTGAAGGTTCAGATGATTGTTAGCATCTTTTAGCAATAAGGTATTATAAAATTAAAGTATGTACATTGTTTTTATAGCTGTAATGCTATTATTGCACACTTAGTAGACTACAGTATGGTGTAAACACATTTTTTCTTTCTTTCTTTCTTTTTTTTTTGAGATGGAGTCCCACTCTGTCCCCCAGACTGGAGTGCAGTGGCGCAATCTCAGCTCACTGCAACCTCCGCCTCCCTGGTTCAAGCGATTCTCCTGCCTCAGCCTCCTGAGTAGCTGGGATTACAGGTGTGCATCACCATGTCCGGCTAAATTTTGTATTTTTAGTAGAGACGGAGTTTCCGCATGTTAGCCAGGCTAGTCTCAAACTCCTGACCTCAGGTGATCCACCTGCCTTGGCCTCCCAAAGTGCTGGGATTACAGACATGAGCCACCCTTCCTGGCCCATAAGTTTTTTTTTTTTTTTTTGAGACAGAGTCTCGCTCTGTTGCCCAGGCTGGAGTGCAGTGGTACGATCTTGGCTCACTGTGAGCTCCGGCTTCCGGGTTTACGCCATTCTCCTGCCTCAGCCTCCTGAGTAGCTGGGACTACAGGCGCAAGCTGCCACGCCTGGCTAATTTTTTGTATTTTTAGTAGAGACAGGGTTTCACCGTGTTAGCCAGGATGGTCTCGATCTCCTGACCTCATGATCCGCCTGCCTTGGCCTCCCAAAGTGCTGGGATTACAGGCGTGAGCCACCGTGCCTGGACTTTTTTTTTTAAGACTCAAGTCTCACTCTGTCACCCAGACTGGAGTGCAGTAGAGTGTTCTTGGCTCACTACAACCTCCGTCTCCTAGGTTCAAGCGATTCTCCTGCCTCAGCCTCCTGAGTAGCTGGGATTACAGGTGTCTACCACCATACCTGGCTAATTATTGTATTTTTTTAGTAGAGATGGGGTTTCACCATATTGGCCAGGTTGGTCTCGAACTCCCGACCTCGTGATCCACCCACCTCGGCCTCCCAAAGTGCTGGGATTACAGGCGTGAGCCACTGCTCCCAGCTGTCTGGCCCATAATTTTTATATGCACTGGAAATCCAAAAGATTTATGTGCATTACTTTTTTGCAATATATGCTTTATTATGGTGGTCTGGAACCAAACTTGCAATATCTCTGAGGTATGTGTGTAATTAGAAAAGGAGGTTGGGTCTGGATGCGGTGGCTCACATCTGTAATCTATACGGCTGAGGCAGGTGGATCACTTGAGTCAGGAGTTTGAGACCAGCCTAGTCAACATGGTGAAACCTCGTCTCTACTAAAAATACAGAAATTAGCCAGGCATGATAGTGCACACCTGTAATCCCAGCTACTCGGGAGGCTGAGGCAGGAGAATGGCTTGAGCCCAGGAGGCGGAGGTTGCAGTGAGCTGAGATTGTGCTACTGCACTCCAGCCTGGGTGACAGAGCAAGACTCCATCCCAAGAAAAAAAAAAAAAAGATGAAGTTGGTGGTAGTCAGACTGCAGTGAGGGTTGAAGAAGGGGTCTGATGCCTAGGGTCCTGGATGTTGCAGATTTGGGGGACACGGGAGCTGTTGTTCCTGGAGGCATCTTTTTGTAGGGAAAGATGAAGGATGCTTGGCTCTCTGTGACCTGAGTTTGAAAAGGGCCCCAAAGGGGTCAGTAGCCAGGCCTCAAGTTAACCAGCCTACGGGTGCCACGGAAGGTGGGATTGGATAGCTCATGCTCCATCTCCCCTGCCCAGCATGGCACCTTGGGCAGTGGCCGCTCCTCGGACAAAGGCCCGTCCTGGTCCAGCCGCTCACTGGGTGCCCGTTGCCGGAACTCCATCGCCTCCTGTCCCGAGGAGCAGCCCCACGTGGGCAACTACCGCCTGCTGAGGACCATCGGGAAGGGCAACTTTGCCAAAGTCAAGCTGGCTCGGCACATCCTCACTGGTCGGGAGGTGAGTATGGGCACAGGGTGGGGCTCGGGGCAGTTTCCTGCGGGACCAGGTCTTCGGGGTATGTTGATAGAGGTCGGGATCGGCCCTGGGTTTGCTTTACGGCCTCAGGTAAGTTCCCGACTCTCTGTGGGACAGGTCACAATATCCTGGATGTTCCCAGAACCACCCCCGTGGGAGGTCTCAGATCACAGGCAGTCCAATGTGTGCATTGCTAAGGATGCGTGCAACTTTTGTAGATAAACCTGAGCTATGGCTGGATGCGTTGGCTCACACCTGTAATCCCAGCACTTTGAGAGGCCAAGGTAGGAGGATTGCTTGAGCTCAGGAGTTTGAGACCAGACTGGGCAACATAGCAAGACTTTGTCTCTACTAAAAAATAAATAAAAATTTTTTAAAAATTAGCTGGGTGCAGTGATACGTGCCTGTGGTCCCAGCTACTTGGGAGGCTGAGGCCGGAGGATCACTTGAGCTCAGGAGTTTGAAGCGGCGGTGAGGTGTGACCTCCACCACTGCACTCTAGCCTGGGTAACAGAGTGAGACCTTATCTCAAAAAATAAAAATAAAAGAGGGCTGGGCACGGTGGCTCACGCCTGTAATCCCAGTACTTTGGGAAGCTGAGGCAGGTGGATTGCTTGAGGTCAGGAGTTTAAGACCAGCCTGACCAACATGGTGAAACCCTGTCTCTACTAAAAATAAAAAAAAATAGCTGGGCGTGGTGGCGCATACCTATAATCCCAGCACTTTGGGAGACCGAGACGGGTGGATCACCTGAGGTCAGGAGTTCAAGACCAGCCTGGCCAAGATGGTAAAACCCCGTCTCTACTAAAAATATAAAGATTAGCTGGGCATGATGGCAGGCCCCTGTAATCTCAGCTACTTGGGAGACAGAGGCAGGAGAATTGCTTGAGCCCAGGAGGCAGAGGCAGAGGTTTCAATGAGCCAAGATCGCGCCACTGTATTCCAGCCTGGGCAACAAGAGTGAGACTCTGTCTCAAAAACAAACAAAAAAAAAAATTGGCCAGGTGCAGTGGCTCATGCCTATAAACCCAGCACTTTGGGAGGCTGAGACAGGTGGATCACCTGAGGTCAGGAGTTTGAGACCAGCCTGGCCAACATGGCAAAACCCCATCTTTACTAAAAAAAAAAATACAAAAATTAGCCAGGCGCGGCGGTGCGTGCCTGTAATCCCAACTACCTGGGAGGCTGAGGCAGGAGAATCACTGGAACCCAGGAGGCAGAGGCCGCAGTGAGCTGAGATTATGCCTCTGCACTCCAGCCTGAGTGACAGAGCAAGACTCCATCTCAAAAATAAATAGTAAATAAATTAAAAATGAAAAGTCAAGTTAAATAAACCTGAGGTGCCTGTCTGTTCTAAGGGTAGACTTTGGTTCCTTGAAATCTTCCTGTGATCTGGAGAACACAGCAGGTTTATTTATGTTGTATTCTCAGTTACACACAGCCTCACTCTCCCCACCTCCTCTTCCAGAGCAGGCATCTGTGCTGAGTATGGCGACATTATTGCAAAAAGGGCCCACACAGGCTTTGCGGCCTAGATACGAGGTCTCTAACTCACTTAGAGGAAAAAGAATGGTGGGTGATTTCATGATTTCCCCACCCCTCCTTCAATTTTAGAGAAATGATTGGAATGAATTATCCTGCCTTGGATGGACTCTCTCCTGCCCTCACACTGTCTACACCATACACGCAAAAGACACCCAGGCCCGATGGTCTTACGGGCAAATTCTACCGGATGTTCACATTTTATGCCAGTTCTTCCAGAGACTAAAGAAAGAACTTCCACTGCCCGATAGGTTTTTAGGTGCCAGTTTGTCCTTAAGAGCAAAACCAGACAAGAAAAATTACTGACCAATCTGGTGAACATAGGTACAAAATCTTATACAAAATATTAACAAACAGAACCTGGCAAATCAATTAAAGAAAACTGTGTGATGACGAAGCTGGCTTTGTCTTAGGAATGCAAAGTTCTTTTCCCTTTGACAATTTATTCATGTACTTCACCACATTCTCAGATTAAAGGAGAGAAACCATATGATCGTCTCAATACTGGCATAAAAGTGTTTGATAAAATTTTAAAACCCATTCGTGAGAATATGAGGGAAGCTAAGGGGCCCTCTCTTCCATGAAGAACACATGGTTCCCTGTATGTGGATCTGGTTCCAGGGGTTTCTGAGAGGGACCTGGCCCCATCTCTGTTTTAAAAATAAAATGCAAGTTTCACTGCAGACCGGGTGAGGTGGTTCACGCCTGTATTCCCAGCACTTTCGGAGGCTGAGGTGGGTGGATCACCTGAGGTCGGGAGTTCAAGACCAGCTTGGCCAACATGGAGAAACCCTGTCTCTACTAAAAATACAAAATTAGCTGTGTGTGGTGACGCATGCCTGGAATCCCAGCTACTCGGGAGGCTGAGGCAGGAAAATCCCTTGAGCCCGGGAGGTGGAGGTTGCCGTGAGCCAAGATCGCACCATTGTACTCCAGCCTGAGCAACAAGAGGGAAACTCTTATCTCAAAAAAAAAAAAGTTTCACTGCAAAAGAAGTATAAGGAGAGTTCAATGACGTTCTGATTTCCTTCCCATGGTGTATCTCAAAGCTGTTTTAAAAGTTGTGTTTGAGAGGTAGATTCCATCGGGCTGTGTAAATTTAAATCTGGCCCACAACTTGCTACAGTTTACTAGCCATGTAACTTTGGCCAAGTGACTCAACAGCTCTGTGCCTCAGTTTCCCTGTTGGTAAAATGAGGATAATCCTGTTAGCCAAGTGTTGGTGGCGTGTGCCTGTGGTCCCAGCTACTTAGGAGGCTGAGGTGGGAGGATCGCTTGAGCCTAGGAGGTCAAGGTTGCAGTGAGCTATAATGACACCACCGTACTCCAGCCTGGGCAACAGAGTGAGACTCTGCCTCCAAAAAAAACAAAAGTGGGGGGGTGGGTGTGGGGAATGGGAGGGATAATCCTAGCACTTACCTCACAGGTTGTTGTGAGGATTAAGAGTTCTCATTTGTAAAGCACATAGGCCTGGTAGAGTGAGGACTTAGTACATGTTAGCCAGTTGTTATTTATTCTACTGTCCGTTTGTTCAAAACAAAGATGTGATAGGCGAGTGATCTGCGGTGCCCTCACAAAGGGATCCCCTCAAGGTCTTGGCCATGCCCACATCCCCTCAGGCAGCTCTGGAGCAGGCCCTGCTGTGGAATAAGGATATTTCTCTGCAGAAGTGAGGGTGGCAGTGGAGACAGTGAGGACAGCTTGTGCAAAGGCCCTGAGTCCCCAAGTTCCCCATCCACTGGGTATGGCCCAGAGTGAGGGCTCTTCTGGGAGAGGGGCAAGGGAAGGATATCCTAGGGTGATCTGAGCTGGGCCAGGCTGGAGTGCAGTGGCGCCATCTTGGCTCACTGCATCGTCCACCTCCCAGGCTCAAGTGATTTTCCCACCTCAGCCTCCCAAGTAGCTGGGATTACAGGCGCCCGCTACCACACCTGACTAATTTTTGTGTTTTTAGGAGAGACAGGGTTTCATCACGTTGACCAGACTGGTCTCGAACTCCTGTCCTTAAGTGATACTCCCACCTTGGTCCTCCCAAAAATGCTGGGATTACAGGCCTGAGCCACCACGCCCAGTGGGGCCTGTGGTACTTTGACCTTCCCTCCTCCTTTCCTCCCCCTCTAGGTTGCCATCAAGATCATCGACAAAACCCAGCTGAATCCCAGCAGCCTGCAGAAGGTGAGGCTGGGAAGATGGGGGAGAGCAGGAGCCAGGCTTCCGGGACAGCCGGGTGACCCACCTGACCCCTCCTGCGGGGGCCCGGCTGGGGAAAGGATCCCCCAAGCCACCCACCCTCACTCTCCTCTGTCTTCCTTTCTGGCCACACCCAGCTGTTCCGAGAAGTCCGCATCATGAAGGGCCTAAACCACCCCAACATCGGTGAGGAGGGAACGGGCGCAGGGGCAGGCCACCAACCGGACACTTGGAAAGGAGTTGGGGGTGGTGACAGTGGTTAGAATAGTTGGAGACCTGCCAGGCGCAGTGGCTCACTCCTGGAATCCCAGCACTTTGGGAGGCCAAGGCTGGTAGATCACTTGAGGTCAGGAGTTCAACACCAATCTGACCAACATGGTGAAACTCTCTCTCTACTAAAAATACAAACATGAGCAGGGTGTGGTGGTGGGTGCCTATAATCCCAGCTAGTTGGGAGACTGAGGCAGAATTGCTTGAGCCCAGGAGGCAGAGGTTGCATTGAGCCGAGATCACACCACTGCACCCCGGCCTGGGCAATAAAGCGAGACTTTGTCTCAAAAAAAAAAAAGAGGCTGGGCGCGGTGGCTCAAGCCTGTAATACCAGAACTTTGGGAGGCCGAGACGGGCGGATCATGAGGCCAGGAGATCAAGACCATCCTGGCTAACACAGTGAAACCCCGTCTCTACTAAAAAATACAAAAAACTAGCCAGGCGAGGTGGCGGGCGCCTGTGGTCCCAGCTACTCGGGAGGCTGAGGCAGGAGAATGGCATGAACCCGGGAGGCGGAGCTTGCAGTGAGCTGAGATCCGGCCACTGCACTCCAGCCCGGGCGACAGAGCGAGACTCCGTCTCAAAAAAAAAAAAAAAAAAAAAAGAGTTAGAGACCTGGTTTCTCATAGTTGCATCACTGCTGTGTGACCTTGGGCAAGTCACTTAACCTCCTTGAGCTTCTATTTTTTCTGGAGTAGGGATGATAAGAGGGCCTATTACCAGGTCATTGTGAGGATTGACAAAGATCATACGTCCAAAATGCTTAGTTTGGGCTGAGCTGTGGGACTTGGTCCGATTATTTCCACCAGCATCAGCATCCTCACTGTCGTTATCACTGGGAAGAGGCGGTAGAGAGGGGTCTTTAGTGAGAGAAGCGGAGTTTAGCTCCGCGTGGATGTGGCTGCAGCATTCATTCATTTACTCAGTAACTGTTGATTGAGTGGCTGCTGTGTGCCGGACCCTGGGGACACAGCAGGGAAGAAAACAAGACAGAAATCTCTGACCTCATGGAGCCGACATTCTTGTGAGAGAGAAAGTGGAAAGGGTGGCCAGGCGCGGTGGCTCA
Source organism: Rhinopithecus bieti (assembly GCF_001698545.2). Taxonomy (NCBI): domain Eukaryota; kingdom Metazoa; phylum Chordata; class Mammalia; order Primates; family Cercopithecidae; genus Rhinopithecus; species Rhinopithecus bieti. The sequence goes on along the minus strand of NW_016805944.1, from coordinate 1,793,533 downwards.
CGTCTGTAATCCTGGCACTTTGGGAAGCCGAGGCAGACAGATCACTTGAGGTTGGGAGTTCGAGACCCGCCCGACCAACTTGGAGAAACCCCGTCTTTACTAAAAATACAAAATTAGCCGGGCATGGTGGTGCATGCCTGTAATCCCAGCTACTCGGGAGGCCGAGGCAGGAGAATCGCTTGAACCTGGGAGGCAGAGGTTGTAGTGAGCAGAGATCGCACCATTGCACTCCAGCCTGGGCAACAAGAGCAAAACTCTGTCTCCAAAAAACAAAACAAAACAAAACAAAAAACAAAAAGGGTGGTAGAGGTGGGTGAGGAGTTTGGAAGATCTTGCTGTCAGTAGGGAGCCATTGAGTGTTCTTGAGTTGGGGGGGGGGGGGTTGGGTGTTATTGTTGGCCTTTTGCATAGTTACCGAGTACAGGTTAGGAGGGGCTGTTTCTCCCTAACCCCCTACACTATTCCCAACCATTGTAGTGAAGCTCTTCGAGGTGATTGAGACTGAGAAGACGCTGTACCTGGTGATGGAGTATGCAAGTGCCGGTGAGCTGCCCACCCTCTCCACCTTGCCCCTGTGCTGCCTCCCCCTGCCCCTGCACCTGATCCTGACCCCGCTCGGCCTCTGCCCTGCAGGAGAAGTGTTTGACTACCTCGTGTCGCATGGCCGCATGAAGGAGAAGGAAGCTCGAGCCAAGTTCCGACAGGTTGGGGCAGGGCTGAGGGTGGGGCTGACTGGGTGCCTGGGTCCCTGGGAAGGGTGTCCGAGAGCTGGGCATGGTCTAGGCTGTCCAGCGACCTGGGGGTGGGGCTTAAGTCTGGGCAGGGGTGAAGGTGCAGAGCTGGGTGTGCTGGGCGTGCAGTCGCCCAGATGTGAGGGCATCCAGATGTAGGTTTGCAGGTGCCCCTTTGGGTGGGTGAGAGGATGTTTGGGCATGAAGGCGCCCCGGTGGGCAGGTGTTTCTTGTGTGGGGCATGTGGGTGTGCCCAGCGCGTAGGTGTGTGGGTGAGGGGGCACGAAGGTGCCAGGTGCCAGGTGTGAGTGTGCCAGAGTGTGAGTCAGAAGATGTGTGGGCAGTAAGTATGTGGGTGTCCAGGTATGTAGGTGTGTGGGGAAGAGGGTGTAGGGCACCCCAGGTAGATGGGCAAGAGGGGGCTGAGGGTTGGTTGTGTACGCTTGTAGATACTAGGGCATGCTGGCGTGTGGGTGCCTGGGTGTGTGAGTGCCCAGATGTATGGGTTTCCAGGTGTGTGGTAGTGAGGGCACCCAGGTGTATAAGAGTGTGGGAGGGGGCCAGGTGTGGAGTAAGAGGACATGCAGGTGTGAGGGTGCCCAGGTGTGTGGGGTAAGAGGAGATGCAGGTGTGAGGGTGCCCAGGTGTGGGGGGTAAGAGGAGATGTGGGTTAGAGGGTGCCCAGGTGTGTGGGGTAAGAGGCGATACAGGTGTGAGGGTGCCCAGGTGTAGGGTAAGAGGACGTGCAGGTGTGAGGGTGCTCAGGTATGTGGGGTAAGAGGACATGCAGGTATGAAGGCACCCAGGTGTGTGGGATAAGAGGAGATGCAGGTGAGAGGGTGCCGGGGCGTGAGGGGTAAGCAGATGTGCTGGTGTGAGGGTGTCTGTTCGGGACTGTCCAGCTGCCCTGACACAGCTATCCTGAACTCAAGGGCCGTAAGCCCTGGTGAATTGGGGTAGCGTGTGTATCTACAGGTACGGGATATCCTCATGGGAATTTCCAGATGTGAAGGTTAAGAGAGGCTGGTCCCCATGCCTTGGTTCCGACATCCCTGGGCATGGGGGTGTCCTGTGGGAGGCGTGTGTCTGCCCAGATTCCACGGGTACCTCTTGCTGGGACTGAATCGGGGTGCGAGGCCTCAGGTCTCAGGCTGTGCCTTGGGGAGGCCTGGGGCTTGGTTGTGAGTGGTTTCACAGTCCAACTGAGGGAGGCTGAGGGTTTCGGGAGCCACAAATAACCAACCTTCCCCCTCCCTCCCAGATTGTTTCGGCTGTGCACTATTGTCACCAGAAAAACATTGTACACAGGGACCTGAAGGTAAGCCCCCACCCTGCTGTGACCTCGGGGACCCCAGCTCAGCCCTCAGACTTCTCCCTGCCCCCAGCCCTCCATGGTTCCTCTGGCCTCCAGCAAATTCCCCCAGCCCTTTTCTCCTCCTGCTCCTCCCTCCGCACCCAGCACCCCCTTGACCCTTTCCCAAGCTTTTGTGGCAGAAACAAGGCCAGCAGATGGGGGAGCGGATGGGGAGGAGGGGACAGGAGGAGTGAACAAAGCGGGGAGAAACAAAGTGTCCCAGAACGGCCCTGGATGCTACAGGGCTGTTGGATAAGGACGCTGGGATATGATAAGGGGTTTGTCGCTCTCAGAGCCTTTGGGACCTTGGCATTCTCCGACCTTAGGACGTTCAGGACTCCTCGAGGATTTAGGTTGCAGAGCCCCAGAGTCCCTCTGCCCGCAGGGTATCTGAGAACTTGAAAAGGGGCTTTGTTTCTTTGAACTTGAGAAGGGGCTTTGTTTTATTTTATTTTGACAGAGTCTCACACTGTTGCCTAGGTTGGAGTGTAGCGGCCCCACTCGGCTGGCTGCAACCTCCGCCTCCCGGGTTCAGGCGATTCTCCTGCCTCAGCCTCCCGAGTAGCTGGGATCACAGGCGCCTGTCACCTCACCCGGCTAATTTTCGTAGAGACAGGGTTTTTTAGTAGAGACAGGGTTTCACCTTGTTGGCCAGGCTGGTCTTAAACTCCTGACCTCGTGATCCACCTGCCTCGGCCTCCCAAAGTGCTGGAATTACAGATGTGAGCCACCGCACCCAGTCTTGGAAGGGACTTTGAGAGAAAAACCACTTTGGCCAGTACCAGGCAGGAAAGGACTCAACGGGGCTCCATTCCAGCTGCCTGTAGGAGCTGAGCCGGGCAGCCTCCTCGAGTACCTGTGGCCCCCGGGTCCCCATTCCACACCTTCCGCTGCATGTCTCTGGCCTCCCGCTCCAAGACCAGGTGGCTGAACGTTTGGTTGGCTCAAATCCCATTGACTGTCGTTTTGTGAGCACCTGTGTGCCAGGTAGCATCCTAAGTGCTTTAAGGAAGTGCTTCTGGAACTATCAGTGAGGAAGGACTGGGTTGCTTTTGCTGTTTTGTTTTTTTCTTGCCCATGCTGACGTGTGATGGTTCCATCACAGTTCACTATAGCCTCGACCCCTTGGGCTTAAGCAGTCCTCCCATCTCAGCCTCCTGAGTAGCTAGGACCGCAGGTGTGAGCCACCAAGCCTGGCTAATTTTTAATTTTTTTGTAGAGATGGGGGTCTCACTCCATTGCCCAGGCTGATCTTGAACTCCTGGGCTCAAGTGATCCTCCTGCCTCAGCCTTCTGAGTTTCTGGGACTACAGATGGGCACCACCATGCCCAGCTAATTTTTGTATTTTTAGTAAAGACAGGATTTCACCATGTTGGCCAGGCTGGTCTCGAACTGCTGACCTCAGGTGATCTGCCCGCCTTGGCCTCCCAGAGTGCTGGGATTACAGGCGTGAGCCACTGCGCTCAGCCACAAACCCCATTTTAAAAGCTATTATCAGATTCTAAAGACGCAAAATTCCACAGTCGAATTCCTATGCAGGACCAGGTGCAGTCTCATACCTGCAATCCCAGCACTTTGGGAGGCTGAGGTGGGAGGATTGCTTGAGCCCAGAAATTCAAGAACAGCCTGGGTAACATAGCAAAACCCCATCTCTACAAAAAATAATTGTAAAAAATTAGCTTGGCTGGGTGCAGTGGCTCACACCTGTCTCAGCACTTTGGGAGGCCTAGGCAGGTAGATCACTTGAGGCCAGGAGTGCAAGACCAACCTGGGCAACATGGTGAAACTTCATCTCTACTAAAAATACAAAAATTAGCTGGGCGTTGTGGTGTGTGCCTGTAATTCCAGCTGCTTGGGAGGCTGAGGCATGAGAATTGCTTGAACCTGGGAGGTGGAGGTTGCAGTGAACTGAGATCATGCCAGTGCACTCCAGCCTGGACAACAGAGCAAGACTCCATCTCAAAAAAAAAAAAAAAAAAAAAAACAGAAAAAGATTAGGTCGTATGCCTGTAGTCTCAACTACTCAGGAGGCTAAGGCAGGAGGATCCCTTGAGCCCAGGAGGTTGAGGCAGCAGGGAGCCATGATTGTACCACTGCACTCCCACCTGGGTGACAGAGCAAAACCCTGTCTCTAAAAACAACAAAAAATTCAAAAGCAGAAAGTGCATCTGAAAAAAAGAAAAATAATGAAAAATGAAAACAAAAAACAAATTGCTGTAGAGGTTGAAGTGCTAACCCTCTCTTGACTTCCTTCTGCTGGGCCAGGGTGTCCCTCCACACAGCCCTGGAGGCAGCACCTTAGAGGCTTCCATGATTAACCTGGAGGTCGTACGCCCCCTGGTGGAGGGTCCCCAAAACAGCTAACACGAAGTTTGGGGTCCTATTAGTACACCAGGGGTATCAACCAAGGGGACCAACCCAAATGTGACCTTGGGGCTGGATTGCGGAGCCTCAAATGACAGGAAAAGAAACGTAATCCCTGGCCTGGCGTGGTGGCTCACACCTGTAATCCCAGCACTTTTTGGGAGGCCGAGGTGGGCGGATCACCTCACCTCAGGCAAAATAAAAAAAAAAATAGCCAGGTGTGGTGGTATGCACCTGTAGTCCCAGCTACTTGGGAGGCTGAGGCAGGAGAATCACGTGAACCCAGGAGGCAGAGGTTACAGTGAACCGAGACTGTGCCACTGCACTCCAGCCTGGGTGACAGAATGAGACTTCATCTCAAAAAAAAATACATATATATATATATATATATATAAAAGCCCTGAGCTAGGCAGATGCTATTAGATTCAGATTTGGGGAGGAGCTCTCTGCTGTGTCTTTGTAGGGTCTGGGACTTTACTGGGGCAGGAGCTGGGGAAGTGTGGTCCAGAAATAAACCAGGAGACATAGGGAGACCTGGGAGGAAGCCAGGGATGCTGGTGACCTGGGCGAGGGAAGGACCGCAGTTGGGATGGACCAGATGCGGGTAACATTTTGAAAGGTGGAACTCTGCGTCTGTTTGTAGTCAGAAGGCTGGAGGCTTCTTCCTCCACGCGCTGTGGAAATGGGTGGCCTTGTTTAGATTCTAGTTCTGCTGCTTTCTTGCAATGGGCATGAGATGTGGCCTCCCTGAGCCTCTGTTTCCTCCCCTGTGAAATGGCAATTGTAACACTGCATGCCACAAAAAAATAGACAAAACTTTATAACAATACAGAACGTTTATTTATTTGTTTTTGAGATGGAGTCTCGCTGTGTTGCCCAGGCTGGAGTACAGTGATGCAGTCTCAGCTCACACGATTCTCCTGCCTCAGCCTCACGAGTTGCTGGGATTACAGGCGCCCGCCACTACACCTGGCTAATTTTTGTATTTTTAGTAGAGATGGGGTTTCACCATGTTGCCCAAGCTAGTCTCGAACTCCTGACCTCAGGAGATCCGCCTGCCTTGGCCTCCCAAAGTGCTGAGATTACAGGCGTGAGCCACAGCGTCCGGCCAGGAAATGTTTACTGATCACTGACTGCGTTCTAGGGGCTGCTGTGAGCACTTTACCCTTAAACCCACAACAGTGCTTGAGGCAGGTGTCGAGATCACCCTCGGTTTACATACAAGGAAACTGAGGCACAGAGAGGTCTGGTAACCCACCTAAAGTCCCACAGCGAGTAAGTGGTAGAGCTGGGATTTGCAGCTGGAATTCTCCAAGAGTCTGTAGTTTCACCTTCACATTATGCAGACGGACACTGTTATAATTGATAGTCAACAGAGCCCAGTGCATGGTAGGTATGCAACCAGGATTAAATTATTGCTTTCATTTTCCTGGGTCTTGAGCAATCAGGCCTTATTTTGTTTCTACTGGGTAACCTGAGGCTCCAAGAGGGGCAGGAGATTACCTGAAGACCCCCAGCTCTGCAGACCACACAGGGTAATAGTGATATTCCATAGTGTTCACTGGGTATGAAATATTGTTTTAGCTTTTCTTTTATTTTATTTTTTTCCCGAAATGGAGCTCTGTCACCCAGGCTGGAGTGCAGTGGCACAATCTCGGCTCATTGCAAGCTCTGCCTCCTGGGTTCACGCCATTCTCCTGCGTCAGCCTCCCGAGTAGCTGGGACTACAGGCACCTGCCACCACGCCCGGCTTATTTTTGTATTTTTTAGTAAAGATGGGGTTTCACTATGTTAACCAGGATGGTCTTGATCTCCTGACCTCGTGATCCGCCCATCTCGGCCTCCCAAAGTGCTGGGATTATAGGTGTGAGCCACCGCGCCCAGCTGCTTTTCTTTTTTTTTGAGACAAGTTCTCACTCTGTTGCCCAGGCTGGAGTGCAGTGGCATAGTCTTAGCTCAGTGCAACCTCTGCCTCCCAGGTTCAAGCAATTTTTGTGCCTCAGCCTCCTGAGTACCTGGGACTACTGGCGCATACCACCATGGCAGCTCATTTTTATTTTAATGTGTTTTTGAGACAGAGTTTTGTTCTCGTTGTCCAGTCTGGAGTGCAATGGCGTGATCTCGGCTCACCGCAACCTCCGCCTCCTGGGTTCAAGCAATTCTGCCTCAGCCTCCTGAGTGGCTGGGATTACAGGCATGCGCCACCATGCCCAGCTAATTTTGTATTTTTAGTAGAGACGGGGTTTCTCCATGTTGGTCAGGCTGGTCTTGAACTCCCGACCTCAGGTGATCCACCCACCTCAGCTTCCCAAAGTGCTGGGATTACAGGGGTGAGCCACCGTGCCCAGCCCGTGCTAGGTTTTCTATGCAGGTTAACTCATAATTCTCAAACTACTCTGTGAAGTAGGGACTAAGATTATCCCCATTCTTTGGATGAGGAAACTGAGGCTCAGTGAGGTGAAGTCACTACCTAAGGTCAGGCAGAGAGTAAGGGACAGGCCCAAGAATTGATCCCTGTGGGCCAACCCTAGAACCTGTGCTCCTGTCCACCTCCCATGTCCGCAAAGGGCTTTGGCCTTGAGTCCCTCTCCTCCTCTCCCCACAGGCTGAGAACCTCTTGCTGGACGCCGAGGCCAACATCAAGATCGCTGACTTTGGCTTCAGCAACGAGTTCACGCTGGGCTCAAAGCTGGACACATTCTGTGGGAGCCCCCCATACGCTGCCCCGGAGCTGTTTCAGGGCAAGAAGTACGACGGGCCGGAGGTGGACATCTGGAGCCTGGGAGTCATCCTGTACACCCTTGTCAGCGGCTCCCTGCCCTTCGACGGGCACAACCTCAAGGTACCGGGCGGGGCTGGGTGCGGGGGTGTCAGCCCCTCCCAACAGTCAGGCCCCCATCCCCCACACCCCTCCCCTACAGAGGGCCTCAGTGGTGGGACTGACCTGAATTCCCATGGGAAGACGGGACAGGCAGGATTCAAGTCCCCTCTGCAGTGAGGCCGGCCGGATGGACTGTGCCATGCTGGGGTTAAGGGCATGATCTTTGCAGCCAACAGGCTTGAGTTCAAATCCTGACTCATCCGTTCACTGAGCTAATATTTATGGCCCACTTCTCTGTGTCAGGCTCTGTTTTGGGCTCTGCATGTAAGGCGAGAACAAAAACTCCCGCTTGGCTGGGTGCGGTGGCTCATGCCTATAATCCCAGCACTTTGGGAGGCAGAGGCGGGAGGATCGCTTGAGCCTGGGAGTTCGAGACCAGCCTGGGCAACATAGGGAGACGCTGTCTCTACAAAAAATACAAAAATTAACTGGGCATAATGGCGCACGCCTGTAGTCCCAGCTACTTGGGAGGCTGACGCGGGAGGATCACTTGAGCCTGGGGGATCAAGACTGCAGTGAGTTGAGATCGTGCCACTGCCCTCCAACCTGGGTGACACAGGGAGACCCTGTCTCCAAAAAGAAATTAAAAAACAAACAAAAAAACCCTGCCCTCGTATATGCTACGCCGTGGGTGAACCTTGAAAACATTGTGCTAAGTGATTCCATTAATGTGAAATGTCCACAATAGGCAAATCCATAGAGACAGAAAGTGGATTACTGGTTGCCTGAGGCTGGTGGGGAGAAGCGAGTTGGAGGCTGATTGCTAAAGGGTACAGGGTTTCTTTTGAGGGGATGAAAAATGTTCTAAAATTGAATGTAGTGGCCGGCCTGGTGGCTCACACCTGTAATCCCAGCACTTTGGGAGGCTGAGGCAGGTGGATCACTTGAGGTCAGGAGTTCGAGACCAGCCTGGCCAACATGGTGAAACCCCATCTCTACTAAAATACAAAAATTAACTGGGCATGGTGGCGGGCGCCTGTAATCCCAGCTACTCGGGAGGCTGAGGCAGGAGAATTGCTTGAACCCGGGAGGCGGAGGTTGCAGTGAGTCGAGATCGTGCCATTGCACTCTAGCCTGGGTGACAGAGCGACACTCTGTCTCAAAAAAATAAATAAGTAAAATTGAATGTAGTAATGATTGTACAACTCTGTGCGTACACTAAAAACCATCGAATTGTGCCCTTCGCTTCAAACAAAACAATTCCTATCTTCTCAGACTAACATTCCTACTGGAGCCAGGCAGCTAACAAAACAAATACACAAACTAGATACGATATCAGATGCTGGCCAGTGCTGTGCGGGGTGGGGGGAATATTGTAAGGGGGTGGGAGGTGTGGGCTGAGTTGTTGCTTGCTTTATTTTTTTTTTCCTTTGAACTTTTTATTTTGAACCATTGCCAATCTATGGAAAAGTTGCAACAATAGAGCGAATAACACATGGTATGTTTCAGGAGCTTCACAATCGCTGGCCTGTGTCCACATTTGCTGTATCTGTCTGTGTTTGCACATGATCTTTGCTGCTGTCATTGATATTGATGAGACATTTGACAGTTGCAGACACTGTGTCCTTTTATCACTAAAGGCGACAGCGGGTTATCTCCTGAGACCAGGGGCGTTTTCCTGTTGATGGTGACATACAGGAAATACAACAGTGGTATAATCCTGGCCTCCACCCCATGGCCCATACTCAGATTTCATCCATCATCCCACGAATATCTTTGGCAGCTATTTTTTTTCCCAGTCAGGGATCCACTCGGGTCCCTGAGTTGCATTTAGCTGCGCCATCTCTTGTGTCTCCTTTCATCCAGAACAGTTCTCAGCCTCTCTTTTGTCTTTCGTGACATTGACATTATCGATTAGTTCAGGCCAGTTAATTTTGCAGAACGTCCCTCAATTTGTGTTGCCTGGTGTTTCCTCTCGATTGGAATCCGGGGTGCATTGGGGCAGGAATTCTGCAGCTGGGACGCTCTGCCCTGCTCTGTGTGGTCCATGAGGAGCATGGACTGTGATCTGAAATTGGAAAGTCAGGGAAATACTTGCAGGGGACAGACCATCAAAGCAGAGCCCTCAGTGATGAAGAGGAGGGAGTCCCTTCTTCACAGTGGCCTTGGCCGCGTAGCTAACCCCTCCAAGCCTCAGTCTCACCTGCTGTTCAATGAGGATCATAAAGATACCAACCCTGTAGGCTGGGCGCGGTGGCTCACGCCTGTAATCCTAGCACTTTGGGAGGCCGAGGCGGGCGGATCACGAGGTCAGGAGATCGAGACCATCCTGGCTAACAAGGTGAAACCCCATCTCTACTAAAAATACAAAAAATAAGCTGGGCGTGGTGGCGTGCGCCTGTAATCCCAGCTACTCAGGAGGCTGAAGCCGGAGAATGGTGTGAACCCAGGAGGCGGAGCTTGCAGTGAGCCGAGATGGCGCCACCGCATTCCAGCCTAGGCGACAGAGCGAGACTCTGTCTCAAAAAAAAAAAAAAAAAGATGATACCAACCTTGTGGCAGTGATTTTTAAGGACTGGCTGAGATCTGGGATGCAAAGTGCTCATTCAAGACAGCCTCCTGGCCGGGCGCGGTGGCTCACGCCTGTAATCTCAGCACTTTGGGAGGCTGAGGTAGGCGGATCACCTGAGGTCAGGAGTTCAAGACCAGCCTGGCTGACATGGTAAAATCCCGTCTCTACTAAAAACACAAAAATTAGCCGTGTGTGGTGGCACACACCTGTAATCCTAACTACTCGGGAGGCTGAGGCAGGAGAATCGCTTGAACCAGGGAGGCAGAGGTTGCAGTGAGCCGAGATCACACCACTGCACTCCAGCCTGGACGACAGAGCAAGACTCTGTCTCAAAAAAACAAAAAAAAAAACAAAAAAGCCTCTGACACTCCGGCCATAGCTGAAGCCTGGGGTAGGGAGGTGCTGTCACAGAATAATTTTTCTGAGCCTCAAGCATGAAGCTAAAAGACCTTTTTGAAGGGCCAGGCCAGTGTCTCATCTGCCCCAGGACCTTGTCACTTTCTGCCATCCTGGTGTTCCCACCAGGCACCCCTGGCCTTGCTGGGCAAAGGAGGCACACAGCTGAGAAGAGGCAGGTTCTAGCTCTGTCAGTTCCTTTCTGAGTGACCTTGGACATGTCCTTTTCTGAACCTCAATTTCCCACCTATAAGATGAAGACATTAAGAGTATTCAGGACAGGTGTGGTGGCTCATGCCTGTAATTCCAGCACCTTTGGTGGCCGAGGCGGGCAGATCACTGGAGGTCAATAGTTCGAGACCAGCCTGGCCAACGTGGTGAAACCCCGTCTCTACTAAAAATACAAAAAGTAGCCAGGTGTGGTGGCGCATGCCTGTAGTCCCAGCTACTCGGGAGACTGAGGCAGGAGAATCACTTGAACCTAGGAGGCAGAGGCTCCAGTGAGCCGAGATTGCACCTCTGCACTCCAGCCTGGACGACAGAGCAAGACTCCATCTCAAAAAAATAAAAAGAGTTTGACACCAGCCTGCGCAACATTTCAAGACCCCATCTCTACAAAAAAAAAATGTTTTTTAAATTAGCCGGGCATTGTGGTGCATGCCTATAGTCCCAGCTACTTGGGATGCTGAGGTGGGAGAATTGCTTGAGCCCAGGAGTTCCAGGCTACAGCAAACTATGATCACACCACTGCATCCAGCTTGGGTGACAGAGCAAGAGCCTGTCTCTTTAAAAAAAAAAAAAAAAAAAAGCATCTGCTTGCAGCCTGTCTGCATGTGTTAAGCCCTTCGCTGGAGCTTGGCATCTGGCCACAGCATCATGCTTGGGAGCTGCGCTGGAGGTGGCAGTGGTGGCCTGATGGCTGCTTCTCCCCATCACATGACAGGCAGCATGGCATGGTGGTCACACAGCACAGGCTCCAGAGCCAAGGCCCTGCCACCTTCTGGCTGTGCAATTCTGGGGCAAGTGACCAAACCCTTCCGGGCCTCAACCTCCTCGTCTGGAAAGTGGGCATTATAGCTGGGCTTCGTGTTGTTGTGAAAATTGATGTAATATGCATAAAGCACTTAGAACACTGCCTGCTAAGGGGTAAGTGTCCTGAAAGTGATCCACATTAAATATTAATAGCCCTTTATGATCTGCAGAGGCTCCCCAGGCATGGGCATCTTTCAGCCATTTTAGGAGAATGCCCCAGCAGAGGACCCTGTCCCAAACGAGTCCTGTTCACCCCCCACGCTTACTTCATTCCTACCGGTTTTCTGCCTCCCTCCATTTGTTTGTTTGTTTGTTTGAGACAAAGTCTCACTCAGTCACCCAGGCTGGAGTGCAGTGGTGCAGTCACAGCTCGGTGCAACCTCAGCCTCCCAGGCTCAAGCAATCCTCCTGCTTCAGCCTCCCGAGTAGCTGGGACCACAGGCGTATACCACCACACCTGGCTAATTTTTGTAATTTTTGTAGAGACGGAGTCTCACTGTGTTGCCCAGGCTGGTCTCGAACTCGCGGGCTCAAGCGATCTTCCCCCCTTGGCCTCCCAAAGTGCTGGGATTATAGGCGTGAGCCACCACGCCTGGCTGTTGCAGTTTTTTATTCAGATGGAAAGAGCTCCCCCGGTCTGCCAAGCCATGGATTTATCTGATTTTTCACAGCTTTGGTAGGGCCTCTCATAAATGGCCCTTAAAGAGAAAGTCATCAGATAAATCCATGAATGGCCTTGAGGAGTCTATCTTTGGACAACAGGCATGGCTTGGGGAGGGGAGAGATGGGAAGGCAGGAGGTCTTCTCCTTGCCCTTGAGTGAATCTCGTATTTACATACCACTGGCTCTGGGACAGGCATGTGGTAAGCATTTTACAGATTTTTTTTTTTTTTTTTTCCGAGACGGAGTCTTGCTCTGTCGCCCAGGCTGGAGTGCAGTGGTGTGATCTCGGCTCACTGCAACCTCCGCCTCCTGGGTTCAAGTGATTCTCCTGCCTCAGCCTCCCGCGTAGCTGGGATTACAGGCTTCCGCTACCACATCTGGCTCATTTTTGTATTTTTTTTTTTTTTTTAAATAGAGATGGGGTTTCGCCATGTTGGCCAGGCTGGTCTCAATCTCCTGACCTCAGGTGATCCACCTGCCTTAGCCTCCCAAAGTGTTGGAATTACAGGCGTGAGCCACGGCACCTGGCCACATTTTTACAGATATTAACTCACTTGTACCCTGGCAGCAAGCATGTGAAGTGGGTCCTGTAATCCCTTTCACAGACAAGGAGACTGAGGCCCCAGTGGCTGACTCACTTACCTACCTCCCTCTTACCTGACTTAGAGAATAAACTTCCTTTTTTTTTTGAGACGGAATCTTGCCCTGTCACCCAGGCTGGAGTGCAGTGGCGTGATCTCAACTCACTGCAACCTCCACCTCCTGAGAGTTTAAGTGATTCTCGTGCCTCAGCCTCCCAACTAGCTGGGACTACAGGCAGCCACCACCACACCCAGCTAATTTTTGTATTTTTAGTGGAGATAGGGTTTCACCATGTTAGCCAGGCTGGTCTCAAACTCCTGACCTCAGGCGATCTACCCATCTCTGCCTCCCAAAGTGCTGGGATTACAGGTGTGAGCCACCGTGCCTGGCCAGAGAATAAACTTTCTCTGCAAGTTTTCCTCTGAATGAAAAGTTATGTAGCTTAAGTTTTTTGTTTGTTTGTTTTTTGTTTTTTTGTAGAGGCAGACTGGTTGTTCAGGTTGGTCTTGAACTCCTGTGTTCAAGTGATCCCCCTCCCTCGGCCTCCCAAAATGTTTGGATTACAGGTGTGCACCACCATGCTCAGGTCATTTTGTATTTTTTGTAGAGATGAGGTCTCTCTGTGTTGCCCAGGCTGTTCTTAAACTCCTGGGCTCAAGCGATCCTCCCATCTTGGCCTCCACGCCTGGCCAAGAATTTTTTTTTTTTTTTAATTGCAGGGTCCGTATGATGTTCCCATTTTATGGATAGGGAACTGAGGTCAGGAGAGAGGAATGGGGTTTTGCCTACCTTGTCAAGAGCTGGGACTCAGAGCTTCTGTCACTTCTATCAAAGGGGCTGGGACAAAGGTGTGTGTGTGTGTGTCTGTGTGTGACAGTGTATGTGTGTGTGTATATGTGTGTGTGTATGTGTGTGTGCGTGTGTATGTGCCATGTATGTGTGTATGTGCGTGTGCGCACGTGTATGTGTGCGCGTGTGTGTATGTGTGCGTGTGTAGTGTGTATGTGTGCATATGTAGTATGTGCGTGTCACAGTGCGTGTATGTGTGTGCGTGCGTGTGTGTGTAATAGGTGGGGGGGCGAGGCAGACCCCCCGCCTCCAGTAACCCCCTCCCTGCAGGAGCTGCGGGAGCGAGTCCTCAGAGGGAAGTACCGGGTCCCTTTCTACATGTCAACAGACTGTGAGAGCATCCTGCGGAGATTTTTGGTGCTGAACCCAGCTAAACGCTGTACTCTCGAGGTGAGCCCAGCCTCACAGCCAGCGGGGGCCCTTCTTGTCTCCTGACTCCCCTAGACTCTGCCTGCCCCCACCCACAAAAGCCTTCTTGACACACTTTTCCTCTCCCATGCCCACCTAAGATCTGCTGCTGGTGAGTGGGGGTAGACAGGCCATCCACGGAAAAGCTCCCGGGCCTGTCCTGACGCCACCCCCCCGACAGGCTCACCCACTCCCCGCCTTGCCAGTAATTAGCTAATGAGCTCCTAGGATGATTACAGGGTGCCAGGGACCCAGATGATGCGGAGGAGGGAGGGTGGCATCAGGAGGCTCCGGCAGGGGACGCGGGGGAGAGGGAGGCCCAGGAGGCGCTATCTCTTAGGAAGCCCGCAATACTGGGTGTTAGGCCTCGGAGGTTTGGGACAGGGCAGGTAGCCCTACCTGGGGGCCTCTGGGAGGTGGGAAGCTGTATGATTCCTTCTGACACCTGTCTTCCCCCTTCCCTGCTCCTGATGCCTGCAGCAAATCATGAAAGACAAATGGATCAACATCGGCTATGAGGGTGAGGAATTGAAGCCATACACAGAGCCCGAGGAGGACTTCGGGGACACCAAGAGAATCGGTGAGGGTCAGGGAGAGCCATCCTGTCACCCAGGATGGAGCGCAGTGGCTCAGTCTCAGCTCACTGCAACCTCCACCTCCCAGAATCAAGAGATTCTTGTGCCTCAGCCTCCCAAGTAGCTGGGTCCACAGGCGCCTGCCACCATGCCCAGCTAATTTTTGTTATTTTTAGTAGAGACAGGGTTTTGCCATGTTGGCCATGCTAGTCTCGAACTCCTGACCTCAGGTGATCTGCCCGCCTCAGCCTCCCAAATTTCCGGGATCACAGGTGTGAGCCACTGCCCCTGGCCCGTGTTCACTTTGATATTAAGACATAAAAAGAGACCAGGCGAGGTGGCTCATGCCTGTAATCCCAGCTCTTTGGGAGGTCAAGGTAGGAGAATCACTTGAGCCCAGGAGTTGGAGACCAGCCTGGCCAACATAGGGAGACCCTGTCTGTACAAAAAAATAAAAATAAAAAGTTAGCCATTTGTGGTGGTGTGCACCTGTAGTCTCAGCTACTTAGGAAGCTGAGGTAGGAGGATCCCTTGAGCCCAACAATTTGAGGCTGCAGTGAGCTATGATCATGCCACTGCACTCCAGGCGACAGGGTGAGACCCTGTCTCAAAAGAAAAAGGGCCAGGCGCAGTGGCTCACGCCTATAATCTCAGCACTTTGGGAGGCTGAGGCTGACAGATCACTTGAGGTCAGGAGTTCGAGACAGGCCTGGCCAACATGATGAAACCTCGTCTCTACTAAGAATACAAAAAGTAGATGAGTGTGGTGGCAGGCACCTATACTCCCAGCTCCTCTGGAGGCTGAGGCATGAGAATTGCTTGAATCCGGGAGGCAGAAGTTGCAGTGAGCTGAGATCATGCTGCTGCACTCCACCCTGGGCGACGAGCAAAATTCCATCTAAAATAATAATAATAATTACGGTATTTACTGTTAAATGGCAAAATCTGGAATTACTTTTGCATCAACCTAATGATATTAATAGGTTGAACACAACAAAAAGTTGAACCGTATGAAATTGCCATTTTATTGGTTTAAAATTGTCAGTACCACCAATTTTGTATGGTTTAACCTAATAGTGATAATTTATTCTGTCACATAACTAAAATGAATAGAGTATGCAGCCTTCAGGCACAGTTGAATCCAGGTGCCCAGAGACAGTTTTGGGGAATGTTTTCTATGGTAGCTTTTTGCCAGGCTGCTGTCACCCTAGGAGGCAAGCAGATCTGGGTCACATGCCTGCAATGAACCAGTCAGTGTGGCTCTAGGTGTAGAACACACTAATTAGCCAGACCTGGGTTATCTGCTTGCCTTAAGATTGGAGCAGAGGGGCCATCCACGTCATCTGAGCGGAAAGAATCTTTCTTTCTTCCTTTCCTTTCCTTTCCTTTCCTTTCCTTTCCTTTCCTTTCCTTTCCTTTCCTTTCCTTTCCTTTCCTTTCCTTTCCTTTCCTTTCCTTTCCTTTCCTTTCCTTTCCTTTCCTTTCCTTTCCTTTCCTTTCCTTTCCTTTCCTTTCCTTTCCTTTCCTTTCCTTTCCTTTCCTTTCCTTTCCTTTCCTTTCCTTTCCTTTCCTTTCCTTTCCTTTCCTTTCCTTTCCTTTCCTTTCCTTTCCTTTCCTTTCCTTTCCTTTCCTTTCCTTTCCTTTCCTTTCCTTTCCTTTCCTTTCCTTTCCTTTCCTTTCCTTTCCTTTCCTTTCCTTTCCTTTCCTTTCCTTTCCTTTCCTTTCCTTTCCTTTCCTTTCCTTTCCTTTCCTTTCCTTTCCTTTCCTTTCCTTTCCTTTCCTTTCCTTTCCTTTCCTTTCCTTTCCTTTCCTTTCCTTTCCTTTCCTTTCCTTTCCTTTCCTTTCCTTTCCTTTCCTTTCCTTTCCTTTCCTTTCCTTTCCTTTCCTTTCCTTTCCTTTCCTTTCCTTTCCTTTCCTTTCCTTTCCTTTCCTTTCCTTTCCTTTCCTTTCCTTTCCTTTCCTTTCCTTTCCTTTCCTTTCCTTTCCTTTCCTTTCCTTTCCTTTCCTTTCCTTTCCTTTCCTTTCCTTTCCTTTCCTTTCCTTTCCTTTCCTTTCCTTTCCTTTCCTTTCCTTTCCTTTCCTTTCCTTTCCTTTCCTTTCCTTTCCTTTCCTTTCCTTTCCTTTCCTTTCCTTTCCTTTCCTTTCCTTTCCTTTCCTTTCCTTTCCTTTCCTTTCCTTTCCTTTCCTTTCCTTTCCTTTCCTTTCCTTTCCTTTCCTTTCCTTTCCTTTCCTTTCCTTTCCTTTCCTTTCCTTTCCTTTCCTTTCCTTTCCTTTCCTTTCCTTTCCTTTCCTTTCCTTTCCTTTCCTTTCCTTTCCTTTCCTTTCCTTTCCTTTCCTTTCCTTTCCTTTCCTTTCCTTTCCTTTCCTTTCCTTTCCTTTCCTTTCCTTTCCTTTCCTTTCCTTTCCTTTCCTTTCCTTTCCTTTCCTTTCCTTTCCTTTCCTTTCCTTTCCTTTCCTTTCCTTTCCTTTCCTTTCCTTTCCTTTCCTTTCCTTTCCTTTCCTTTCCTTTCCTTTCCTTTCCTTTCCTTTCCTTTCCTTTCCTTTCCTTTCCTTTCCTTTCCTTTCCTTTCCTTTCCTTTCCTTTCCTTTCCTTTCCTTTCCTTTCCTTTCCTTTCCTTTCCTTTCCTTTCCTTTCCTTTCCTTTCCTTTCCTTTCCTTTCCTTTCCTTTCCTTTCCTTTCCTTTCCTTTCCTTTCCTTTCCTTTCCTTTCCTTTCCTTTCCTTTCCTTTCCTTTCCTTTCCTTTCCTTTCCTTTCCTTTCCTTTCCTTTCCTTTCCTTTCCTTTCCTTTCCTTTCCTTTCCTTTCCTTTCCTTTCCTTTCCTTTCCTTTCCTTTCCTTTCCTTTCCTTTCCTTTCCTTTCCTTTCCTTTCCTTTCCTTTCCTTTCCTTTCCTTTCCTTTCCTTTCCTTTCCTTTCCTTTCCTTTCCTTTCCTTTCCTTTCCTTTCCTTTCCTTTCCTTTCCTTTCCTTTCCTTTCCTTTCCTTTCCTTTCCTTTCCTTTCCTTTCCTTTCCTTTCCTTTCCTTTCCTTTCCTTTCCTTTCCTTTCCTTTCCTTTCCTTTCCTTTCCTTTCCTTTCCTTTCCTTTCCTTTCCTTTCCTTTCCTTTCCTTTCCTTTCCTTTCCTTTCCTTTCCTTTCCTTTCCTTTCCTTTCCTTTCCTTTCCTTTCCTTTCCTTTCCTTTCCTTTCCTTTCCTTTCCTTTCCTTTCCTTTCCTTTCCTTTCCTTTCCTTTCCTTTCCTTTCCTTTCCTTTCCTTTCCTTTCCTTTCCTTTCCTTTCCTTTCCTTTCCTTTCCTTTCCTTTCCTTTCCTTTCCTTTCCTTTCCTTTCCTTTCCTTTCCTTTCCTTTCCTTTCCTTTCCTTTCCTTTCCTTTCCTTTCCTTTCCTTTCCTTTCCTTTCCTTTCCTTTCCTTTCCTTTCCTTTCCTTTCCTTTCCTTTCCTTTCCTTTCCTTTCCTTTCCTTTCCTTTCCTTTCCTTTCCTTTCCTTTCCTTTCCTTTCCTTTCCTTTCCTTTCCTTTCCTTTCCTTTCCTTTCCTTTCCTTTCCTTTCCTTTCCTTTCCTTTCCTTTCCTTTCCTTTCCTTTCCTTTCCTTTCCTTTCCTTTCCTTTCCTTTCCTTTCCTTTCCTTTCCTTTCCTTTCCTTTCCTTTCCTTTCCTTTCCTTTCCTTTCCTTTCCTTTCCTTTCCTTTCCTTTCCTTTCCTTTCCTTTCCTTTCCTTTCCTTTCCTTTCCTTNCCGATTTTTTTTTTTTTTTTTTGGAGATGGAGTCTCACTCTGTTGCCCAGGCTGGAGTGCAGTGGTATGATCTTGGCTCACTGCACCCTTTGCCATCCGAGTTCAAGTGATTCTCCTGCCTCAGCCTCTTGAGTAGCTGGGATTACAGGTGCCTGCCATAGTACCCAGCCAATTTTTGTATTTTCAGTAGAGATGGGGTTTCACCATGGTGGCCAGGCTGGTCTTAAACTCCTGACTTCATGACCCACCCTCGGCCTCCCAAAATGCTGGGATTACAGGTGTTAGCCACCGTGCCCAGCCTTTTTTTTCTTTTTTTTTTTTGAGACAGAGTCTCACTCTGTATCCCAGGCTGGAGTGCGGTGTCGTGATCTTGGCTCACTGCAACCTCTGCCTCCCGGGTTCAAGCTATTCTTGTGCCTCAGGCTCCTGAGTAGACGGGATTATAGGCACCTGCCACCACACCTGGCTAATTTTTGTGTTTTTAGTAGAGAAGGGTTTCACCACGTTGGCCAGGCTGCTCTTGTACTCCTGACCTCATGATCTGCCTACCTCAGCCTCCCAATGTGCTGGGATTACAGGCGTGAGCCACTGCACCTTGCCCCCGATTTCTTGCCTTAGAGACCAGTCCAAATGGCAGCTGGAATTTCTTTGGTCCAGGATGGAGCTCTGATATCAGAGTCCAGTTTGAATTAATCCACTGTAACTGGGGCACAGGAGGACACATTGTACAAAGTGGCTGCTGAGAGCCTGCCGTCTGGCTTTGCCTCCACACTGAAGTGAAGGAGGCTCTTCCTAGTGGAAGAGGGCTGGGCAGACAGCTGATTATACCCCACATTCTGCTACTGACAGACATCTCATCTGCTGCAGAAAATTAAGAGAGAGTCTGAGTTTAAATCTGGGCCGGGCCGGGCGCGGTGGCTCAAGCCTGTAATCCCAGCACTTTGGGAGGCCAAGACGGGCGGATCACGAGGTCAGCAGATCGAGACCATCCTGGCTAACACGGTGAAACCCCGTCTGTACTAAAAAATACAAAAAAACTAGCTGGGCGAGGTGGCGGGTGCCTGTAGTCCCAGCTACTCAGGAGGCTGAGGCAGGAGAATGGCATAAACCCGGGAAGCGGAGCTTGCATTGAGCCAAAATCCGGCCACTGCACTCCAGCCTGGGCGACAGAGCAAGACTCCGTCTCATAAATAAATAAATAAATAAATAAATAAATAAATAAATAAATCTGGGCCGGGCATGATGGCTCATGTCTGTAATTCCTTGAGGAGGCCAAGGTGGGCGGATCACCTGAGGCTGGGAGTTTGAGACTGGCCTGGCCAACATGGTGAAACCCTGTCTCTACTAAAAATACAAAATTAGCTGGGCGTGTTGGTGCGTGCCTATAATCCCAGCTACGCGGGAGGCTGAAGCAGGAGAATTGCTTGAAACTAGGAGGCCGAGGTTGCAGTGAGCCGAGATCACACCACTGCACTCCAGCCTGGGCAACAGAGAGACCTTGTCTCAAAAAAATTAAAAAAAGAAAAAAAAAATTGATACACCCACCATCAGCACCCATTATGCATAGAAACTTCCAAGAGGTCCCTTAACCCCCACACTCATCAGATTATAACTCTCTCTGCTATTTCTTTTAATGGCTTTATTAAGGTTAAAATTCATATACCAAACAACATACCCATTTAAAGTGCACAATTCAGGCCGGGCACAGTGGCTCACACCTGTAATCCCAGCAGTTTGGGAGGGTGAGGCAGGAGGATTGCTTGAGCCCAGGAGTTTTAGACCAGCCTAGGCAACAAAGCAAGACACCGCCTCTACAAAAAATTAAACATTGGCCAGACGCGGTGGCTCACGCCTGTAATCCCAGCACTTTAGGAGGCCGAGGTGGGTGGATCACGAGGTCAGGAGTTCAAGACCAGCCTGGCCAAGATGGTGAAACCCCATCTCTACTAAAAATACTAAAAAAGCCAGGTGTGGTGGTAGGCACCTGTAGTCCCAGCTACTCGGGAGACTGAGGCAGAGAATTGCTTGAACCCGGGAGGTGGAGGTTGCAGTGAGCCGAGATCATGCCACTGTACTCCAGCCTGGACCACAGAGCAAGACTCCATCCCCCTGCCCTCCCAAAAATTAAAAATTAGGTGTGGTAGTGCATACCTGCGGTCCCAGCTACTTGGAAGGCTGAGGTAGGAAGACCACTTGAACCTAGGAGATCGAGGTCATGGTGAGCCATGATCGCGTCACTGCAGTCCAGCCGGGTGACAGAGTGAGACCTCACGTCAAAAAGTAAATTAAAAAGTGCACAATTCAATGGCTTTAATATATTTACAGAATTGTACATCTATCATGATGAGTGATTTCAGAACATTTTCATTACCCCAAAAAAGAAAATTCACAACCTTTAGCAATCACCTTCTAGGCTGGGCGCGGTGGCTTATGCCTATAATCCTAGCACTTTGGCAGGCTGAGGCAGTCAGATCACCTGCGCGCAGGAGTTCGAGACCACTGGGCAACATGGCGAAACCCCGTCTCCACAGTGAAATACAAAAATTAGCCAGGCATAGTGGCAGGCACCTATAATTCCAGCTACTCAGGAGGCTGAGGCAGGAGAATTGCTTGAACCCGGGAGGCAGTGGTTACGGTGAGCTGAGATCCTGCCACTACACTCTAGCCTGGGCGATAAGAGTGAGACTTCTTCTCAAAAAAAAAAAAAAAAAAAATCAACTTCCAATCCCCCTTCCACCCTCAGCTACTAATCTACTTTCTGTGTCTATGAATCTGGCTATTCTAGATGTTTCAGGTAAATGGAATTATACGACGTGGCCTTCACTAACTGGCTTCTTTCATTTAGCAGAAATTTTTCAAGGTTCATCCATGATGTGGGTGGGTATCAGCACTTCATCACTTAATTCCTTTTCATTGCCAAGTAATATTCCATTGCATAGATAGACCACATTTTGTTTATTCATTCATGAACATGTGGATTGCCTCCACTTTTTGGCTGTTGTGAATGACGCTGCTGTGAACATTTGTGTCCGTGTTTTCATGTGGCTGTGTTTTGCCATCATTTCTCTTGGGTACATATCTGAGAGCGGAATTGCTGAGTCATCTGGTAATCCTGTGTTTAATAGTTTGAGGAACTTGCAGAGTGTTTTCCAACTCTCTGTTCTTTTTACAGCCCTGCTTGTCTGCAGGGGTGAAGTTTTTACTCTGGGTCAGGCACTGGGGTGTCTGCTAATCTGATCTTTTTTTTCTGTCTCTTGCATATTTCACCTTATCTTATTTTCTAGATCTCTCAGCTCCTAGATTTCTTTTCTTTGGTTTGTTTTTTTGAGACAGAGTCTCGCTCTGTTGCCCAGGCTGAAGTGCAGTGGCACAATGTTGACTTACTGAAACCTCAGTCTTCCAGGTTCAAACGATTCTCCTGCCTCAGGCTCCCAAGTAGCTGGGATTACAAGTGCATGCCACCTCACCCAGCTAATTTTGTATTTTTAGTAGAGACGGGGTTTCACCATGTTGGCCTGGCTGGTCTTGAACTCTTACCTGAGGTGATCCGCCTGCCTCGGCTTCCCAAAGTGCTGGGAATACAGGCATGAGCCACTGTGCCCGGCTGCTACTAGATTTCTTACATCTCAGTTTTAGAATCCAGCCCAGGGCTGAGTGCAGTGGCTCACACCTGTAATCCCAGCACTTTGGGAGGCTGAAGTTGGTGGATCACTTGAGCTCACAAATTAGAGACCAGCCTGGGCAACATGATGAAACCTCATCTCTACAAAAAAATACAAAAATTAGGCTGGGCGCAGTGGCTCATGCCTGTAATCCCAGCACTTTGGGAGGCTGACCTGGGTGGATCACCTGAGGTCAGCAGTTTGAGACCAGCCTGGCCAACGTGGTGAAACCCTGTCTCTTCTAAAAGTATCAAAATTAGCCGGGCGTGGTGGTGGGTGCCTATAATCTCAGCTACTTGGGAGGCTGAGGCAGGAGAATTGCTGGAACCTGGGAGGCAGAGGTTGCAGTGAGCCAAGATCGTGCCATTGCACTTCAGCCCGGGCGACAACAGCGAGACTCCATCTCAAAAACAAAACAATTAGCTGGGCATGGTGGTGTTCACCTGTAATCCCAGCTACTTGAGAGGCTGAGGTGGAAGGATGGTTTGAGCCTGGGAGACTGAGGTTGCAATGAGTCCAGATCATGCCACTGCACTCCAGCCTGGGTGATAGAGCTAGACTGTATCTCAGGAAAAAAAAAAAAAAAGAATCCACCCCAAGTGTTAGCTAGAATCTCCTTGGTCCCCTCATCAGGATCAGGATGCAGCTCTGATATTGAGTCCGGTTGGGATTAATCCACTGTAACGGGGGCACAGGAAGACACATTGCACAAAGTGGCTGCTGAGAGCCTGTGCTCTGGCCTCCCCTCCACACTGAAGTAAGGGAGGAGAGAGGTGTCAGGGAAGCTGAGACCCAGCATGAGCCCCATACGGGAAGTGGTGCTTCTGCCCTACCTCCACCATTGTTGGATGGTGAAACCATTCCCTGTGTCTTGTCTACCCCATCTGTAAAATGACAGGGTGTGCCCAGAAAGTTCCTAAGGAGCTTGTGAGTTCAGTATCATATGGTTAGAACATGGTAACCTTCAGAACTCCCCACACTGAGACCTGAGTTCTAGGGATTCTCAGGAGAGGGATTCTCAGGAGTGCCAGGTATCTGTCATTGTCATTGTAGAGCTCTCAGCTTGTGGTTCTGGGATTTTGGAGCATATATCGCTCCTGAGGATCTAACATGCAGATGTTCTGACTCTCTCAAGTTTGAGATCACTTGGCACCCCTGGGTTCTAAAACAGTAGATTCCTAAGATGTTCCAAGGGACCAGAATTATTTTGTGTTGCTTTTGAAATTGTTCATACAATCACATCCTTGAAAATGTGTTAGTTTGGAAAGGATAGACCGTGAAAAAGTCTTCATCCAACACATATCCCCAGCTCCCAGTTTCTCAAATACAGCGACTGTTAGGGTTTTTTTTGTTGTTGTTTTTGTTTTTGTTTTGTTTTTTGACAGAGTCTCGCTCTGTCACCCAGGCTGGAGTGCAGTGGTGTGATCTCGGCTTACTGCAACCTCCGTCTCCTGGGTTCAAGCGATTCTCCTGCCTCAGCCTCCCGAGTAGCTGGGATTACAGGCACGTGCCACCACGCCCAGCTAATTTTTTTTTTTTTTTTTTTTTTTGAGACAGAGTCTCGCTCAGTCACCCGGGCTGGAGTGCAGTGGCAGGATCTCAGCTCACTGCAAGCTCTGCCTCCCGAGTTCACGCCATTCTTCTGCCTCAGCCTCCCGAGTAGCTGGGACTACAGGTGCCCGCCACCATGCTTGGCTAATTTTTTTTTGTATTTTTAGTAGAGACGGGATTTTACGGTGTTGGCCAGGATGGTCTCGATCTCCTGACCTCGTGATCTGCCCGTCTCGGCCTCCCAAAGTGCTAGGATTACAGGCGTGAGCCACTGTGCCTGGCCCTGTTACGGGTTTTATATGAATTCTTTTGGAGAGATTTTATTCATAAATAAACATGTAAAAAGATAGATATGAGGGCCGGCGTGGTGGCTCACGCCTATAATCCCAGCACTTTGGGAGGCTAAGTTGGGAGGATCACTGGAGTCCAGGAGTTCGAGACCAGCCTGGACAACATGGCAAAATCCCGTCTCTACAAAAGAAATACAAAAAGTAGCTGGGCATGGTAGTGTGTGCCTATAGTCCTAGCTACTTGGGAGGCTGAAGTGGGTGGGAGGATGGCTTGAGCCTAGGAGGCCGAGGTTGTAGTGAGCTGAGGTCACGCCACTGTACTTCAGCTTGGGCACCAGAGCGAGATCCTGTCTCAAAAAAAGAAAAAGAAAGAAGGAAACTGAAGATACATAAAAACAATAGGTAAATTCTCCCCTTTTGAAACAAGTTATAGTCTTTTGGAGATATTCATATATAAGCAAGTAGATAGAGATATATAGATGCACACTTTTTTGCTTTTGTAGACAAATGATAACACATTGTTGACCCATCTCTTGTCTTGCCTTTTCTACTTTCCAGTCTATCATGAAGGTCATTCTGTATTGGTGCATAAAATGCTTCCTTATTCTTTTTCATAGCTGCATAATTTTCCACTGTGGAAATACCTTGACTTATGTAGTCATTCCCCTACTAAGGGTCTAATGGTGCAGGCCGGGTGGGGTGGCGCACACCTGTGATTCCAGCTACTTGGGAGACTGAGGCAGGAGAATCACTTGAGCCTGGGAGGTGGAGGTTGCGATGAGCAGAGATTGCGCCACTGCACTCCAGCCTAGGCGACAGAGCTGGACTTTGTCTCAGAAAAGAAAAAAAGAGAAGGTGCAATGAATGGCCTGTATGTGCATGATGTCATTGATTTGGAGTTTCTAGGTCAGTATATGTGCGTTGGTAATCTTGAGGTAATTTTGACAGATACTGTCAGAATGGCCCACACAGAGATTGCAGCCCACATGAGGAATTCTCAGGTTCCAACGATCCCCCAGAGTCAGTTCTGGGTTTCCGTGGTGATGCCAGCTCTAAACGGTGCCCCCTCCCCCAGGTGGCCCATCCCCTGCACCCCTGCACCCCAAACGCAGCCCGACGAGCACGGGGGAAGCAGAGCTGAAGGAGGAGCGGCTGCCAGGCCGGAAGGCGAGCTGCAGTGCCGCGGGGAGCGGGAGTCGAGGGCTGCCCCCCTCCAGCCCCATGGTCAGCAGCGCCCACAACCCCAACAAGGCAGAGATCCCAGAGCGGCGGAAGGACAGCACGAGCACCCCCGTGAGTGACCAGGGCTGGGGGGCAGGGCTGGGGGCGCCGCCACCTGTGGCCAGCCTGCGGACACCACCTGAGCCACATTCCTCAGGCCCTGCCTTCATCTCATTCCCCAGGCAGAACTCCTTCTTACCAATTCCTTCTTATACCCATTCATTCATTCAACAAACATTGATCGAGTGCCTCTGTTTGCCTGAGCTCAATTTATACACAAACACTTGATGTTCGTGTATAACGTTCTGTGTCAAAGAAGTGAAGAACATACTCTTGGCAGAAAGGATTTAATACAGGAAATTAAGTGCTTTTAAAAATGTGGGAAGGGCCAGGCATGGTGGCTCATGCTTGGAATCCTGGCATTTTGGGAAGCCGAGGCAGGAGGATCACTTGAGGCCAGGAGTTTAAGAAACATAGGAACACTCTACTAAAAATCAAAAAAATTAGCCAGGCATCATGTTATGTGCCTGTGGTCCCAGCTACTCGAAAGACCGGGGTGGGAGAATCACTTGAGCCCGGGAGGTTGAGGCTACAGGGAGGTTGAGGCTACAGGGAGCTGTGTTCCTGGGTGACAGAGCAAAACCCTGTCTTAATGAATCAATAAATAAAATATTAATAGTAATTTAAAAAATCAGGCCAGGCACAGTGGCTCATGCCTATAATCCCAGCACTTTGGGAGGCAGAGGTGGGCGGATCACTTGAGGTCAGGAATTGAGATCCACTTGGCCAATATGGCGAAACCCCGTCTCTACTAAAAATATGAAAATCAGCCGGGCATGGTGGCGGGCACCTGTAATCGCAACTACTCGGGAGGCTGAGGCAGGAGAATCGCTTGAACCCAGGGTGCGGAGGCTACAGTGAGCCAAGACTGTGCTACTGCACTCCAGAATGGGTGACAGGTGAGACTCCATTAAAGGAAAAAAAAACAGCTGGGTGCAGTGGCTCACGCCTGTACTCCCAGCACTTTGGAAGGCTGAGGCGGGTGGATCATGAGGTCAGGAGATCGAGACCGTCCTGGCTAAGAGAGTGAAACCCCATCACTACTAAAAATACAGAAAATTAGCTGGGTGTGGTGCATCCACCGATAGTCTCAGCTACTCTGGAGGTTGAGGCAGGAGAATCGCTTGAACCCGAGAGGCGGAAGTTGCAGTGAGCCAAGACCACACCACTGCACTCCAGTCTGGGCAACAGAGTGAGACTCCGTCTCAAGAAAAAAAAAAAAGTCGTGGGAAGCAGCAGCAGCTTCCCCAGCTCCTCAGCTCTTCCGGCATCTACATTACATTCTGTCCCACTCCTTGCTCCTCTGCTCTGCACATGTTCAGGAGCCGCCCCACGTGGCTGTGCCTTGGCCTTTCAAGGCTGGTCATGGCAGGTTACTACCAGCCAAGTCCCAGCCTTGACCAGGGTGCACACAGGTATGAGTCTGAGCCAGTTGTGGGCCTAAACTTTTAAAAGCATGGTCGGCTGGGCGTGGTGGCTTACACCTGTAATCCCAGCACTTTGGGAGGCCAAGGGGCGCGGCACGATCACGAGGTCAGGAGATCGAGACCACCTGGCCTAACACGTGAAACCCCGTCTCTACTAAACAATACAAAATAAAAAATGGGCGGGGGCGCGGCTGGGCTCAAGCCTGTTAATCCCAGCACTTCTCTGGGAGGCCGAGGTGGAGGATCACGAGGTCAGGCAGATCGAGACCATCCTGGCATAACCCGGTGAAAACCCCGTCTCTACTGAAAACAATACAAAAAACTAGCCGGCCGGAGTGTGCAGGCCGCCTGCTGCCTCCCAGCTACTCGCGGGAGGCTGAGGCCAGGAGAATGGCAATGAACCTGGGAGGTGGAAGCCCTTGCCAGTGAGCTGGAAGATCCGGCCACTGCCCCACCCAGCCTGGCGGCCCGACAGCAGTGAGACTCCGTCTCAAAAAAAAAAAAAGCCATGATTGGCTGCGCACGGGGCTGGCTTACACCTACACCTGTAGAAATTCCCAGCACATTTGGGGAGGGCCCGAGACGGGTGGATCACGAGTTCAGGAGATCGACACCATCCTGGCCTAACACGTGAAAACCCCATCTCTACTAACAAAATAAAAAAAAAAATTAGCTGGGTATGGTGGTGGATGCCTGTAGTCCCAGCTACTCGGGAGGCTGAGGCAGGGAGGAATGTATGAGCCCGGGAGGCAGAGCTGCACGGTGAGCTTAGATCGCGCCCACTGCCCACTCCAGGCCTGGACAGATGAGGACTGTTTCAAAAAAAAAAAAGGCATGGGTACACCCACACCAGACACAAAATACTTATAGTTATCTTATTTTTACCTAAGATTTTGCTCTTTAACCAAATAGTTGACCGGGTGCGTTGGCTCATCCTTAATCCCAGCACTTTGAGAAGGCCAAGGTGGGTGGATCACGAGGGTCAGGAGTTCTGATACAGTCATGGCCAACCGTGGTCGACCCTGTCTCTATTAATATACAAAAATTACCCAGGCGTGGTGGCGCATGCCTGTAAATCTCAGCACCTCAGGAGCTGAGGAGGAAACTGTTTGAACCCAGGAGCAGAGGTTGCAGTGAGCCGAAGATCGCCACTGCCACTCCAGCCTGGGCGACAGAGGCAAGATTCCATCTCAAAAACAAGACGGCCGGGCGCTGGCACGCCTGTAATCCCAGCACTTTGGGAGCGAGACGGCGGATCACGAGTTCAGGAGATCGAGACCATCCTGGCTAACACAGTGAAACCCCCGTTCTCTACTAAAAAATACAAAAAAAACTAGCCAGGCGAGGTGGTGGGCGCCTGTAGTCCCAAGCTACTCGGAGGCTGAGGCAGGAGAATGGCGTAAACCCGGGAGGCGGAGCTTGCAAGTGAGCGGAGATCCAGCCACTGCACTCCAGCCTCGGTGACAGAGCAAGACTCCGTCTCAAAAAAAAAAAAAAAACAAGACAAAACAAAACAAAATACGTCATAAAATTAAATTTTCGTCAGACATGGTGGTTCATGCCTGTAATCTCCGCACTTTGAGAGCCTGAGGTGGGTGGATTGCTTGAGCTCAGGAGTTTGAGACCAACCTGTGCAAAATGGTGACACCTCTTCTCTACAAAAAATACAAAAATTAGTCCGGTGTGGTGGTGGCACGTGCCGGTAGTCCCAGCTACTTGGGAGGCTGAGGCAGGAGGATCACTTGTGTCCAGGAGGTGAAGGTTGCAGTGAGCCAAAATCGTGCCACTGCACTCCAGCCTGGGCGACAGAGGGAGACCTTGTCTCAAACAAACAAACAAAAAAATAAGTTTTTAAATACTAATTTTTCTTGTACGTACTTGAGAACATTCATCTTTTTAATTTCTTCTTAGTGCTCTTGGTGCCTCTGGGTACCTCCAGTTTATTTTGGTTCTAAACACCCAAGGCAAACCAAGGTCTCACTGCACGGCTGTTTGCAGGGTAGGGGCGTTTCTGCGGAGGTCCCGACCATCAGGAGGAACCCAGCCGTAGTGGCTGGTGGTGTCTGGCTGTTACCAGCGTTTACCAGCCTTGACTGGCTTTGACCGATTGTGACTGGCCTTCAGTGGCGATGCCTGCCAGGGCCCTACTGAAGCTTTTACCGCAAGTGTCCACCTGTTACCAGTGGCAGCCAGCTGTGGCCAGCTTTAACCAGCCTTTACTGGCAATGTCCAGCCATGACCAGTATTAACCAGCAGCAACTGGCTGTGACCGGCTTTGACCAGCCTTGACTGGCCGTGACCACCCTTGGCCAATGGTATCTGGCTGTGACCAGTGGTGTCTGGCCATTACCACTCATGACCAGCTTTAACTGTCCCTGACTGTTGGTGTCTGACCATGACCAGCCTTAACTTGCTGTGACAGGCTTTGACCAGCAGTGTTAGGCCATGACCAGCGGTAGCCAGCAGCAACTGGCAGTGACCGGCTGTGTTTGGTTTGACCAGCTGTGACTCTGCCACCACCTGTGAGGACTGCTAGTCCGTGTTCAGGGCCCTGAACTCCAGGGCTGCACAGAGCCCGGGGTCAGTAGGGAGGGGAGTGGAATGTTGTGAGGGGACCCTGTGGGGATGGGCCAGGAGAGGGTGCACCTGAGGACAGCTCACTGGCCACCTTATACCAGAAGGGCCTTGGGGAAACAGATCTTGAGGGCATCAACTCAACTTCAGGCAGGTGGTACAGGAGGGAGGCGGGGATGCCTGTGTGTCCTGAGTATTCCGGATCAGTACAAATTCACGCCCCTTGGCTCCTCCCCAGCCCCGAGACCTGGAGCTCCACATGGCAGCCTCTGAGGCCCATGTGTCAGAGAGTGATCCATAACCCAGAGAATGGGTGGGAGCAGCAGGGCCAGAGAAGGAGAGGATGAGATGGGAGTGTGGTTAAAGAAAAAAGAAGGCCGGGCGCGGTGGCTCAAGCCTGTAATCCCAGCACTTTGGGAGGCCGAGACGGGTGGATCACGAGGTCAGAAGATCGAGACCATCCTGGCTAACACGGTGAAACCCCGTCTCTACTAAAAATACAAAAAAACTAGCCGGGCGAGGTGGCGGGCACCTGTAATCCCAGCTACTCCGGAGGCTGAGGCAGGAAAATGGTGTAAACCCGGGAGGCGGAGCTTGCAGTGAGCTGAGATCCGGCCACTGCACTCCAGCCCGGGCGACAGAGCAAGACTCCCTATCAAAAAAAAAAAAAGAAAAGAAAAAATTGTAGGAAGGACTGGAGGAGCGGACAGTGGGCAGGATTTGCAGGAACAACAGTCGCAACCACACCGCAGAACTGACCCACCAAGGGAGCTGCTGCTTCTGAGGCTGTCCCAGCACTGATAAATTCAAGAGTGCATTGTTAGGCCGGGCACGGTGGCCTATGCCTGTAAGCCCAACACTTTGGGGGGCCGAGGCAGTGGATCACTTGAGGTCAGGAGTTCAAGACCAGCCCGGCCAACATGGCAAAATCCCGTCTGTACTAAAAATACAAAAATTAGCCTGGCATGGTGCACGCCTGTAATCTCAGCTACTTGGGAGGCTGAGGCAGGAGAATTGCCTGAACCTAGGAGGCGGAGGTTACAGTGAGCTGAGATTGCGCCACTATACTTCAACCTGGGTGACAGGGCGAGACTCCGTCTTAAAAAAAAAAAAAAAAAGTCCGGGCGCGGTGGCTCACGCCTGTAATCCCAACACTTTGGGAGGCCGAGGTGGGCGGTTCACAAGGTCAGGAGATCAATCGAGACCGCGGTGAAACCCCGTCTCTACTAAAAATACAAAAAATTAGCCAGGCGCGGTGGCGGGCGCCTGTAGTCCCAGCTACTCAGGAGTCTGAGGCAGGAGAATGGCGTGATCCCGGGAGGCCGAGCTTGCAGTGAGCCGAGATCGCGCCACTGCACTCCAGCCGGGGGACAGAGCGAGACTCCGTCTCAAAAAAAAAAACAAAAAAAACCCCAACACATTGACATGGCTGTAACCCAAGACTCAAAAACCTCATCCTCCATCAGTCAAAAGAGCTTATTGATGCCCAGAGGGCTGGACAATGGGCAGTAGGGCCCTGCTGAAGCAAAGACCTTCATCTCATAGCCTTGCCTGTGTGAGCTGAAGTCAAAGCAGGCAGGACAGCAGCTGCTGCCCCATTTACACCTTCCAGATCTTCATGAGTGCAAAGATTGGCAGAACCCAACTTGTATGCAGAACCTGAGCTGCAAAGGACTCTGGGAAATGTAGACTTGGCTTTCCTGCATCTGAGTTCCCAAGAACAGCATAGTATGAAAATATCCTCAATATAGGAACAGGAGAGTGGAGGCAACTGGACATGGTGGCACACACATGTAGTCCCAGCTATTGGGAGGCTGAGGTGGGAGGACTGCTTGAGGCCAGGAGTTTGAGACCAGCCTGGGCAACATGTTGTGATCCTATCTCTTAAAAAAGAGAAAAAGGGTGGAGGCAGTTTGAGAAAGTGGCCAGGATTCTGAAGCCACGT
The DNA here is from genome assembly GCF_001698545.2 of Rhinopithecus bieti. Taxonomy (NCBI): domain Eukaryota; kingdom Metazoa; phylum Chordata; class Mammalia; order Primates; family Cercopithecidae; genus Rhinopithecus; species Rhinopithecus bieti. The sequence continues at coordinate 1,762,726 of NW_016805944.1, read as the reverse complement.
AGAGTTTGAATTACATTAACGAGCCGTGTGACCTTGGGCAAGTAACTTCATCTCTCTGAGCTTCAGTGTCTCACTCTGTGAAATGGGCTCATTAGAGAACCTGGGTCATTGTGAGGATCTTGTAAGATCTCAAACGTGAGGTACTTCACATACTGGCACAGTAAGCACTCAGTGAATGAGAGCTATTGTTATTGCTAAACAAAACCCACACTTTAAGAAGGTTAAAAAAAAAGAAAAGCAAATAAACCTCAAAGAAAGTAGAAGGGACCAGAAGTGGTGGCTCATGCCTGTAATCCCAGCACTTCGGGAGGCTGAGACAGGAGGATTGCTTGAACCCAGGAGTTGTAGACCATCCTGGGCAACACAGACCCTATCTCTGCCAAAAATAAAAATTAGCTAAGTGTTGTGGCACATGCCTGAGGTTCTAGCTACTTGGGAGGCTGCAGTGAGCCATGATCACACCACTGCACTCCAGCCTAGGCATCAGAACAAGACCCCATCTCAAAAAAAGGGAGGAGGCATTAAAGAAAATAAATCAGGGAAGGAGAAGGAAGAGGTACAATAAAGCAACAAAACCTAAAGTTGGTTTTTTGAAAAGATTAATAAAATCAGTCTGGGTGCAGTGGCTCATGCCTGTAATCCCAGCACTTTGAGAGGCTGAGGCGGGTGGATTACTTGAGGTCAGGAGTTTGAGACCAGCCTGGCCAGCATGGTGAAACCCTGTGTCTTCCAAAAATACAAAAAATTAGCTGGTTGTGGTGGTGCACGCCTGTAATCCCAGCTACTTGGGAGGCTAAGGCAGGAGAATCACTTGAACCTGGGAGGTGGATGTTGCAGTGAGCCGAGGTCATGCCATTGCACTCCAGCCTGGGCAAAAAGAGTGACACTCTGTCCTAAAAAATAAATAAATAAAATCCAATGGATCCCTGGTAAAAATCAATTAAGGAAAAAAGACAGCAAACATGAATTACCAGTATCCAAAATGAAAAGGGGAACTTTGTTCTAACATTAACAGATAGTAAGATGATATTAGGAACTACTTTATGCCAATAAATGTAACAACTTAGATGAAATGGACACATTACTTTAAAAACACACTGTATCAAAACTGACACAAGAAGAAATAGAAAACCTGAACAGTCTTATATTCTTGTTAAAGAAATTGAATTCATAACTGAAAACCTTCCCCATAAAGAAAATTTCCGGCTCTGATGACTCCCACCAGTGGAATTCTTCCAAACACTTAAAGAAGAAATAACACTAACCTTACACAAACTTCCAGAGAATAGAAAAAGAGGGCTCTCTGCCTAACAGGTTTATGAGGCAGCATAATCCTGATATTCCCTATGTTCCCAGAGCTCACAGCCCAGTATAGGATGGGGATGTATATGAGAAGAGACATTGATAGCACAGTGATTGAAGCTGCAGTGGGGAGCCCAGGGACCTGTGGGAACCCAAAGGAGGCACGTGACTCAGCCTGGGGCCGGGGGTGGTGGTAGATTATGAACTGACACCTGAAAGATATGTAGGAGTGAGTCAGGGGAAAAGGTAGGAGGAATGTTCTAACAGGTGAGACAGCCAGTGCAAAGGCTAGGCACAATGACAGAATGTGGCATGAATAAGTACGTTAGGCCGGGCACGGTGGCTCAAGCCTGTAATCCCAGCACTTTGGGAGGCCGAGGCGGGCGGATCACAAGGTCAGGAGGTCGAGACCATCCTGGCTAACACAGTGAAACCCCGTCTCCACTTAAAAAATACAAAAAATTAGCCAGGCGAGATGGCGGGCGCCTGTAGTCCCAGCTACTTGGGAGACTGAGGCAGGAGAATGGCGTGGACCCGGGAGGCGGAGCTTGCAGTGAGCTGAGATCCGGCCACTGCACTCCAGCCTGGGCGACAGAGCGAGACTCCGTCTCAAAAAAAAAAAAAAAAAAAAAAAAAAGAATACGTTAGCAAATGTTTGGTGTGGCTGGGCCGGACCTTGAGAAGGTGGGCATTGCTGGGAGAAGAGCAGTGGACAAGGATGCCCCCTGGAAACCTTCCCTGCCTCGTTTTCCCTCAGTGTCACCCTCTTCTCCGGGCTCCCGGGGTCTCCCTTGACTCAGCCTAGGTGATTGGGATTCTCATGAGCCTTTCACGTCTTTGAGACCTTTGACCATTTCCTACTCACCCTGGCTTCCCACACGAGCCCCTGACTCATTCGTCGATGGGGAGGGCAGAGAAGGGAAGAGGGTGGAGCGCAGGGGCGTGTCTTCACCCCCTCACTCCCTTCCTGGCCGTGTCTCCTACAGAACAACCTCCCTCCCAGCATGATGACCCGCAGAAACACCTACGTTTGCACAGAACGCCCGGGGGCTGAGCGCCCGTCACTGTTGCCAAATGGGAAAGAAAACAGGTACGGAGGGGGCAGCAACAGGGTGAGGGGTGGGAAGTAGGGGGTAGGTGAACAGGACCTCCCTTGATCTGAGATGATAGGCGTTGGAGGCTGGTGCTGTGGGGACCGGGGCCCAGAGAGGGAGTGTATCTGCCCTGCCCTTGGCCATGTGCCCTTGCCATGTACCCCCCTGAAAATCCTCCCCACTTAATTAATTAGTCTTCAGCACCAGGAAAGCAGTTGGCCCTGTTCTCCGCCTACAAGCCTTGGGAACCTGAATTGATTTTTTGAATGATCCATTTTTAGAACTTGAGAGAAGCCCCAGAATGTCACAGCTTCAGCATCATCTGGTTGGCTGGTTTTCCAGCTTGTTGGCCTGAGTCTGTGAGGTCTCTTCTAGCTGGCAAGGGAGATAAACCAGTTCAGACTGGCTGGAGCAGAGAGAGGGAAGGGATTGGTTCACATCACAGGTCAAGGCCAGTCAGAGTGGGGCCAGCTCCACGACGAGGACGCTGACACCCACCAGGACTGTAGGGCAGATTGATGGCCAACACCAGGGCACACTGTGGGATGCACCTGATTAGTGGATGCAGATCTTCCCACTGGGTGTGGGCGGGGGAATGAGGTAGTTAACAGTCACGATTCTGTGAATACTCAGTTCTGAGTTCGAATCTTACCTCTGTGCTCGCACTGCTAGCAGAATGACTGGGTAAATCTCTGAGCCTCTGTTTCCTCCTCCATAAAATGGGCTTGATGCTGTCTGGGCACGGTGGCTTACGCCTGTAATCCCAGCACTTTGGGAGCCGAGGTGGGCAGATCACCTGAAGTCAGGAGTTTGAGACCAACCTGGCCAACATGGTGAAACCCTGTCTCTACTAAAAATACAAAAATTAGCCAGGAATGGTATCATGCGCATATAATCCCAGCTACTCAGAAGGCTGAATAAGGCAGGAGAATCGCTTGAACCTGGGAGGCAGAGGTTGCAGTGAGCTGGGATTGCGCCACTGCACTCCAGCCTGGGCCACACACGGAGACTCTGTCTCAAAAAAAAAAAAAAAAAAGGCAGGTCGGTCTTTTTTACAACCCTGTAATCCCAAACACTCTTGGAGGCCGAGACAGGCAGATCACGAGGGCAGAGATCGAGACCCATTCCTGGTAACATAGGTGAACCCCGTCTCCTACTAAAAATACAAAAAATTAGCCAGACCGTGGTGGGGGGCCTGTAGTCCAGCTACTCAGGAGGCTGAGCAGGAGATATGGCGGGAACCCGGGAGTGGACTGCAGTGAGCCTAGACGGCACCACTGGTACTCCAGTCCTGGGCGACAGAGCAAGACTCCATCTCAAGAAAAAAAAAAAAAAAAAAAATGGCTGATGCTGTCTAAGCTTCCAGGCCCCATTAAGAGATCCAGTAGAGATCAGGTTTCCTGTACCATGGCTACTGGGTCTGATGCTTAAAGGCCTTCATTTCAGGACTGAGAGTGCTTTCCTTGGTAGTTATCAAATAAAATAAAGCAGCTTCATGTCTATCACCTGGCTCAAGCCCCTAACAACTCTGTAGTAGAGTCTATATCTCATTTTACAGCTGAGAACATAAGGCCTAGGAGGTTAAGTAACATTGTCCCAAGGGCACACAGCTGGAAGTCAAGAAGCAGATTCCAACTGGACTCCAGAATCTATTTGTAACCACCATAGATATATGCCTTCCAGTCTGCTCAAGAATATAGAACAGTTAAATTACGACTCGACAAAAAAATTTAAATTAAAATTTAAAAACACAAAAAATAAAATTATAGAACTCAGCTGCTGTAAACAAAAACAAAGAGATCCCAGGGTATAGTAATTTAAATAAAAAGGAGATTTAGGTCCAGAGGGTCCTCCAAGGACCCCAGTAAGTTACTTCCCAGCCCCAACAATGATTCCACTCTGGACGAGGCCACTGCCAGCTGCCATCATTGTCTCTAATCCCAGCAAGAATTGGAAAGAGCAGGACAAGCAGCAACCCTTTTTTTTTTTTTTTTTTTTTTTTTTTTTTGAGACGGAGTCTCGCTCTGTCCCGGGGCTGGAGTGCAGTGCAGGATCTCAGCTCACTGCAACTCCCGCCTCCCGGGTTTACCATTCTCCTGCCTCCACCTCCCGTAGCTGGGACACAGCGCCCGCCACCAGTCGCCCGGTCTAGTTTTTGTATTTTTTTAGTAGAGACGAGGTTTCAGCAGTGTTAGCCAGGATGGTCCCTCGATCTCCTGACCTGTCGTGATCCCGCCCGTCTGCGCCTCCCCAAAGGCTGGATTACAGGCTGAGCCACCGGCGCCCGGCCTAGCAGCAACATCTTTTTAAAAAGGCGTGACCCGAAGATCTACAGAGCACTTCTTCTGCTTATATCCCATTGGCTGGAGCATGGTCACATGACCATCCCTAACTGCAAGGGAGTCTGGGAAATGTAGACTCTGGCTGGGTGGCCGTGTGCAGTGCTCATACTCTTAGGGGTTTGGTTACCAAGAGCAAAACAGGGAGGATGGATTCTAAGGGAGAAGTAACAGCCTGTGCCACAATCAGGATTCTCTGAGATCCAGGCTGGGCCTGAAGTCCCTGGGAGGATAGAAATTGGAGGTCTGGGCTGGGTGCAGTGGCTCACGCCTGGAATCCCAGCACTTTGGGAGGCCAAGGCGGGTGGATCACCTGAGGTCAGGAGTTTGAGACCAGCCTGGCCAACATGGGGAAACCCCATCTCTACTGAAAATACAAAAATTACCCAGGCGTGGTGCTGCATGCCTATAGTCCCAGCTACTCAGGAGGCTGAGGCAGGAGAATCATTTGAACCCTGGAGGCGGAGGTTGCAGTAGCCAAGATGTCACCTTCAGCCTAGGTGACAGAGTAAGACTCTGTCTCACAAAAAAAAAAAAAAAAAAAAACCCAGGCATGGTGGCACACACTTGTAATCCCAGCTACTCGGGAGGGTGAGGCAGAAGAATTGAACTCGGAAGATGGAGGTCTGGCCCTTGTTGTCAACGAGGAGGGTCCGAGGGGCTGGAGGAGGGTCCTGGGACAGTGGGACCCCCACTGCTCAAATTATCATAGTGAATGCAGGTATCCTTGACCTTTACATCTTTCCCTTTCCTGATTTTAGATGATGGGAGTTCAGATAGCAAAGTGTTTGCCAAGTTGATTTGGTTCCTGAGGTTTCGGCAAATAGCAAGGAAGTCACCCAAAACTTTCTGTGCATCTATTCAGTTGCTGTGTTTGGAGAGAGGAGAGTTGTGATAGGAGATGGTTTGGAGGGGGTAGAGTTTGAAGAAGGGACAGTTTGAAGGAGGGGTAATAGGAGAGGAGAGTTAGTAAAATAATGCTAGGATTGTATAGTGCACAGCCTGCACAACTGTACATTGCAGCCCTGTCTCTGAGTTCCAGGCTGGTTGCAGTCCCTGGTCTCAGGACAGGATTATGAAGAATCAGAAGGACTGGGGTCCTGGCTTGCCTCAGTCCCCCACCCTGACTTGTCTCTCTCTGCCCACAGCTCAGGCACCCCACGGGTGCCCCCTGCCTCCCCTCCAGTCACAGCCTGGCACCCCCATCAGGGGAGCGGAGCCGCCTGGCACGCGGCTCCACCATCCGCAGCACCTTCCACGGTGGCCAGGTCCGGGACCGGCGGGCAGGGGTGGGGTGGTGGGGTGTGCAGAATGGGCCCCCTGCCTCTCCCACGCTGGCCCATGAGGCTGCACCCCTGCCCGCCGGGCGGCCCCGCCCCACCACCAACCTCTTCACCAAGCTAACCTCCAAACTGACCCGAAGGTGAGCTCCGCAGGGATGGCAGAAGCGGGGTGGAGCAGGGTAGGGGGCTGATGGGACCTAACCTGTCTTCTACTCTGCTCTGTCTCCTGTACCCGAACATTTCCTCCTTCTCCTCCTCCTCCTCCTCCTCCTCCTCCTCTTCCTCTCCTCCTCCCCTGTCGTCCCTCACCGCCCTCCTCACACTGCAGGGTTACCCTCGATCCCTCTAAACGGCAGAACTCTAACCGCTGTGTTTCGGGCGCCTCTCTGCCCCAGGGATCCAAGATCAGTAAGTCCCATCCATGCCCTGTTCTTGCTGGCTCTGCCTCCCTGTCTGCATGTCTCACCTGTGTGTGCGGGCATTGGGGAGGGGGCTCTGTAGATGTGAGTGGAGTACAGGGTCAGTACGTGGGGTCTGGTTTTTCATTTACTCACAGAAGCATAGCCTCTGGAGCCAGATTTGGGGGTTCAAATGGCAGTTACTCAAGGTCTCTGGGCCTCACTTTCCTCTTCTGTAAAATGGCTATAGTAATAACAGTACCTGTCTCCTAGGGTTATTGTAAGGACTAAATGAAGTGATGTATGGACTGAGCTTAGAACCTTGCCTTGGAAAGTGCTTTACATGTGTATTAGTTATTAATTGCTATTATTCATTGAGTCCTTACTGTGTGCCTGGCACTGTCCTAGGCCCTGTAGTAGAGGGTGAGCAAAAGTATAAAACTTCTGCCCTGGCAGAGCCAACATTCTATTAAGGGATCTAGACAGAAAAAGAAATCAGTAAAATATACTTATTATATAGACGTCTAGGTAGTGGGAAGTAACGAAGAAGAAAAATAGAATAGAAGCCACATTTGGTGGCTCATGCCTGGAATCACAGCACTTTGGGAGGCTGAGGCGAGTGGATCACTTTAGCCCAGGAGTTCAAGACCAGGCTGGACAACACAGCAAGGTCCTATCTCTACAAAAAATAAATAATTGGCCGGGCATGGCGACTGCACCTGTAGTCCCATGGACTTGGGAGGCAGGAGGATCACTTGAACCCAGGAGGTCGAGGCTGCTGTGAGCTATGATCATCAGTCCTGGTAACAGAGGAAGACCCTGTCTCTAAAAAAAAAAAAAAAAAAATAGAACAGGTAGGGGAATGAGAGGTGTGGGGAAGGGAGGGGTGCAGCATTAAATAGGCAGGCCTCTGGATGAGGTGGCTCAGACCAGTAATCCCAGCACTTTGGATGGATCGCTTGAGTCCAGGAGTTTGAGACCAGCCTGGGCAATGTGGCAAAGCCCCATCTCTACCAAAAAAAAGAAAAAATTTGTGGCACGCACCTGTAGTCCCAGCTACTTCAGGGGCCAAGGCAGGAAGATTGCTTGAACCCGGGAGATGGAGGCTGCAGCCAGCCGAGATCACGCCACTCCTGCATGTCAGAGTGAGACTCTGTCTCAAAAAAAGAAAGAAAAAAGGGCAGCCTCACAAAGGTGTTGTTTGGGCAAAGCATGATTGTATATGTGAGTGTGTGTGTGCGCACGTGTGCGCGTCTCTCTCTGGCCACTTCTCTATATAAGGGTGTGTCTCTGCCCACTCCCCTCCCTTTCATCTTCCACATTCTTCAGTATCTTTCCTGTGACCTGCACTAACCCATTTCAGAATGAGCCCCATTATGGGGATGGACAGGGAGATCAAATCCTGTCTCCGGGCCCTCGCCAGCCAGCCCAGAGGGACTGGGGTTGAGGCAGGGGCTGCTCAGAATCCCGGAGGCAGTGGGTTGGGGGAGGTGGGTTCCCTATGTCCAGATTAGACACTCTGTCCCCCTCCCCTCCCCTAGGGTCGCAGACGAACCTGAGAGAATCGGGGGACCTGAGGTCACAAGGTGAGTGCTTGGGCCTACCCCCGACTGCCACACCAGCCCTTCCCCTCTCCTGCCTCCGCACCTCCTGACACTTACCCCAGGGAATTAGATGGGGCCCCAGTCTCATCCTGCAAGGCCAACTTCCTGAAATGCCCTATGGCCCCTGCCTTCTCTGCCAGCTCTTCTCATTCCCACCCCATCACAAGCACCTTCTCTTGACCATCTTAAACTTCAGCCTCTGACCGGGCGCCATGGCTCATGCCTGTAATCCCAGCACTTTGGGAGGCCGAGGCAGGCGGATTACCTGAGGTCGGGAGTTCAAGACCAACCTAACATGGAGAAACCCTGTCTTTACTAAAAGTACAAAAATTAACCGGGCGTGGTGGCGCATGCCTGTAATCCCAACTACTCGGGAGGCTGAGGCAGGGGAATCGCTTGAACCTGGGAGGCAGAGGTTGCGGTAAGCCGGGATCGTGCCATCACACTCCAGCCTGGGCAGCAAGAGCAAAACTCCGTCTAAAAAAAGAAAAAAAAAAAAAAAGCCTGATCTCATCTACAACTCAACTTCTGGTCAATGCCCCCACCTCCTTTTGCTTCTCATCCAGTCATGGCACAATGTTTGCCTGGCACCTCAGGGCCAGCAGGAGGCAAACATCTGTACAGACCCAGATCATGATTTTAGGCTTTGAGGGCCAGGCACCCTCTGTCACGCCTGTTCAGTTGTGCCACTGGAGTGCAAAAGCAGTCATATTCAACACAAAACAAATGGGTATGGCTGTGTTCCAATGAAACTTGATTTACAAAAGCAGACAGCACCGCAGTTTGCCAAGCCCTGGTTTAGTCTGAGTTCCCGGTTTAGAGACCCAGGTGGAAACCCGAGCCTTGCCAGCAGCTGCAACAAACTGCTAAGGGTGACTCTTATTGGCTGGGACTAGGTCACATGCTCATTCCTAAGCCAATGTCTGCAGCCAGAAAGGAGACGTACTCTGGTTGGTCAGACCTGGTCATGTGGTCACCCTTGATCCGAGCACAGAGATCGGAAGTAGAATGCTCTCCTTCACCCAAGTTGAGGGGTGGCCACACGGAAACAAGGGGGGCTAGCCCTGGGATGCTCATCCAGTGCAGCACTCTCGTACTTCAGGCGGGACAGTTCTTTGTTGTGCAGGGCCCTCTTGCACATTGGAGAATGTTTATCATCTCTGACCTAACCTATCCCTAACCTAGTCAATGTCAACAGTGCGCCCATCCTAAGACGTGACAAAAAGCCCCCAGAGGCCGAACACAAGTGGCTCATGCCTGTAATTCCAACAACTCAGGAGGCCAAGGCAGCAGGATCACTTGAGCCGAGGAGGTCAAGGCTGCAGTGAGCCGTGATTGCACCACTGCACTGCAAGACCCTGTCTCAAAAAAAAACTAAAAAGTGGCTGGGCACTGTGGCTCGCGCCTGTAATTCCAGCACTTTGGGAGGCCAAGGCGGGTGGATCACATGAGGTCGGGAGTTTTGAGACCTGCCTGGCCAACATGGTGAGACTCCGTCTCTACTAAAAATACAAAAATTGGGCGTGGTGCCTGTTCTCCCAGCTACTTGGGAGGCTGAGACAGGAGAATTGCTTGAATCCGGGAAGCAGAGGTTGCAGTGAGCCGAGATTGTGTCATTGCCCTCCAGCCTGGGCAACAAGAACGAAACTCTGTCTCACACACACACACACACACACACACACAACGGGCGCGGTGGCTCACACCCGTAATCCCAGCACTTTGGGAGGTCGAGGCGGGCGGATCACGAGGTCAGGAAATCGAGACCGTCTGGCTAACACAGTGAAACCCTGTCTCTACTAAAAATACAAACAAAAACAAAACAAAACGATTGTGGTGGCGGGCGCCTGTAGTCCCAGTTACTCGGGAGCCTGAGGCAGAAGAATCGCTTGAACCAGGGAGGTGGACCTTGCAGTGAACCGAGATCGCGCCACTGCACTCCAGCCTGAGCGACAGAGCGAGACTCTGACTCAAAAAAAAACAAAGGCCGGGCACGGTGGCTCACGCCTATAATCCCAGCACTTTGGGAGGCCAAGGCGGGTGGATCACCTGAGGTTGAGAGTTCGAGACCAGCCTAACCAACATGGAGAAACCCCATCTCTACTAAAAATACAAAAATTAGCCAGGGCCGGGCGTGGTGGCGCATGCCTGTAATCCCAACTACTCAGAAGGCTGAGGCAGGAGAATCGGCTTGAAGCCAGGATGGCTTGGAGGTTGTGGTGAGCGAGATCGCGTGCAATTGCACTCGCCAGCCCTGGGTAACAGAGCAAAACTCCCCTCTCAAAAAAAAAAAAAAAAAAAAAAAAAAGAAAAAAAAGCAGAAAGAAATTTCTCATTCAAACCATGTGGCCAAGCCAGGCTGGTAGGGCCACCCTGATCTGTGCAATCATTCACGTCCCCAGGTTCTTCCATCCCCATTCCCTAGAGCCGTTATGTCATCTTCACAGTTGAGGCTGGCCTGTGCCACTGCTAAGTCCAGCTCATGGGAGATGTGGGACAGGAGAGCCTGGAGCATGCAGGTTCTCTGAAGGAACTGATGTGGATGGCACACCTCACTTCTGCTCATGTCCCAGAATTTAGAGACAGGGTCACACCTGGCTGCAAGGGATGCTGGAAAGTGTGGTCTCTAGCTGGGGGTCAGCTCTGTTCCAGTTGAAACTGTCACTGGCATAGCAGGGGAAGAAGTTTTTTGAGGGGATGGCTAGGAATCTGTCCCAAATTGGGAAGAGGTATCCCTTCAGCCCTCCACCACATTCCTCTTTGCTCCCATCTCTGACCCCTGATATCTTCTCGCCTCAGTTGCCATCTACCTTGGGATCAAACGGAAACCGCCCCCCGGCTGCTCCGATTCCCCTGGAGTGTGAAGCTGACCAGCTCGCGCCCTCCCGAGGCCCTGATGGCAGCTCTTCGCCAGGCCACAGCAGCCGCCCGCTGCCGCTGCCGCCAGCCACAGCCGTTCCTGCTGGCCTGCCTGCACGGGGGTGCGGGCGGGCCCGAGCCCCTGTCCCACTTCGAAGTGGAGGTCTGCCAGCTGCCCCGGCCAGGCTTGCGGGGAGTTCTCTTCCGCCGTGTGGCGGGCACCGCCCTGGCCTTCCGCACCCTCGTCACCCGCATCTCCAACGACCTCGAGCTCTGAGCCATCACGGGCCCAGGGCCCTTCCTCTTCCTCTCCCTTGTCCCCTTCACTTCTAAAGGAGGGGAAGGGGCCAGGGAGGGAAATTCTCCCTTTATCATCACCTCAGTTTCCCTGAATTAGATTTGGGGGCAAAGATTGTCCCCTCTGCTGTTCTCTGGGGCCGCTCAGCACAGAAGGATGAGGGGGCTCAGTGGGGGGAGCTGGCACCTTCCTGGAGCCTCCGGCCAGTCCTGTCCTCCCTCGCCCTACCAAGAGGGCACCTGAGGAGACTTTGGGGACAGGGCAGGGGCAGGGAGGGAAACTGAGGAAATCTTCCATTCCTCCCAACAGCTCAAAATTAGGCCTTGGGCAAGGGCAGGGAGAGCTGCTGAGCCTAAAGACTGGAGAATCTGGGGGACTGGGAGTGGGGGTCAGAGAGGCAGATTCCTTCCCCTCCCCTCCCCTCACGCTCAAACCCCCACTTCCTGCCCCAGGCTGGCGCGGGGCACTTTGTACAAATCCTTGTAAATACCCCACACCCTCCCCTCTGCAAAGGTCTCTTGAGGAGCTGCCGCTGTCACCTACGGTTTTTAAGTTATTACACCCCGACCCTCCTCCTGTCAGCCCCCTCACCTGCAGCCTGTTGCCCAATAAATTTAGGAGAGTCCCCCCCACCCCAGTGCTGACCCTAGGATTTTCCTTCCCTGCCCTCACCTGCAAATGAGTTGAAGAAGAGGCCTGGGAATCCAGGCAGTGGTTTTTCCTTTCGGAGCCTCGGTTTTCTCATATGCAGAATGGGAGCAGTGGGGGTGGGAAGGTAAGGATGGTCGTGGAAGAAGGCAGGATGGAACTCGGCCTCATCCCCGAGGCCCCAGTTCCTATATCGGGCCCCCATTCATCCACTCACACTCCCAGCCACCATGTTACACTGGACTCTAAGCCACTTCTTACTCCAGTAGTAAATTTATTCAATAAACAATCATTGACCCCTGCCTACTCCATGCCAGGTCCAGTGCTGGACACACAGACATGAAGCCCTGTGTGGGAGACATGGATTCTGATACAGACACTGGACAGGGGAGTCCAGAAGAGAAAGTGGGCAGGGTGGGGTCACTGGGGAAGATGCTCTAGAGGAATTAATGCTGCAGTGGGGTGTTGAAGGATGAGTAGGAGTTGGCTAGGCATTGCGTTTGCCCTGGGCAAAAGCCCAGAAGTGAGAGTATGTGGTATATCTTCAGAGAACTGGGTAATTTCAGTGTGGCTACTGTGTTGGGCATGGATGGAGAATTAACAAGAGAAATGCTGTATTAGGACTAATAATCCATCTACACTGCTTAAGCAAAAAGGTATTTGTTGGCTTAGGTTACTTAATATTACAGGGGCACCTGACTTCAGGTAGATTTGATCTAGGCATCAGACCATTGCATCTATTTTTCAGTGTAAGCTGAATTCTAGTAGTTTTTATCAAGTAAGTGCACCTTTCCTGATGGCACAGATGACTTCAGCAGTTAGAAATTTCTATCCCTCCAGCTTTCTGCAGCAGAAAGATCCTCATTGTCAGTTTCCCAGCAAAAGTCCCAGGGCAGACTGTCATTGGCCCAAATGGGCCATGTGATTTTCTCTAAACCAATCACTGTGACTCTGGAGTGGCCAGACTCATACTTAGAACTGCACTTAGTAGGGGTTCCTCAAAGGAAGGTCAGGAGTCACGAGCAGGAGAAAAGGCATGGGAGCTGGACAGATTATAGTGGTTGAAAGCTGTGCAGTACAGAAGGGGAGAGCTTATTCACACAGTGCCTTTGGGGCCAAAATGAATAAGCTGGACTTTCTCCCCATGACACTGGGGAGCCATGGAAGTTCAGGGTACTTCAGGGAAGAGGCTTGGTCAATTACTGAGAGCATCCTCTGTGCTGGGGACACAGTGGTAATCAAGACAGCCCCAACACTGCCCTCATAGAGCTCACAGTCCAATGGAGGAGGCAGACGTGTCCTCAGGCAGCAACTGGGCAGGGCTGGTGTAGGGGAGTCCAGAAGTGATGCCTGCCTCAGCCAGGGAGGGCTTCCTGGAGGAGAAGGAGCCAGCTAGACATGGATAGGAGTGCATTTTAGGCAGAGCGATTGGCACATACAAGGGCCAGGGAGCAGGAGAGAGGACACATTCTTCAACAAATGGCATGTGACTTGGTAAGTGTAGAATTGCTGTGAGGTATGGGGCTAGGGGCGTCAGTAGGGCTTTGAAGGTTATGGACGAGCCTGGGCTTTCTTCCAAGGGCATTGGGGGAACCATGGCAAGGTTGTGGGCAGTGTAGAGATGGGCGGGTTTGTGCTATGTGCAGGGTGGAAGGGAGGGAAGTTAGCAGGTCAGAAGAGCAGGAAAGAGGTCTGGGCCCGACAGATGGGGAAAGCACGGATAGATTTAAGAGAGTCCTCTGAGGCAAAGTGGGGGGGACATGGTTACTGACAGGTGTCTAGACTGTGGATTTGGCTGGCTCAGATGGTCCCCACTGGCATGTGTGGTCTGTGTAGCCTCTGGGTGTGGAGCTGGCATCTTCAACTGGGGACAGTACAGTAAAGAACATCGCAGCATCTCACAGGTTCTGCGTACCTTGATGTTTGGGATCTCTTCTAACCTTTCCTTTAGTAATCTCCCTGGGAACTTTTGGGGACATCCCTAGGCCTCAATTTCCCCTCTGTAAAACAGGGCAGATTGAACTACAAGGGCCCTTAATCTTTGTGACTCTTCAGGTTTGAAAAAGCACCTTAGGTTCCTGAGGGCTCTGTCAGGTCTTCCATTTACTCCCGCCTCACCTTTTTTTTTCCCCCTAAAACCTTTGTCTTTTGGGGCCCACCCACTGTGTCCTTAGAGACATTGGCCTGTTTGGCTGGGTGGAGGTGATTGACATGTCCAACGCCCAGTGCTTGTTCAGATACTGTTTGACTCCTATTAATTCTTCTTCTCCCTCCACCAATTGCTCTACCATGCCTCTTTCCTGTTCCTTCCTGGGACTGAGTTCTCCAAAATGCTTATCCCTAAAGACTTCATGGAGATGCTCAGACTCAAAAGTTCCAGATTGGAGAGGAAAACAGCTTGGTCAAAGACATTGAGGTGGGAATTGGAGGGTGTAAGGTGTGAAAGAATCAGAGGAGTAATGGGGAAAGAACTGGAAAGGTGAGTCTCCAGCAAATGGTATGCATTTCAGTGTGACCTTGAATTGCAAATAACAGAAAGGCTTTCTAGGAGAAATGGGGAGCCATGGCAGGTTCTTGAGCAAAGTAAGGGCCTGGCAGCAGCTACAGAGGGATGAAGTCAGACGGGACAGAAGGAAGCCAGTGAGAAGCAGAATAGAGGCAGATGTGATGAGCTGCGTGGGAAGCCTCGAACTGGAGACCCCTGGGCTAAATTCAAGTTTCAGACATTTCGTTTGGCTGCATTCCTCCTCAGTTTGAGATCTGAGCATGACTAATTCAAAGCCAAAGTTGGAAAGGGCCCATGCTTTGGGTGAGTGACACTGGGCTCAGTGTCTCTCCGGGTCTCAGATTCCCCACAGAGCCTTCTAATTTTTGGACTAGATTCTGTGACCTAACTTTGCCTCATTTTAGACCCGGGATAAGACATGTTTAGTACATGCCGAGAAAGGACAACCACTCCGAGGCCACACAGTGGCCAATTGCACTTCCTCCCTCAATAACTATGGCACAAAGCTAAAGCCACCATTGCTTTTATTTGTTGCTTTGCGTGGAGACAAAGCACAAGATCCGGGTGTGCTGGAAGCTCTCCATTAACTAGAGCTCCTGGTGGGGGCGGAGCTCTAGAAAAAGAAGAGGACCCTGCCAGGGAGATATTTCATTTGGCCAGAATCCAGAGGATGGAGCCCATTGGTTGGAACTCTGGTTGAAACTGGAACTCTGAGAAGTGTGGAGAAAGTCCCCAGGAGACAGCACCATCACAGGGTGGGACTCCGGGACAGGGGGCGGGGCAAGGAGTGAGGGGGCGCATCTCTGGTGGGCCAGGCCCTCCCATTGGCTGGGTTCCAGCAGTCGGTGGCAGGTGGGCAGGGCGCCTACTTCTGTGCGGGGATCATGTCGTCGATGGACTGGCCTTTCTCCAGCTTCTTCTCCATCTCCACCATGAGCTTCACACCATCCACCACCAGCTGCACCTGTTCTACTTCGGACGAGCCCAGCCGATCAGCATTGGACACGTCAAATACTGAGCCCACGGCAGCTGTGTCCACGCCACCTGTGGGAGCAAGGCACAGGGAAGTGAAGAGGCAGCGAAGGTGCAGAGGGGCTGGGACGTGGTCCCCGTGCCAAATGCAACAGCGGCATGTAGTGAGTGCCTACTGTGTAACAGGTTACCTGCACACAGGTAATGCCTGTTTATTCATGGACTCACGAGTCTCTGGCTTTAGACTCAATTATCAAACATGAAAATATCGTATAGTGGGTAAGAGTGGGTTCTGGAGCCAGGCGGCCTGCGGTCGAATCCTGACCACTCCTCGCTTTATAAATGGGGAAACTGAGGCCCCGAGGGAGGTCCAAGGGCATGTGCAATGCATATTATATAATCATGAAAATCCCACACTGACTCCTGTGACTTAGGGGTATTGACACCCATTTTACAGAGGAAGAAATGCAAGCTCACAGAGGGTCAGCCCGTCCCGGATCCCCAGAACTCGCAGGGATGTCGCACCTCTCCTTCCATCCCCGCAAAGGGCCCTCCCCACCTGTCGTGGTGCAAAGGATGTGGGAGCCGTACCTGTACCCCTCTTCTGCAGGCGCAGGCGGGTGAGGATCTCCTCGAACTTGGGGTGCTTGCTCAGGTGCGCCAGCTTCACATGCACGCCTCCACGCAGCCCAGTGCCCAGGTTGGACGGGCAGGTGAGCACGTAGCCCAGGTGCTGGTTCCACATGAAGGGGTGGCCCGCTTTCTTAAAGATCTCCTCGATCTGAGGTTGGGGGACAGGACCAGGGGTCAGCGCCGGCAGGCACCCCCAAATGCACCCGCAACATGGACAGGGTCCGGAGGTACAGGGCGTGGGAACGTGGTGGAGGTGGGATTCTGAGGGGAGCCGGGAGGTAGGAGATTCTGAGGGTACGGGCTAGACAATGGTGACCAAGGCAGGATTTTGAGGGGTGGGGACTAAGAATGCTTTGAAGGCGGGTTTTTTTTTCTTCAGAGTCTCGCTGTGTCACCCAGGCTGGAGTGCAATGGCGGCGTGATCTCATCTCACTGAAACCTCTTCCTCCCAGGTTCAAGTGATTCTCCTGCCTTAGCCTCCCGAGTAGCTGGGACTACAGGCCCGTGCCACCACGATTGGCTTTTTTTTTTTTTTTGTATTTTTAATATAGAGACGGGGGGGTTTCACCATGTTGCTAGGCTGATCTTGAACTCCTGACCCTCCTCGGCCTTCCAAAGTGCTGGGATTACAGGCGTGAGACACCGCTCCCGGCCTGAAGGCGGATCCTTAAGGGAGGGGCTTGGACATAGGGTGGAGCTGGGTCCAGGGGCGGGGTCCTGAAAGGCGGATGGGGCTGGTTTTGAGGGGCGGGGTTTGGCATGGGGTGGAGCCAGGTCCGGGGGGCAGGGCCCTGGAAAATGGGCGGGGCAGGGCTTAGCATAGGGGCAGGGGCGGGGCCTCGGAAAGCAGGTGGGGCGTTCAAGGTGGAGTCAGAAGTCAGCAGCTAAGGGCAGACACCCACCTTCTGCAGCCCCACGCAGAAGCGGCGGAAAACCTCCTTCATGTTGCCCCCCTTCTCCATGGAGATGACCCGGAGGTGATCCTCCTCGTTCACCCACACCAGGAAGCTCTTGTTGTCATTGTGCCTAGGGTAAGGTGCCACAGCAAGAGGCCAAGGTCTCAGCCCCGCGGGAGCCCCATTCCCAGCCCTCCCCCAAACATCTGCCCACCGTCAGGGGGAAGAGGGCCTAAGAGGTGGGAGGTGGGTGGCATCTGCCTCCTCAAAACGCAGAAGCTTGAACCTGTAGACTCTAACGTCACAGGATCTGCAAAACCTTGAATCCTGGGATCAAGGACTTTTAGGGACTTAAAGTCTTTGAACAGCATTATTATAGATCCTTGGGATCTCAGGATGTTTGACAAACAAAAGCTTGGGATCAGAATTGATAACATCTTGGAAATCCTACATCTGGTCTCAGGACCAGAAAATCTTCCCATTGCAGTGTGTTAGCTCCCAATCCTAGCATCTCAGAAGCAGGATCTTAGAACATAAAATATTAAGGTCGGGCGCGGTGGCTCAAGCCTGTAATCCCAGCACTTTGGGAGGCCGAGGCGGGCGGATCACGAGGTCAGGAGATCGAGACCATCCTGGCTAAAACGGTGAAACCCCGTCTCTACTAAAAAACACAAAAAAATTAGCCGGGCATGGTGGCGGGCACCTGTGGTCCCAGCTACTCAGGAGGCTGAGGCAGGAGAATGGCGTAAACTCGGGAGGCGGAGCTTGCAGTGAGTCGAGATCAGGCTACTGCACTTCAGCCTGGGTGACAGAGCAAGACTCCGTCTCCAAAAAAAAAAACAAAAAAAAGCCATAAAATATTAAGATCTGGAAATGGCCGGGTGTGGTGGCTCACGCCTGTAATCCCAGCACTTTGGGAGGACGAGGCCAGAGGATTACTTGAACCCAGGAGCTCAAGACCACCCTGGGCAACATGGCAAGACCCATATATCTACAAAATTTAAAAAGTTAGCAGGCATGGTGGGACACATGCCTGTAGTCCAAGCCACTGGGGAGGCTGAGGTGGGCGGATCACTTAAGGTGAAGAGTTTGAGACCAGCCTGAGCAACATGGCAGAACCCTGTCTCTACCAAAAATACGAAAACTAGCTGGGCACAGTGGCACATGCCTGTAGTCTTAGCTACTCAGGAGGCGGAGGGTGTGAGAATCATTTGAACCCGGGAGACGGAGGTTTCAGTGAGCCGAGATCGTCCCACTGCACTCCAGCCTGGGCCTCAGAGTGAGAGTCCATCTCAAAATAATAAATAAATAAATCCGGAAATGCTTCAAATTATGGAATCACAGAATTTGAAATGAGTGGAATCTTAAAACCTGAAAATATTTAAAATCTTGAAATCTTAGAATCATCCCACCTGTATATCTTAGCACCCAGGCTCCCCTCATCAATTGAAACCTGGGTTCTCTAAATCTTTTTAGATCTTTGACTATCTGAATCAGGAATTCAAAGAGTCAAAGCAAGTCTAGCAATAATAGTTTATAATAAAGATAAGATGAATAACCAAGATATACTGAACACTTAGTGTATACCAGGCACTGCTTTTTTTTTCCAAGACAGAGTCTCGCTCTGTCGCCCAGCCTGGAGCGCAGTGATGCAATCTCGGCTCACTGCAAGCTCCGCCTCCCAGGTTCACGCCATTCTCCTGCCTCAGCCTCATGAGTAGCTGGGACTACAGGCGCCTGCCACCAAGCTCGGCTAATTTTTTGTATTTGTAGTAGAGACAGAGTTTCACCATGTTAGCCAGGATGGTCTGGATCTCCTGACCTCGAGATCCGCCTGCCTTGGCCTCCCAAAGTGCTGGGATTACAGGTGTGAGCCACCGCACCCGGCCCAGGCACTGCTTTTAATACTTTACACAAATTAACTCACTTAATCCTCATAAGAACACCAGAAGCTACAAATTACTGTGATCCCTATCCTATAGACAGGAAACTGGGGTAGAGAAAAATAAAATAAGTTACCCAAGTTCACAAAGCTAGTAAAGCTAGTAAATGGTAGAGCTGGAATTTGAACTTAGGGAGTATGGTTCAAGTCTAAGTTCTTATTTTTGAGACAGGGTAGCTGGAGTGCAGTACTTCGATCACGATTCACGGTAACCTCAATCTCCTGGGCCCAAGCGATCCTCAACCTCTGGAGTAGCTGGGACCACAGGTATACGCCATCACACCTGGCTTTTTTTTTTTTTTTTTTTTGGAAACAGACTCTCGCTCTGTCGCCCAGGCTGGAGTGCAGTGGTGGCGCCATCTCGCCTCACTGCAACCTCCGCCTCCTGGGTTCAAGCGATTCTCCTGCATCATCTTCCCAAGTAGCTGGGACTACAGGCGCCTGCCACTACGCCCAGCTAAATTTTTGTATTTTTTAGTAGCGATCGGGTTTCACCGTGTTGGCCAGGCTGGTCTGAAATTCCTGACCTCAAGTGATCTGCCCGCCTTGGCCTCCCAAAGTGCAGGGATTACAGGTGTGAGCCACCACGCCCGGCCAAGTCTGTTTTTAACTACCACTTCTCCGGTCCAGATTTCCCAAAATCTGACACACAGACCACAGGATAGGCAGGGGTGGAGGGCAAGATCATTTTCTGTGGCATGTAGAAGATCATAATTATGTTTATGGCCTTGGCTTTGGTGGAGGAATGAGGAGGGCCATTGTGGGACTGGAGGAGGCTGGGGGAAGAGGAAGCCAGGGGGCGGGGAGGGGCCTCACCAGATGCCACGGGCGTCGGGCCAGTCGCGGGCCATGCCTGAGGCCAGCAGCAGTGGGGACACGGGCTTGTCAAACAGGAAGTGGTCATCGATGAGCTGCTGCTGTTCCTTCTCTGTCATGCTCTTCAGAGGGTAGTACTTCCCTTTGAACTCGCCCGTCAGGCTGTTAAGAGCTATAGGGACACACGAGGGAGTGGTTGGCAGCCTGTCCCACTTCAACCAGGGTGTGGAGGCCCAGGGTTCCCCCTGCTGCTGCTCCTAATGGGCCTGGGCCTTGGCCCCCTGGATGTCCTAAAGGCATCTGAACCCTGTGGTCTAAACCCACACTTGTGACAGTTCCCCAAAATCTGTTCCTGCCATCTGTCCAGGCCCCCAGGAATGGCCACACAATGTGTTCAATCTAGAAAACAGAGCCACCCCTTCCCCTGAGGGACCCTCACATCCAGTCCACCTGCAGGCTACAGTGTGCTGGTGCCTGCGCCTAATGGCTGGCCAGACAGATGGCTAAAGTCTCAGGACTTTGAGAGGCCATTAGTAAAAATTATTATAAAGCAGAATGGTAGCCAGGTGCACTGGCATGAGCCTGTAGTCCCAGATACTGGGGAGGCTGAGGCAGGAGGATGACTTAAGCCAGGAGTTTGAGTCCAGCCTGGGTAACATAGCAAGAGCCCCCCATCTTTTTTTTTTTTTTTTTTTGAGATAGAGTTTTGCTCTTGTTGCCCAGGCTGGAGTGCAATGGCGCGATCTTGGCTCACTGCAACCTCTGTCTCCCAGGTTCAAGCGATTCTCCTGCCTCAGCCTCCCGAGTAGCTGGGATTATAGGCATGTGCCACCACGCCCGGCTAATTTTGTATTTTTGGTAGAGATGGGGTTTCTCCACTTGGGCGCCCCAAGACCCCCATCTTTAAAAAATCAATTGTAGGCCGGGCGCAGTGGCTCATGCCTATAATCCTAGCACTCTGGGAGGCCAAGGCAGGTGGATCACTTGAGGTCAGGATTTCGAGACCAGCCTGGCCAACATGGTGAAACCCCATCTCCACTAAAAATACAAAAATTAGCCGGCCATGGTGGCACGTGCCTATAATCCCAGCTACTCAGGAGGCTGAGGTACGAGAATCATTTGAACCCAAGAGGTGGAGGTTGCAGTGAGCTGAGATTTCGCCACTGCACTCCAGCCTGGGTGACAGAGTAAGACTCTGTCTTAAAAAAAAAAAAAATTGTGTGTTTTTTTGTATATTCATATATATAAAAATATGTGTATAATGAATTTATATTTGTGCATATGTACAATAAATATATAATATTTATATATATTATACATATTAATATAATATACAGACATGCCTCATTTTATTGCATTTTGCAGATATTGTGTTTTTTACAAATTGGAGGTTTGTGGCAACCCTTTGTCCAGCAGGTCTGTTGGAGCCATTTTTCCTACAGCATGTGCCGCTTCGTGTCTCTGTGTCACATGTGGGTAATTCTCACAGTACTGCAGACTTTTTCATTATTATTAGATCCGTCATGGTGATCTGTGATCAATGATCTCTGATGTTACTGTTTTAATTTTGGGGGGGGTGCCACCAACCTTGCCCATATAAAAGGGTGAACTTAATGGATAAATGTTGTGTGTGCTCTGACTGCACCACTGACCGGCCGTTCCCTCATCTCTCCCCATCTCCTTGAGCCTCCATATTCCCTACGACACACGATTTTGAAATCAGGCCAATTCAATTAATAACCCTATAATGGCCTCGAGGTGTTCAAGTGGAAGGAAGAGTCAACATTTTTCACTTTAAATCAAAAGCTTCATAGGCCAGGTGCAGTGGCTCACGCTTATAATCCTAGTGATTTGGGAGGCTGAGGCAGGCAGGTCACCTGAAATCAGGAGTTTGAGACCAGCCTGGCCAAGATGGCGAAACCCCGACTCTACTAAAAATACAAAAATTAGCTAGGCATGGTAGTGCACGCTGGTGGTCTCAGCTACTCGGGTGGCTGAGACACGAGAATTGCTTGAACCAGGAAGTGGAGGTGACAATAAGCCAAGATTGCACCACTGCACTCTAGCCTGGGTGACAGTGTGGCTCCATCTCAAAAAAGAGATTCTTTTCAAACTATTACTGCTGGCCAGGCACTGTGGTTCACACCTGTAATGCCAGCACTTTGGGAGACCAACATGGGAGGATCACCTAAGTCCAGGAGTTGGAGGTTATGGTAAGTCACGATTGCACCACTGCATTCTAGCCTGGACAACAGAACAAGACCTTGGCTTGAAAAGAGACAGAGAGGGAAGGAAGGAAGGAAGGAATGAAGGAAGGGAGGGAGGGAGGGAGGGAGGAAGGAAGGAAATTGCATCAACCATCTCAACCTTGAACGGCAGCCGCCCTGATCAGTCAGCAGCCCATCAACATCAAGACAAGGCCCTATACAACAAAAAGATTCCAACTTGCTGAGTCCTCAAATGATCACAGCATTTTAGCAGGATTTTAAAATTAAGGTATGTACTTTTTTTTTTTTTAGACATAATGCTATTATTGTGCACTTAACAGACTACAGTATAGGGAAAACATAACTCTTTTTCTTTTTTTTTTGACACAGAGTCTCACTCTGTCCCCCACGCTGGAGTGCAGTGGCATGATCTCAGCTCACTGCAACCTCTGCCTCCCAGCTTCAAGCGATTCTCCTGCCTCAGCATCCCGAGTAGCTGGGATTACAGGTGTGTGCCACTAGACCCAGCTGATTCTTGTATTTTTAGTAGAGACGGGGTTTTACCATGTTGGCCAGGCTGGTCTCGAACTTCTGTCCTCAAATGATCCACCCACCTCAACTTGCCAAAGTACTGGGATTACAGGTGTGAGCCACCTCGCCTGGGCAATTGTAACTTTTATATGCACTGGGAAACGAATTTGCGTGACTTGCTTTATTGTGCTAATTGCTTCATTGCGGTGGTCTGGAGCCAAACTCACAATATCTCTGAGGTATGCCTGTAATATACTATACACTATGCTACATATCACATGCCATGTTATACATAGTTAAGATTAAATATGCAAATTTTATATTTAAATAAATTATTTTAAAAATTGTTTATTTTTATTTATTTATTTTTGAGACAAGTCTCCATCTGTCACCCAAGCTAGAGTACAGTGGTGTGATCTCAGCTCACTGCAGCCTTGACCTTCCAGGCTCAAGCAATCCTCCCACCTCAGCCTCCCAAGTAGCTGGGACCATAGGTGCATACCACCACACCTGGCTAATTTTTGTATTTTTTGGAGATAGGGTTTCATCATGTTGCCCAGTCTGGTCTCAAACTTCTGGGCTCAAGCAATCCTTCCACCTGAGACTCCCGAAGTGCTAGAATTATAGGCGTGAGCCACCCCGTGCCCAGGCTAAATACATTATATTTAAAACAAAGGTAATAAATACTCAAAACTAATACTTCCTATTATTTTACTACATTTATTATTGACTTCTTGTCTTGAAGTCCTTCCTTCCTTCCTTCCTTCTTTCCTTCCTTCCTTCCTTCCTTCCTTCCTTCCTTCCTTTTTTTTTGAGACAGAGTTTCACTCTGTCACCCAGGCTGGAGTGCAGTGGCATGATCTCGGCTCATTGCAACCTCTGCCTCCTGGGTTCAAGTGAGTCTCCTGCCTCAGCCTCCCAAGTAGCTGGGATTACAGGCGCCTGCCACCACACCCGGCTAATTTTTGTACTTTTAGTAGAGATGGGGTTTCACCATGTTGGCCAGGCTGGTCTCGAACTCCTGACCTCAGGTGATCTACCTGCTTTGGCCTCCCAAAGTGCTGGGATTACAGGTGTGAGCCACTGTGCCCGGCCTCTTTTCATTTGTTTTTGAGGCAGGTTCTCGCTCTGTCACCCAGGCTGGAGTGCAGTGGCACAGTCACGGTTCACTACAGCCTCAACCTTCCAGACTCAAGCGATCCTCCCACCTCAGTCTCCTGAGTAGCTGGGATGACAGGTGTGTGTCACCACTCGTGGCTCATTTTTGTATTTTTTGTAGAGACGGGGTCTTACTATGTGGCCCAGTCTGGTCTTGAATTCCTAGGCTCAAGCAATACCCCCTCCTAGGCCTCCCACACTGCTGTGATTACTGTTGTGAGCCACTGTGCCCGGCCTCAACTCCTCCTTTCTGAGGCGGCTCCCCTCGGTCATTCTCCACCACACCCATGTCTTGGCTTCATGGCACTTTTGAATTATCTTGTTCATCTGTGGGTTTCTGTATTTCTTCTCGTCTCCCCACCAGCTGAACACTCTATGAGAACAGTGAGGGACCCCATCTCCCCACACAGGGCAAGAAGCCCTGGAAATGTGTGCTGGATGAACGGATGGCAGGACGCTGGGGGCAGCCAGGTGTCTGTGTGGGTCTTCTCAGGGGCCCTTGAGTCTGGACAGCACCCCCGGATCTCCAGCACAGCAGGCAATGCCGACGGCCAGCACCACTCCCCAAGGCCCCACAATTTACCAAGCTCTTCCCCTACTTTGGAAAACGGGGGCCCAAAGAGACCCGAGGACCTGCCCATGGAGGAACAGAGACAGGGTTGGGTGACCCCAGCAGTGGACGGGGTGGGGCGCTCACCTTCCACGGAGAGCTTCTCCACCGCCCGGCGCTCGCCACGGGAGCAGTGCGGGGGCAACGTGTAGCCCTTGATGCTGCGGCCGGTGCGGACGCGGCTGCTGAGCACGTAGTGGGGGTCCAGGTCGTCTCCACCCTGGAGAGCGAGTGGGAGATCAGGACCAGGGAGATCCTCCGCCCCCTCCAGCAAGCCCAGGTCTCCCCCAGATGCTCCCCTCAGTCTCCCTGTTGCTTCCTTTGCCCTCTGCGTCCTCACTGATTGGTTGTGCAGAGCCTCTCCCCGCCACCCATACCTGGGCTCTGTCTCTCCCTTCTCTGTCTCTCTCCCATCTCCTATCTCTGTTTTTCTTTATACCTCTCTCCCCCAACCTTTGTATATTTCTTTTCCTTTTCTTTTTTTTTTTTTTTCTAAGACAGGGTCTCTCACTGTCACCCAGGCTGGAGTGTCGTGGTGCCATCATAGCTTACTGCAACCTCAAACTCCTGGGCTCAAGCAATTCCCCTGCCTTAGCCTCCCAAGTAGCTGGGACTAACAGGTATGTGCCACCATGTTCGGCTAACTTAAAATAAATTTTTTATAAATAGAGACAGGGGCTGGGCGTGGTGGCTCACACCTGTAATCCCAACACTTTGGGAAGCTGAGGTGAGCCAATCACCTGAGGTCAGGAGATCGAGACTATCCTGGCCAACATGATAAAACCCCATCTCTATTAAAAATACAAAAATTGGCCGGGCGCGGTGGCTCATGCCTGTAATCCCAGCACTTTGGGAGGCCGAGGTGGGCGGATCACGAGGTCAGGAGATCGAGACTATCCTGACTAACACAGTGAAATCCCGTCTCTACTAAAAATACAAAAAAATTAGCCAGGCGTGGTGGTGGGCGTCTGTAGTCCCAGCTACTCGGGAGGCTTAGGCAGGAGAATGGCATGAACCCGGGAGGCGGAGCTTGCAGTGAGCTGAGATCATGCCACTGCACTCCAGCTTGGGTGACAGAGCAAGACTCCGTCTCAAAAAAAAAAAAAAAAATTAGCTGGGTGTGGTGGTGCGTGCCTGTAATCCCAGCTACTCAGGAGGCTGAGACATAAGAATCACTTAAACCTGGGGATCGGGGGTTTCCATGAGCTGAGATTGAGCCACTGCACTCTAGCCTGGGTGATAGAGTGAGATTCTGTCTCAAAAAAAAAAAAAAAAAAAAAAAAGACAGTGTCTCACTATGTTGCCCAGGCTGATCTCAAACTTCTGGGCTCAAGCAGTCCTCCTGCCTCAGCCTCCCAACGCAGTGGGATTACAGGCGTGAGCCACCATGCCTAACTAAATGTTTAGGCTTTTTTTTTTTTTTTTTGGTAGAGACAGGTTCTTGCTATATTGCCCAAGCTGGTCGTGAACTCTCCTGGCCTCAAGTGCTCCTCCCACCTCAGCCTCCCAAAGTGCTGGGAGTACAGGTATAGCCACTGCACCCAGCCTTTCTGCCCATTTCTGTTCTCTTCCTGTCTCCCTTTCTCCCACTCTCCCTGTCTGTCTCTGACTGCAACTGCATGTCTCTCTCTGCCTGTCTCTCCTGCCTTCTCTGATGCTCCCTTCTGTCTCCTGTGTCTCTGTCTCTCCCATTTTTTTTTTTTTTTTTTTTTTTTTTTTTTTTTTTTTTTTTTTTT
>NW_016805944.1:1726640-1736603 GCF_001698545.2 Rhinopithecus bieti | reverse complement strand
AGTAGCTGGGACTACAGGCGCCCGCCTCGTCGCCCGGCTAGTTTTTTGTATTCTTTAGTAGAGACGGGGTTTCACCGTATTAGCCAGGATGGTCTCGATCTCCTGACCTTGTGATCCGCCCGTCTCGGCCTCCCAAAGTGCTGGGATTACAGGCTTGAGCCACCGCGCCCGGCCTCTCCCTTTTTTTTTGAGATAGAGTCTCGCTCTGTTGCCCAGGGTGAGTAGCTGGGATTACAGGTGCGCGCCACCATGTCCAGCTAATTTTTGTATTTTTAGTAGAGACTGGGTTTCACCATGTTGGTCAGGCTGATCTCAAACTTCTGACCTCATGATCTACCCACCTCAGCCTCCTAAAGTGTTGGGATTACAGGTGTGAGCCACTGTGCCCAGCTATGCCTCTTCCTTTTCTACATGCTTTTGTGCCTTTCTTCTCCCTCTCCCTCTCCTCTTTCTGTCTCCTTGGCTGTCTCTGTGTCTCTCTGTCCCTCTCTCTTTCCTTTTTTTTTTTTTCTGAGATAGAATCTAGCTCTGTCACCCAGGCTGGAGTGCAGTGGCATGATCTTAGCTCACTGCAGCCTCCGTCTCCTGGGTGCAAGAGATTTTCCTGCTTCCACCTCCTGAGTAGCTGGGATTACAGGTGTGCACCACCATGCCCAGCTAATTTATATTTTTGTTTTTTTGTTTTGTTTCTTGAGACCAAGTTTCGCCCTTGTTGCCCAGGCTGGAGTGCAATGGCACGATCTCTGTTCACTGCAACCTCCGCCTCCCAGGTTCAAGTGATTCTCCTGCCTCAGCCTCCTGCGTAGCTGGGATTACAGGCATGTGCCACCACATGCACCAGCACACCCAGCTAATTTTGTATTTTTAGTAGAGACAGGATTTCTCCATGTTGTTCAGGCTGGTCTCGAACTCTCAACCTAAGGTGATCTGCCCACCTTGGCCTCCCAAAGTGCTGGGATTACAGGCGTGAGCCACCATGCCTGGCTGGCCCATTCTTTTTTTTTTTTTTTTTTTTTGAGACGGAGTCTCGCTCTGTCGCCCAGGCTGGAGTGCAGTGTCTCGGCCTTGGCTCACTGCATGCTCTGCCTTCCGGGTTCATGCCATTCTCCTGCCTCAGCCTCCCGAGTAGCAGGGACTACAGGCGCCCGCCACCTCACCTGGCTAATTTTTTTTTTTTTTGTATTTTTAGCAGAGACGGGGTTTCACCATGTTAGCCAGGATGGTCTTGATCTCCTGACCTCGTGATCCGCCCGCCTCGGCCTCCCAAAGTGCTGGGATTACAGGCGTGAGCCACCGCGCCCAGCTGGCCAGGCTGGTCTTGAACTCCTGACCTCAAGTGATATGCTTGCCTCGGCCTCCCAATGTCCCTCTCTCTTTCCATCTCTCTACTTCTCCACACCTCTGTGTCTCTGTATTTCTCTCTCCCCCCATCTCTCCTGTGATCTCTCTCCTCCTCACCCCTCGGCCCTCCCCTCCGTGCAGACACTGACCTTGAGGTTCTCATGGTTGAGGTCAGTCTTGTGCTTGTCGGTGGGTTTGTAGCCCCCGTGGCGATCCGAGATGATGGGATCAAAGAGTTCCTTGAAAACTTCATAGGACTCCTCATCACCAGCCACGCAGCCCACGGTCATGATGAAGGGGTGACCTGGAGGGGTGGGGGTGAGGTCAGAGCTGCTAGTCCCCAGCAAACAGGGCCTGGGCTCATGGGCTCAGTGGAGACTGTGTGGACACGTGTGTGTCAGGGTGGGGGGTGGGGTACATTCAATACCTCTGGGTGGGAATTGAGAATACTAAGGGTTGGGCGCAGTGGCTCACACCTGCAATCCTAGCACTTTGGGAGGGTGAGGCGGGTGGATCTCTTGAGGTCAGGAGTTTGAGACCAGCCTGGCCAACAGGGTGAACCCCATCTCTACTAAAAATACAAAAATTAACTGGGTGTGGGGCACATGCCTGTAATCCCAGCTACTTGGGAGGCTGAGGCACGAGAATTGCTTGAACCAAGGGGTTGGAGGTTGCAGTGAGCCGAGATGGCACCACTGCACTCCAGCCTGGATGATAGAGCAACTCTTTCTCAAAAAAAAGAAAGGAAAAAAAAAAAAGAAATAAGACTGAGGACTGGTGGGAACTGGGAGGGAAGACTGGGAGAGGTCAAGGTGGCTGGGAGGGGTCAAGGTAGGAGAGAAGAAAGAATGCTGGGTGTGGGGTCAAAGGAGAAGGGGGAGCTTCATAGGGTACATGGTGCTAAAAATATCAGCATCTCGGAAATGTTAGCACCCAAAGTCATGACGTCTCAGCCTGAAATGTTGTTAGGATCTTGGGGTACCACCTGCCACAGAGGGTCAGGAAGGCAAGAGACTTGAAAGGCTCTTATTTCCCAGTGGAAAAACAGGGGCCTGTAGAGAGAGGCCTCTCCACTGCATCACACAGAGAGCTGGACGTGAGGGGCACTAGAGCCTCCTCTCCACTCCCAGCTCTCTTCGCCTTGTGAGCGAAAGGGCTTTGAGAAACAACCATAACATTAATAACATCCCCTATCTGATTCTTTTTTTTTTTTGAGACAGGGTCTCCCTCTGTGGTGCGATCTCGGCTTACTGCAACCTGCACCTCCCAGGCTCAAGCTATCCTCCCACCGCAGCCTCCTGAGTAGCTTGGACCACAGGCCCTCATTACCACACTTGGCTAATTTTTTTGTATTTTTGTCAAGACAGGGTCTTGCTATGTTGCCCAGGCTGGTCTCAAACTCCTGGCCTCAAGCGATCCTTCCACCTGGGCCTCCCCAAATGCTGGGATTACAGGCATGAGCCAGTGCACCTGGACTCCCATCAGAGCTTGAGCACTCACTTGGTGCTAGGCGCCACTCTAAGCACCGCACAGCCATTGACCTGTGTTTTCACAACATGGGTGCCCATTTTTCAGATGAGGGGACTGAGGTTCGGGAGATGAACCGATCTCCTCGGGGATCTCACATTATTCTCATGCATGTTTATTGCGTGGTTTGCTGCATACCTTGCACTGTTCCAAGCCCTTTACGTATATTAGTGCACTGATTCTCACAACAGCCCCAGTTTACAGATGAGAAAACTGAGACACCCCCCCACTTCAGGGGAGGTGGGATTGGGGCGTAGCCTGCAGCCTCTGGAGCCCCCATGTAGCCCCTTCAGTGCTCCACTGGGGAGGCTCACCTGGGTTGTCCACTCCTGTCTGGATGACATCGTCTAGGGTGAAGCCCGATGGGGTCTCCTTGTCCCGCAGCTTCTTGTAGAGCTCAAGGGTCAGTACCTTGGCCATGTGGTTGTTATGTTTGCTGAGGTCGGGGTACTCCTCCTCAGGCTTGTAATTCAGCTTGAACTTGTTGTGAGTGTTACCGAACGGCATGGCGGCGGTGAGACCTGATGGGCAGGGCAGGAGGGGAAGATTAGCTCCCATCTGTTTTCTTCTTCTTCTTCTTCTTCTTCTTCTTTCTTTCTTTCTTTCTTTATTTTTTGAGACAAAGTCTCCCTCTGTCACCCAGGCTGGAGTGCAGTGGCACAGTCTCAGCTCATTGCAACCTCTGTCTCCCGGGTTCAAGTGATTCTCCTGCCTTGGCCTCCCGAGTAGCTGGGACTACAGGCGCCCGCCACCACGCCAGGCTAATTTTTTGTATTTTTAGTAGAGACGGGGTTTCACTGTGTTAGCCAGGATGGTCTCAATCTCCTGACCTCATGATCTGCCTGCCTCAGCCTCCCAAAGTGCTGGGATTACAGTCGTGAGCCACAGCTCTTTTTTTTGGGAAGGAGTGTCACTCTGTCACCCAGGTTGGAGTACAGTGGCAAGATCTCAGCTCACTGCAACCTCCACCTCCCAGGTTCAAGCGATTATCCTGTTTCAGCCTCCTGAGTAGCTGGGATTATAGGAGCACACCACTATGCCCGGCTAATTTTTTTGTATTTTTAGTAAGATGGAGTTTCACCATCTCTACTGGTTGGCCAGGCTGGTGTCAAACTCCTGGCCTCAAGTGATTCACCCACCTCGGCCTCCCAAAGTGCTGGGATTACAGGCGTGAGCCACTGTGCCCCGCCTACCTCGTATCTTGCAGACAGCAGCAAGAGAACTGAGCCAGGCATTGGGGTCAGGCAGGCTGTGTGACTTGGAGCAAGAGAAATCCTCTCTCCGAGCCCCTACGTCTCAGCAGGAGGCATCCGGAGTCTTAGATGGAGGGCCCGGCTCTGCCACATCCCAGCTGGGTGAGCCTGGACTAGTCATTCTTTTTGGAGACTCAATTTCCCCAGGTGGAAAATGGGCCCCAGGCAGAGGCTGGAAAAATATCATGCGTGGGTAAGAGTGTAGGTTCTGGAATCGGCCCAGGGTTTGATTCCCAGCTCTGCTACCTACAACCAGTTGTGTGCCCGGGGGCAAGTTGCTTAACCTCTCTGTGCCTCAGTTTATTCATCTGGACAATGAGGATCCTAACAGCACCCACCGCATGGCAGGTGTTGAAAGGATTAAATGTGTGAATGCAGGTATAGCTCATGGAACAGTGCCTGGTTCACAACAAGCATTATTTCACTTAGCTATTATTATTATTATTATTATGTTTGAGACGGAGTCTCGCTCTGTCACCCAGGCTGGAGTGCAGTGGCGCAGTCTGAATTCACTGCAACCTCTACCTCCCAGGTTCAAGCAATTATCCTGCTTCGGCCTCCCGAGTAGCTGCAACTACAGGCATGCGCCACATCCAGGTAATTTTTTTTTTTTTTTTTTTTTGTATTTTTAGTAAAGATGGGGTTTTGCCATGTTGCCCAGTCTGGTCTTGAACTCCTGACCTCAAGTGATCCACTCACCTCTGCCTCTCAAAGTGCTGGGATTATAGGCATGAGTCACCGCGCCTGGCCTGTTGTTATTTTAAAGGTTCGTGTGAGTAGCTGGTGAGAAGGTGGAGGTGAGGGTGTTTCTGGGAGTGAGTATGTGAGCAGGTTCTTGGATGAGCAATCCAAAGACAAAGGGCCTGGGTCGGGGGAGGGCTGGGTGGCTGCCCCTCCTCTGCCTGCTGACAATTCTCCCACAGGGTTCAGCAGGGAAGAAAAACTCAGCCTCTGGGTCGTCAGAGCCAGGTTCAAATCCCACCTATGCCATTTCCCTGCTGTATGACCCCAGGCCAGTCACTAGGCCTCTCTGGACCTTGTCTCCTGTGAACTGAGCCTGCCCCATAGGATTGCCAGGATCCTCTGAGCTTGGCCATGAGGTTGGCTGAGCACAGGCCCTGACATGGAGTTGGAGCCTGGAACCCTGGTGGCTGCTATTATTGTTATTACTACTTTTTTTTTGTAGAGATGAGGTCTCACTATGTTGCCCAGGCTGGTCTGGGACTCCTGGCCTCAAGTGATCCTCCAGCATCGGCCTCCCAAAATGCTGGGATTATGCATGTGATCCACTGCACCAGGTCCTATTGTTATTATTATTTTATTCACTGGACCCAGAAAGGAGAAGGGACCTCCAACAGCGGTGGGAGAGGGGGATAGGAAGCAGGTGGGATTGTGGGAGGGAAATTGGGACCATGGTGAGCTGAGGCCAGGGAAGAGGAACAGGGACCCGCCAAAGACCTTGGGCGCTGCTGTCCAGAGTGGTTATTTTTAGACTCTGGCAATTGCCTGCCGCCCCACCCCCAGCTGCTGCCCCTCCCCACCCCCACATTCCGGGGCTCGGCTTGCACCAAGTCAGCAGGCCCAAGACAGGTGGGCCAGGGTGGCTGGGAGGACACGGGTCCAGGCCCCGGGGCTCAGCCCCGGGGCTCAAGGACATCCCGGGCTGGCAGCCCAGACCCCCTCCCTTCAGAGGATGTCCCCCCAATCCCTGCCAGGGACACCCCAGGAGAGGGCACTGAGGCAAGATGGGGGACCCCCCCCAAAAGACACAAGCAGAAAGCCCCAGAGCCACACACCCCCACCACCACAGACTCCCCAGATCACACTGTAAACTGAGTCACACAGTCACACTTCCAAGCTCAAGGACACGCCCAAGATAGAGGCACTCATGTGTCCGCTACCAAGTCAGATGCAAGGTCACAGAGACCTACACGGTAGCAAACGCAAAGAAGCCCGTGACACCTGCTCTTGCAGACTCTGCTAGGCGACAGACACACCTCCTACGGCTTGTGGCGCCAGTGTTGGCGACAAACTGTAATGAACGCAGGCCTGGCTCAACAGCCCCTTGCAGGGGGTGACAGTTGGCAGCTGTCAGGACCCCTTTCATCTCTGGGATACCTCCCCATAACCCAAGACTTGTGCCACAGAAATCACAGGTCCCAGCGGGGGTTCAGGCATCCTCACAGATGGAGGGGACTCCCAGACACACAAGGTCAACCTTCCCACGCACCGACCTGCCTTTGTATAGGAGGATGTTGGTGGAGCAAGGGGTGACACACAGGCCCTTTCCCAAGCCAAGACAGCCTCTAGCACCCAGAGAAACCCCCTACTCTGGCTCCCACCCAGATTCCTACCCCGTGCAGTACCTGGCTGGGCTGGGCTGAAGGGGGCTGTCTGTATCCTGGAGGTGACACTGACCCAAAGGAAGGGCCTGCAGCCGTGGTGTTTTATAGGGGGACCTAGGCTGTGCAATTGGCTGGGAGGGGCTGTCCCCAGGGAGGAGTTCTAGAGGGCAGCTGAGCCTCTCACCTCCCTGCTCGGGCACCATGCCCACCTTGAACCCAGGCATGCCTTGCGCCCAGCCCCATGGCCTTGTATGGGCTGAGCTGCCCCAGGGGCTGGGCCCAAGCCCCCCCACTAAGCTGATACCCTGACCAAGTGCTGAGTCGGGCTGGCGGTGGGGACAGCTGGCCTCCCGCCGGGAACATGGGACAGTGGCTGGGAATGTCCCAAGCACGTAGAAGCCACCCTCCCCTGGCCCTGAGTCTCCTCCAGCCACCAGCCCCTCCTGTGGCCCTCGGCTCCTCCTGTGCCCCCTGGGCCCTCGCCCTTACCCGAGTCCCAGCGGCACCTCGGGGAACCATGCTGTTGCTCCAGGAGGACCAGGGACCCTGTAAGCAGGAGGAAGCAGAGGCCGGGAGAGGCTGCGTGGCCGCCTGCTGCCACCACCTATAGGGAGGGTCTGACCAAGCCCAATTGCAATAGAGGGCAGTCTAACCCCAGAAACCTGCACTTGGGTGCCCCTTCCTCCTAGGGACTGAGTGGAGGGGAAACTGAGGCTGGCTGAGTTGGAGCGATTAAAACTCAGGGCAAGGGTGGGAGGCGGTGGTCACCCTCCCCCAGCTTAACCCTTGCACTCTCGGTGCCACTGGGAGATTTCTGCTGTGCGGGGGACAGGGAGGGTCTCAGCCACTGGGAAAGGAGTTATTTTTAGAGGGCGCTTTGCTGTCTCCTCCCGGCAAAGGCTGAGACCCGAGGTGCTGGGTATGGGGGGGTTCGGGGGCAGGTGTTGGAGGGGGCTTTGCCACGTGTCCTGGTTAATTATAACCGGGCGTCTCGGGTGTCCCAGGGCCTCACCTCCTTACAAGGGCAGCCACGGGGCCCTGGGTGGCTGCTCCCACCTCCCGGGGAAGGGGGCTGGGCAGCGATGTGGTTCAGAGCACCAGTGCCAGACTCGCGCAGATCTGGGCATAGCAAGCACTCTGGGCGCCTCGGCTGTGACCAAGGACTTCCAGGGCTGAGAAGGAGGTTCTATGGAGGCGGGTACAGTATAGAGGAAGCCGCTTTCTCCTCCTGGGACGCGCCAAGATTGCAGGCTGATCGGGTCTCCTCCTCCAGGGAGCTCCCAGGATTGTGAAGAAAAGAATGTCCCTTCCTTCTGGGTTCCTCCCTCTCCCAGGGCCTCCTGGGTCTCCTTTATATCTTCTTAGGCAGGTGAGGACTGGCTTAGAAAAAGGGAGCCTCTCTGCCTCTCCCCCAGACTCCTGATCTGAGGGAGGAGGGGAGAGGGGTGCTTTAGAAATGTTTACCCGGGGCCCAGCCCTTTCCCAGCAAGCTCAGATCGGCAAGGGTCTCCTTCATGGTTATGGAAACTGAGGCCCAGAAAACTAAGTGGAACTGGTCTTAAAACAATAATCTATCAGGCACTTCCTGAGGCTATAACAAAACACAAAACCCCTACCCTCCTGGAGGTGATATTTCAAGAGGGTCACAGATGAGGGAAGAGCACAGCAGCAGGGGAGGTCGAGGCAGGCCTCTTTGGGAAGGTGACATCTGAGCAGAGACCTGAAGGAGAGCAGGGAGCCAGCAGTGTGTGGATCTAGGGGGAACAGCAGGTGCAAAGGCGCTGAGGTGAGAATGGCTGGACTCATCTGAGGACAGACAGGAAGGAGGCCAGCGGGGTGGAGCAGATGGGGCCAAGGAGAGAGTGGGAGGAAGAAGATGAGGTTGGAGGGGGGCCAGGAGGAGACCCATCGTACCCTAGGGGCTGTGGGAGGAGTTTTAATCCCATTGTGATTGACAGCGATAATGTTAGATGGGCCGGGCTCAGGCCCGTAATCCCAGTACTTTGGGAGGCAGAGGCAGAGGAGGGCAGATCACTTGAGGCCGGGAGTTCAAGACCAGCCTGGCCAACATGGTGAAACCCCATCTCTACTAAAAATACAAAAGTTAGCCGGGTGTGGTGGCACATGCCTGTAATCCCAGCTAGTTGGGAGGCTGAGGCATAAGAATTGCTTGACCCTAGGAGGCAGAGGTTGCAGTGAGCTGAGATGGTGCCATTGCACTAAAAAAAAAAAAAAAAAAGAAAGAAAGAAAAAGAAATTGTTCAATGAACCAGGCATAGAAAGACAAACATCACATGTTATTTGTGGGATCTTTTTTTTTTTTGAGACGGAGTCTGGCTCTGTCACCCAGGCTGGAGTGCAGTGGCCGGATCTCGGCTCACTGCAAGTTCCACCTCCCGGGTTCACGCCATTCTCCTGCCTCAGCCTCCCGAGTAGCTGGGACTACAGGCGCCCGCCACCTCGCCCAGCTAGTTTTTTGTATTTTAGTAGAGACGGGGTTTCACCGAGTTAGCCAGGATGGTCTCGATCTCCCGACCTTGTGATCTGCCCGTCTCGGCCTCCCAAAGTGCTGGGATTACAGGCTTGAGCCACTGTGCCCAGCTGTATTTGTGGGATCTAAAAATCAAAACAAGGAGGCTGAGGCAGGAGGATTGCTTGAGCTCAGGAGTTCAAGACCAGCCTGGCCAACATGATGAAACCCTGTCTCTACTAAAAATACAAAAATTAGTTGGATATAGTGGTACACATCTTGTAGTTGCAGCTACTCAGGAGGCTGAGATGGGAGGATCACTTGAGCCTGGGGAAGTCAGGCTGCAGTCAGCTGTGATCGTGCCACTGCATTCCAGCCTTGGTGACAGAGTAAGACTCTGTCAAAAACAAGATAAAATAAATAAAATAAAATTGAAACAATTGAACTCAGGGAGACAGAGCAGAAAGATGGACACCAGGGGCCGGGAAGGGTAATAGGCTAGGCGCGGTGGCTCACACCTGTAATCCCAGCACTTTGGGAAGCCAAGGAGGAAGGTTTCCTTGAGCCTAGGAGTTTGAGACCAGCCTTGGCAGCATAGCTAAACCCCGTCTCTGCAAAAAATACAAAAAACTACAAAAATTAGCTGGGAGTAGTGGAGTGCACCTGGGGTCCCAGCTACTCAGGAGGCTGAAGTAGGAGGATTGCTCGAACCCAGGTAGTTGAGGCTGCAGTGAGCTGTGATCGAGCCACTGCTACACTCCAACCTGGGCAAGAGAGTGAGACCCTGTCTCATGCATGCAAAAATTAATTAATTAAAATAAAATAACTGAAGGAGTATAATTGGATTGTTTGTAATACAAAGGATAAATGCATGAGAAGATGGATACTCCATTCTCCATGATGTGATTATTACAAGTCGCATGCCTGGATCAAAACACTTCATGTACCCCATAAATATACACACCTACTAAATACCCACAAAAATTTTTTTAGAATAATTTTTTTTTTTTTTTTTTGAGATGGAGTC
>NW_016805944.1:1719570-1726373 GCF_001698545.2 Rhinopithecus bieti | reverse complement strand
CCTCCCAAAGTGCTGGGATTACAGGCTTGAGCCACCGCGCCCGGCCAGAATAATTTTTTTAAATATTAAATGGAAAAAATCATCATCATCATCTCACTGTGAGATTGACCAGAGACACTGAGGGTCATAAGCAGGGAAGAGACTGGATCCATGCCACACACATTTTGGGTGGCACAGCCCAGCCACACCCTGTGGGAAGGTTTGATTTTTTTTTTTTTTTGAGACAGAGTCTAGCTCTGTCACCCAGGCTGGAGGGTAGTGGTGCCATCTCGGCTCACTGCAAGCTCGGCCTCCAAGGTTCATGCCATTCTCCTGCCTTAGCCTCCCGAGTAGCTAGGAATACAGGTGCCTGCCACCACGCCCAGCTATTTTTTTTTTTGTATTTTTAGTAGAGACAGGGTTTCACCATATTAGCCAGGATGGGCTCGATCTCCTGACCTTGTGATTTACCCGCCTCGGTCTCCCAAAGTGCTGGGATTACAGGCGTGAGCCACCGCGCACGGCCGATTGATTGATTTATTTATTTTGAGACGAAGTCTTGCTCTGTCATCCAGGCTGTAGTGCAGTGGCGCAAACTCGGCTCACTGCAACCTCTGCCTCCCGGGTTCATGCCATTTTCCTGCCTCAACCTCCCGAGTAGCTGGGACTACAGGCGCCCGCCACCAGGCCCGGCTAATTTTTTGTATTTTTAGTAGAGACGGGGTTTCACCGTGTTAGCCAGGATGGTCTCCATCTCCTGACCTCGTGATCCGCCCTCCTTGGCCTCCCAGAGTGCTGGGATTACAGGCGTGAGCCACTGCGCCCGGCCAATTTTCGTATTTTTAATGGAGATGGGGTTTCACCATGTTGGCCAAGCTAGTCTTGAACTCCTGGCCTCAACTGATCGTCCATCTCAGCCTCCCAAAGTGCTGGGATTACAGGCATGAGCCACTGCACCCGGCCCCAGATCAATCAATTTTATCAAATTAGCTATACATTTCCCTGTAGGTGCTGCTTTAGCTTTATCCCAGGTTGTTTTTTTGTTTTGTTTTAACCATTTTTGCTTTTTTCTTTATGTTGTTTGTTTGTTTAGAGACAGGATCTCACTCTGTCTCCCAGGCTGGAATGCAGTGGTGTGATCCTGGCTCATTGCAGCCTCCATCTCCTGAGCTCAACGATCCTCCCACCTCAGCCTTCTCAGTAGCTGGGACCGCACATGCGTGCCACCACGCCCGGCTAATTTTTGTATCTTTTGTAAAGACACAGTCTTGCTATGTTGCCCAGCCTGGTCTTGAACTCCTGACCTCAAACAATTCTCCTGCCTCAGCCTCCCAAAGTGCAGGGATTGCAGGTGTGAGCCACCATACCACCTGGCCTGGTTTTGTTTTTTTTTTTTTTTTTTTTTTTTTTTTTTTTGAGCTGGAGTCTCCCTCTGTCACCCAGGCTGGAGTGCAATAACGTGATCTCGGCTCACTGAAAGCTCCGCCTCCCGGGTTCATGCCATTCTCCTGCCTCAGCCTCCCAAGTAGTTGGAACTACAGGCGCCTGCCACCACACCTGGCTAAATGTTTTGTGTGTTTGTAGTAGACAGGGTTTCACTGTGTTAGCCTGGATGGTCTCGATCTCCTGACCTCGTGATCCGCCCGCCTCGGCCTCCCAAAGTGCTGGGATTACAGGCATGAGCCACCGCACCTGGCACATACCTGTCCTGTTTTTATGTTCTATTATCGTTTCAAATGTATTCTTTTTATTGGAACTGTTATATTTCGAGTGTATGGATATTCACACTTATTCATATTTTATTTTCTCAAATTTACTTTTTTTTTTTTTTTTTTAGATGGAGTTTCGCTCTTGTTGCCCAGGCTGGAGTGCAATGGCGCGATCTCAGCTCACCGCAACCTCCACCTCACAGGTTCAAGCGATTCTCCTGCCTCAGCCTCCCGAGTAGCTGGGATTACAGGCATGTGCCACCATGCCTGGCTACTTTTTGTATTATTAGTAGAGACAGGGTTTCACCATGTTGGCCAGGTTGGTCTCGAACTCCTGACCTCGTGATCCAGCCGCCTCAGCCTCCCAAAGTGTTGGGATTACAGGCGTGAACCACCACGCCCGGCCAAATTTACTCTTTTTATTGAGGCATAATTTCCCCCTCCCCTCCCCTTCCTCTTCCCTTCCCCTTCCCTTTCCTTCCCTTCCCATTATCCCAGCACTTTTGGAGGCCAAGGTGGGTGGATCATGAGGTCAGGAGTTCAAGACCAACCTGGCCAAGATGGTGAAACCCCATCTCTACTAAAAATACAAAAAAATTAGCCAGGTGTGGTGGTGGATGCCTGTAATCTCAGCTACTCGGGAGGCTGAGGCAGAGAACTGCTTGAACCCAGGAGGCGGAGGTTGCAGTGAGCCAAGATGGAGCCATTGCATTCCAGCCTGGGCAACAAGATTGAAACTCTGTTTCAAAAAAAAAAAAAAAAAAAGGCCGGGTGCGGTGGCTCACACCTGTAATCCCAGCATTTTGGGAGGCCGAGGTGGGTGGATCACCTGAGGTCAGGCGTTCGAGACCAGCCTGGCCAACATGGTGAAACCCCCGTCTCTACTAAAAATACAAAAGTTAGCCGGGAGTGGTGGCACGTGCCTGTAATCCCAGCTGCTCGGAGGCTGAAGCAGGAGAATCGCTTGAACCTGGCGGTGGAGGTTGCAGTGAGCTGAGATCGCACCACTGTACTCCAGCCTGGGAGACTGAGCATCTCAAAAAAAACAAAAGAAAAGGAAAAAGAAAGTAAATAAAACCATTCTCCTGGCTTTTTACACCATAGATTAGCTTTGCCTGTTTGTTGAACTTCGTATAAATAAAATCATACAGGATGTCTGTTCATTTGTCTGATTTCTTTTTTTTTTTTTTTTTGAGATAGAGTCTCGACCTGTCACCCAGGCTGGAGTGCAGTGGCCTGATCTCGGTTCACTGCAACCCTCCACTTCCTGGGTTCAGGCGATTCTCCTGCCTCAGCCTTCTGAGTAGCTAGATTACAGATGCATGCCACCACACCCGGCTAATTTTTGTATTTTTAGTAGCGGTTTCACCATGTTGGTCAGGCTGGTCTCGAACTACCGACCTCGTGATCTGCCCGCCTCAGCCCGCAAAGTGCTGGGATTACAGGCATGAGTGACTGCGCCCAGCCCATTTGTGTGATTTCTTTTGCTCAACTTTCTGTCTCTTGAGATTCCTTTTTTTCTTTCTTTCTCTCTCTTTTTTTTTTGGTACAGATGGGGTGGGTCTTGCTATGTTGCCCAGGCTGATCTTGAACACCCAGCCTCAAATGAGCCTACGGCCTCCAATTCCAGTGCTCCAGGCTTAGCCTCCCAAAGTGCTGGTATGGCAGGAGAATAGGTAATTAGGGTAACTGGGAGTTCATCAGGTACCGCCATTTTGCATAAGCAACAGAATAGCAGGTGCAGCCAGTTGATATAGTCAGGAGAGCCACAGGTTCATACAGGCTATATCCTCCCTCCCATGATAATAAGCCACTCCAGCCTCTGATTGACTGCGAGCCAGGTCTCCACTTGGGCTCTGATTGGTCGTGAGCCAGTCCTTCATAGCGTGTAACCAATTGGAGGCCTCTGAAGGGCACCTAGGGGTGTTGCTGGGTCCTTTTTAGCTTAATAAAAACCCTAACAGGCAGGCCTGGTGCAGTGGCTCACCTGTAATCCCAGTACTTTGGGAGGCCAAGGCGGTCAAATCGCTTGGGATCTGGCGTTTCAGATCAGTCTAGCCAACATGGTGAAACCCCGTCTCTACTAAAAGTACGATAATTAGCCGGGCATGGTGGTGCGTCCCTGGTGGCACGTCCTTGGTGGCTTGTGCTAGGAGTCCCAGCTACTCAGGAGGCTGAGGTAGGAGAATCACGTGAATGCGGGAGGCAGAGGTTGCAGTGAGCTGAGATTGTGTCACTGCACTCCAGCCTGGGCGACACAGCAAGACTCCGTCTCAAAAAGAACCCTAATTGGGGAGGCGCTCAAGCCCTCTCCCACTCTGTGAATTGTCTTGGATAAA
Organism: Rhinopithecus bieti; assembly: GCF_001698545.2. Lineage (NCBI taxonomy): Eukaryota > Metazoa > Chordata > Mammalia > Primates > Cercopithecidae > Rhinopithecus > Rhinopithecus bieti. The sequence goes on along the minus strand of NW_016805944.1, from coordinate 1,722,346 downwards.
TCTCTGCTTTGTCTTTTGTTGCTTTGTTCTTTTTTTTTTTTTCTTTCTTTTTAGTGGAACACAGTACCCCAAAATGCAATAGCTTTTATTTTTTGTTTTATTTTTTATTTTTTTGACTCTCACTCTGAGACCCAGGCTGGAGTGCGGTGAGGCGATCTTGGCGCACTGCAACTTTACCTCCCAGGTTCAAGCAATTCTCCTGCCTCAGGCTCTGAAGTAGCTGGTTACAGGTGTGCACCACCATGCCCAGCTAATTTTTTTTTTCTTGAAATTTTAAAATCCCTCAAAAACTTCATTATACAGGTAAATTTTGATCGTCATGATGGGCTTATCGGTAGGATTTCTGGTAACGAGCACGGGCACCAGGGCCTCCAAACTTTTTGGACTCACAGCGACAGGGATCAGCTACCAGCAGGGTCTGGTCGTACTGGATGAGGATGTCTTTGATCCCCTTCTTGGAAGCCTCATCCACATATTTCTGGTAATAGGCCACCAGGGCTTTGGAGATGGACTGATGGAGAGCATAAATCTAGGCCACGTGACCACCACCCTTCACATGGACGTGGATGTCCACACCAGCAAATCGCTCCTTGCCGAGAAGCAGAACTGGCTCCAGCAGCTTCTATGGTAATGTGCGCGGCTCCGTCATCTCCAGGAGCCTCCTGTTCACCTTGATGAGGCCATTGCCGCGTTTGCAGCCCGCCACAGCTGTGGCTGTCTTCTTGCGACCCAAGACCTGCACAGACTGCAGTAGGCCCTTGGACCGCATGGCTGCAAGCGGGGGAAAAAAAAAAAAGGTAATTTTTTTTTTTCTTTGAGAGGGAATTTCACCCTTGTTGCCCAGGCTGGAGTGCAATGACGTGATCTCAGCTCACTGCAACCTCCGCCTCCCCGGTTCAAGCAATTCTTCAGCCTCAGCCTCCCAAGTAGCTGGGATTACAGGCGCCTGCCACCACACCTGGCTACTTTTTGTATTTTCAGTAGAGACAGGTTTTCACCATGTTGGCCAGGCTGGTCTCAAACTCCTGACCTCAGGTGATCCACCCACCTCGATCTCCCAAAGTGCCAGGATTACAGGAATGAGCCACTGCGACTGGCTTTTTTTTTTTTTTTTTAACATTTTATTTTGGTTTATGGTTTTTTACATTTTATTTTGGTATATTTTTATTTTGGAGAGAGGTTCTCACCTCTTGCCCCACTCTTTTTCACCCAGGCTGGAATTCAGTGGTGCCATCATAGCTCACTGCAGCCTTGACCTCTGGGGCTCCCACCTCAGTCTCCCAAGTAGGTAGAACTACAGGTGTGCGTCACCACACTTGGCTCATTTTAACTTTTTTTTTTTTTTTTTTTGTAGAGATGGGGATCTTGCTATATTGCCCAGGCTGGTCTCAAACTCCTGGTCTCAAGCAATCCTCCTGCCTTGGCCTCTCAAAGTGCTGGGATTAGAGATGTGAGCCACCATGCCTGGTCAATAGCTCTAAAATGGATGTACGGTTGGCTGAGTGTTGGCCAATGTGGGCTGGGCTCAAATGGGAAGCTCTGTTTCATATGGGAACCTTGTGGAGCGCAGGCTGAGGGGAGAGGAACCTCTCAGGGGAAGCCCTTCTCATGGCCATGCTGAGATGCAGAAAGAAATGTTCAGGGTCTCTTGAGGCCTAAGCTCAGAACCGACACGACTGTCACTTATGCCCCTCTGCTATTGGCCAAAGCAAGTCACATGGTCACACCCAAAGTCAGGGCCTGTCATTTTGTCCTCCACAGGTAAGGATTATATCAGGTGTGCTTTTCTTTTCTTTTTTTTTGAGACGGAGTCTTGCTCTGATGCCCAGGCTGGAGTGCAGTGGCGCCAGCTCGGCTCACTGCAAGCTCCGCCTCCAGGGTTCACGCCATTCTCCTGCCTCAGCCTCCCGAGTAGCTGGACTACAGGTGCCCGCCACCTCGCCCGGCTAGTTTTTTTTTTTTTTTTTTTGTATTTTTAGTGGAGATGGGGTTTCACCGTGGTCTTGAACTCCTGACCTTGTGATCTGCCCGCCTCGGCCTCCCAAAGTGCTGGGATTACAGGCGTGAGCCACCGCGCCCGGCCGGTGTGCTTTTCTTAAATGGGCCCACGCACTGGTACATCCACACGCAATCCATATTCATGGAATATCTCTGGAAGGATATTGGAAACGGTCATCAGGTTTGCTTGCGGGAAGGGAGTCCCGGGATCAGGGTGAGATAACGCCTACTTTCACTCTACAGTCTTTTATTCTCTATGAATGTTTTTTCTAACTGCATTCCTCTTTTTTTTTTTTTGAGATGGAGTCTCACTCTGTCGCCCAAGCTGGAGTGGAGTGGTGCGATCTCAGCTCACTGGAACCTCTGCCTCCCGGGTTCAAGTGATTCTCCTGCCTCAGCCTCCTGAGTAGCTGGGACTACTAGCAGGTGCCACCACACCTGGCTAATTTTGTGTGTGTGTTTTTAGTAGAGACAGGGTTTCACCATGTTGGCCCGGCTGGTCTCAAACTCCTGACCTCAAGTGATCCACCTGCCTCAGCCTCCCAAAGTGCTGGGATGACATGTGTGAGCCATTGCTCCCAGCCATTATTTTTAAATTAAAAAATTATGGCCAGAAGGTGAAAATAGAAAAGCTCCTGCCCTATGTACCCATTTTCCTGACATGGAAAACTAAGGCCTTAAGGGATAGGGTGGAGTATTTGTTGAATGCCATGTTGGATATGCAAGCAGTTTCTCCTCTCTGAGCCTCAGTTTCCTTTTTTTTTTTTTTTTTTTTTTT
>NW_016805944.1:1686712-1718422 GCF_001698545.2 Rhinopithecus bieti | reverse complement strand
AAAAAAAAAAAAAAAAACGCAAAACAAAACAAAAAACAGGAAAGGTTTTCCTTAGTTTACACTTACACTATCTTCTTCTTTCAATCTTTATCTCATTTAATCCTCACCGCAACGCTGTGTGATGAGTGTGATCATCCCTGTTTTACAGATGAGGAAACAGAGGCTCAGCCAGAGATCATTGTTCTCCCAGTTTACATGGAACAGAAATGGCAGGGCCAGGATTTAAACCTAGATCTGCCTGGCTCCCTCCTGGCCTTCATCCCCTGCCCTCCCCCAACACACAGTATTTACCGGGTGCTACCCTGTTCTAAGCTTTTTCTGAGGGATTATACATTAATCCTCGCCACAGCCTCAAAATAGGGTACCCTGTGAGTCCTGTTCGACAGACCAGAAATCTGAGGTCCAGAGAGGTTGCTTCTTGGCTCAGAGGTTCACACAGCTAGCAAATTACCCAGCAGAGATTCATATCTGGGCTGCCTGGCTCCAGTCCCTGCACTGCCTTGTGGTAAGCATGTGGCAGATCCAGATCCAATGTCCAGTGTCCTGAGGCCAAAAAAATGGGGGGGCAGGGGGAAGAGCTTTGCTGCCCCTCAATCCTGTGCTGTAGAAATAGCTGCAGCTAGCACTTTGGGAGGCCGAGGCAGGTGGATCACCTGAGGTCAGGAGTTCGAGACCAGCCTGGCCAACATGGCGAAACCCCGTCTTTACTAAAAATACAAAAATTAGCTGGGCATGGTGGCACACACCTGTAATGCCTGTAAGCTACTTTGGAGGCTGAGGCAGGAGAATTTCTTGAACCTGGGAGATGGAGGTTTCAGTGAGCCAAAATCACGCCATTGCACTCCAGCCTGGGTGACAGAGAGAGATAAATGCTGTCTTTTTTTTTTTTTTTTTTTTTTTTTTTTTTGAGACGGAGGTTTCGCTCTTGTTGCCCAGGTTGGAGTGCAATGGTGCGATCTCAGCTCACTGCAACCTCCACCTCCCCGGTTCAAGAGATTCTTCTGTCTCAGCCTCCTGATGAGCTGGGATTACAGGCACATGCCACCATGCTCGGCTAATTTTTGTATTTTAAGTAGAGATGGAGTTTCATCATATTGGTCAGGCTGGTCTTGAACTCCTGACCTCAGGTGATCTACCCGCCTCAGGCTCCCAAAGTGCTGGGATTACAGGCATGAGCCGTGTCCAGCGAGATGCTGTCTTAAAAAAAAAGAAAAGAAAAGAAGAAAGAGAAAGAAAGGAAGGAAGGAAAGAGCGAGCTGGAGCTTGGCGCAGTGGCTCATGCCTGTAATCCCAGGACTTTGGGAGGCCAAGGCAGGAGGATCGCTTGAGGTCAAAAGTTCAAGACCAGCCTGGGCAACAAAGGGAGACCCCCCCCCCCATCTTTACCAAAAATAACAAAAATTAGCTGGGCATGGTGGTGCATTTGTAGTCCCAGCTACCTGGGACTTGGGAGGCTGAGGAGAGAGCATTGCTTGAACCTGGGAAATCAAGGCTGCAGTGAGCTATGACTTTGCCACTGCACTCCAGCCTGGGTGACAGAGTGATGCCTCTCTTTAAAAAAAGCTGGAGTAGGCTGGGTGTGGTGGCTCATGCCTGGAATCCCAGCACTCTGGGAGGTTGAAGTGGGTGGATCACCTGAGGTCAAGAGTTCAAGACCAGCCTGGCTAACATGGGGTAACCCCATCTCTACAAAAATACAAAAATTAGCCAGGCATGATGGCGAATGCCTGTAATCCCAGCTACTTGGCAGGCTGGGGTGGGAGAATCGCTTGAACCTGGGAGGCAGAGGTTACACGGTGAGCCAAGATTGTGCCACTGCACTCCAGCCTGGACAACAAAGCGAGACTCTGTCTTTAAAAAAAAAAAAAAAAAAAAAAAAAAAAAAAGCTGGAGTAGTTAGGATATGAGTTCGAATTTTTATTTCCATGATTCAATCAGCACCCATTCTCCCGAATGCCTTGTCTGTGTTGGACCTGTGCTGGGTGGCACTGGGGACACAGTGGAGACTGACATGGACCCTGGCCACCTCTTCCCTTCTTGGGGCTCATAGTCTAATATGGGACGGCCTGTACCTCAACACTGATGACCCAGAGCTGGACATGGGAGCTGGACATGGGAGCCTAAGAGGCTGGAAACCTGGGAGGTAAGAAAGGGCTTCCTCGGTCGGCCGTGCTCAAGCCGTAATCCCAGCACTTGGACCAGGCGCGGCATCACATCACCGAGTCAGGAGATCGAGACCACTCCTGGCTAAACACGGTGAAACCCCGTCCTACTAAAAAATACCACAAAAATTAGCGGGCCGTGGGTGCGCGCCTGCGTAGGCCCAGGCTACTTGCGAGGAGGAATGGCGTGAACCTGGGAGGCGGGAGCTGCAGGGAGCCCAAGATCGCGCACGGCACTCCAACCTGGGTAACACAGCGAGACCTCCGATCGCGGAAAAAAAAAAAAAAAAAACAAAAAAAAAAAAAGAAAAGAAAGGGCTTCCTGGAGGAGGAAGCATCAGCACTGGGGCTCAGACAATAGGGAAGCAGGGCGCACGATAGCTACAATTCCCAGCGAGTGCGAATCTATGCTGAGTCTGGCGTTTGGTCCACAGACCAGCGGCGCCCTCTGCTGGAGGCATCCCATAGTGCAGTGACCAGGGGTACAGCGCGCATGGAACCAAGTGTGTGTGAGTGTGTATGTATGTATGTATGTATGTATGTATGTATTTTTGAGATGGAGTTTCGCTCTTGTTGCCCAGGCTAGAGTGCAATGGCGTGATCTCAGCTCACTGCAACCTCCGCCTGTGAGGTTCAAGCGATTCGCCTACCTCAGCCTCCCAAGTAGCTGGGATTACAGGCGTGTGCTACCACGGCCGGCTAATTTTATATTTTTTAGTACCAGCTAATTTTGTATTTTTAGTAGAGATGGTTTTACCATGTTGGTCAGGCTGGTCTCGAACTCCTGACATCAAGTGATCCACCAGCCTCGGCCTCCCAAAGTGCGGGGATTACAGGTGTGAGCCACTGTGCCGTCGTCAAGTTATATTAGAATCGTGCCCGCCCAGCTTTGGCCAGTTTACTGTTCTAGGACTTGATTCCTTCATTTAGTCACAATTTATTGAGCACCAACTTTGCGCCAGGCTCTTGCTGAAGATACAGTGGTGACAATATAGAGCCCTGCCCTCAGAGCTGACATTCTAGAGGATAAATATACAGTCAGTAGCAAGTATTTACTAAGTACTTTCTATGTGCGAGGCCCTGATAAAAGTACTGTCCTGGCCCGGCGCGGTGGCTCACGCCTGTAATCCCACCACTTTGGGAGGCCGAGGTGGGAGGATCACCTAAGGTCAGGAGTTCACGATCAGCCTGGCTAACATGGTGAAACCCCATCTCTACTAAAAATACAAAAATTAGCTGGGCATGATGGTGGGTGCCTATAATCCCAGCTACTCAGGAGGCTGAGACAGGAGAATGACTTCAACCCGGGAGGCGGAGGTTGCAGCGAGCCAAGATAGCGCCATTGTACTCCAGCCTGGGTGACAGAGCAAGACTGTGTCTCAAAAAAAAAAAAAAAAAAAAAAAAAAAAAAAAAAAAAAAAAAAAAAAAAATATCCCTGTATTAGTTAACATTCAATTCTCAAAGCCTTAGACTATTTCCATTTTATTGACTAGGGAAACTGAGGCACAGAGAAGTTAAGTTACTTGCCCAAGGCCTGCACAGCAAGTGAGTGCCAGAATCACATTTGAACCCCGAGCCCAATTCTTAGATATCACATTCTCTTACCAATAACGTAATGTATATTATATAACATAATGATGTGATATATGTTATATAAAATAACTTTAGGGGCCGGGGACGGTGGCTCACACCTGTAATCCCAGCACTTTGCGAGGCCGAGGCAGGAGGATCACTTGAGGTCAGGAATTCGAGACGAGCCTGGGCCAACATGGCGAAACCCCATCTCTACTAAAAATGTGAAAAGTAGCCGGGCGTGGTGGTGGACAACTGTAGTCCCAGCTACTGGGCAGGCTGAGATGGGAGAATGGCTTGAACTTGGCAGGCGGAGGTTGCAGTGAGCCAAGATCGCGCCACTGCACTCCAGCCTGGGTGACAGAGCGAGACTCCCTCTCAATAAACAAATTAAATTTAAAAATTTTAGGCCCTGAAAAGTTTTGTGAACAAAATCAAGAGGAGTATGTAATGTTTTGGTGGAAGGGTGCCATTTAGAAGGGGGCAATCAGGAAAGGCCTGCCGGAGGAGGTGGCCTTTGAGAAGAGACCTAAAGACGATGAGATCTATGGGAAGAGTGATCGAAGCAGGCGACGCAAACAAGGAAAAGGCTCCGCGGCAGGCACTGCAAGAAAACCGCAGGTCTGGGATCTAAAGTTTCCAAGGTTTTAGCTTCGCCAAGGCCCCTTCGCTGCAATCACCCTGATTCGAGGTGCCCTGGAGGTTACCAGCTCCGCGTGCGAAGTTCTGCCATTCCCGCGGGGCCGCAGCCACGAGGCTGAACTTCCCGCGGGCGGTGGGCGTGGCCGGCTCACCTGCGGGGGCATGGCTACCAGCCGCCCCGCCCCTCGGAGGAGCCGCCCGCGGTCCCAGACGCCCGGCGCAGCGGGAGCGGCTGGGTGTGCCTGGCCTGCGGGACGCGACCGAGCGCAGTGGGGTGAAGCGGAGCCTGGAGCCGCCCGCGGTCAGGTGGGCGCCGGGAGTGGGGCGCGGGACTCTCGGAGAGCCGCGATGATGGGGGGCGGGAGCGAAGGGTGAGGATGGGGCCTGGAGCAACCCTGGGCCCGCTTGTCTTGCGACGGGGAAGGGCCTTGGGGCTCCCAGATACCCTCTGGCCCGTCCTGGGGCTCTCTGGGGTCTGGAGGCCTGGCTGGGGCCGCGCGCCCCCCCACCCCAGTGCAGGTAAACAGCGAGGACGGGGCGTGGCCTAGGGGGAGGGAGGGAGGAGGGGGCCCTTGTGACGGCGGGTAAGCCTGGTGCGCAGGGCTGGGCCGGCCAGGGAAAGGTGGTGCGGTTTGCGGGGCTGGGCCACGATGGGAGCCTCCTGCCTGCCTGTGTGTGTGAGGCTTTGTGTGTGTGCAAGAAAGTGTGTCAGGCTGTGGGTATGAGGGTGAAAGCGACTGTCCTCCGTGTAACCCTGTGATGCGACTGTGTGTACGATGTGACACCTTCAGCAATGTGAAAATGTGGGCGACCTCTGACGGGAATGGTGTATGTGTAGAATCGGATTGTCAGTAGCACTTTATGTCTATGACTAAGAGCGAGTGCGACTGTAGTCAACTTTCTGCTTGGCCTGATGTGCATGTGTGTGGCTGTGTGTGTGGCTGTGTTTATGGCAGGGAGTGGAACTGGTTGTAGGATTAGGTGTGAATGTTGACCAAGAGGTTGTGCAGCTGTGGTTGTCTTTCTGCCTGTTGGGGGTGTGTGTGTGTGTGGTGGACAGTGTGTGGCACTGGATCAGTGATAGGTGACTATGATTGACTTTTTTTTTTTTTTTTTGAGACGGAGTCTTGCTCTGTCACCCGGGCTGGAGTGCAGTGGCCGGATCTCATCTCACCGCAAGCTCCGCCTCCGGTGTTTATGCCATTCTCCTGCCTCAGCCTCCCGAGTAGCTGGGACTACAGGCGCCCACCACCTCGCCCGGCTAGTTTTTTGTATTTTTTAGTAGAGACGGGGTTTCACCGTGTTAGTCAGGATGGTCTCCATCTCCTGACCTCGTGATCCACCCGTCTTGGCCTCCCAAAGTGCTGGGATTACAGGCTTGAGCCACCGCGCCGGCCCTTATGATTGACTTTTGATTGTCACTGATGATGTATGGGGCTGGGCGGAACTGTGTCCAGAAGCGGGAGTGTTTCATGGGACGGTGTGTGTGGAACCTCGGGGTTGGATGAGTGAGGTGTGGAGGTGTGTAAAGCCGTGTGTGTGTGTGTGGAGAGAGGAACTGGAGGGTGTGTGACCTGCACTGATGCCGTGGCTGGCAGTGGTGTGCAATGGAGAGTTTGTTGTGGGGCTGTGTAGTGTGGGAGACAGGAGTGGAGATGCGGACATTTAGGTGGAGTGCTCCTCTGAGCAGATGACCAGATGGAAAAGGGGGTCAGCACCTGGGATCGGTGTGTGAGACTGTGCCTATGATTATCAGCTGTGCGGTTTTGCACCCGGGGCTCTGTGTGAGTCTGGGAGCTGCTGTGTGTCTGGGACACAGCCCGAGTGCTGGATGGCTGTGGTTAAGCCGTGTTTGTTGCTGTGGTTGTCCATCTGGCTGTGGAGTGGTGTGTGTAAGGCTGTGTCTGAGATTATGGAGGGAGGTTGTTACATCGGCAAAATTGTGTGAAGAATGGTTGTGGTTGTCAGGATGACTCTTGATGAGCCTGTGTGGTTGTGAGTTCAACCATTTATGATGTTTGTGAGTGAGGTGTGAGACTAGGTATGGTGTGACATACACATGCACATAGAGATTGGCTGGGTGCAGTGGCTCATACTTGTAATCTCAACACTTTGGGAGACTGAGGTGAGGGGATTGCTTGAACCCAGGAGTCCTAGACTAGCCTGGGAAACATGGTGATACCCCATCTCTACAAAAAAAAAACCAAAAATTAGCTGGGCATAGTTTAGTTTTTTAAAAAATGATCAAGTCTGTGGTGCACAAAATGTACAGGACCCTTACTGTATGTGATTGTGCGTGTGCAACCTGTGCAGAAACCGCTGGGCTGCCTATGGTGGATGCAGTGGCTCAAGTGAAGCGTGCAAAAACGTGGCATCCCTCTATGCCTATTCACAGCTCTCTGTTCCTACTGAATCTAAGTATTCATGAGTGCATGGCGTGTAGGTGTGGGAGTCCCTGCTGGCCAGGCCTGGAGGGGGAGGAAGAGGAAGTGGGGAAACTGGTGAGGGATCCACAGTGAATCCTGGGAGTGTGTGCATCTGGAGGTGCGTTGGGCACATTGTGGGGAGTTGGGTTGTATGAGTTCAGGGGACAATGAGTGTCACGGTCAAGTGCAAGGAGATGGTCTGAATGTGAGTGATTTGGGGAGTGGGAGAGACAGAGTTAGTTTCTGCGTGGGTTGGCTTTTCCTCTCTTTTTTTTTTTTTTTGAGATGGAGTCTCGCTCTGTCGCCCAGACTGGAGTGTGGTGGTGTGATCTTGGCTCACTGCAACCTCTGCCTCTCGGGTTCAAGCGATTCTCGTGCCTCAGCCTCCTGAGTAGCTGGGACTACAGACGCACACCACCACACCTGGCTACTTTTGTATTTTTAGTAGAGCCGGGGTTTCACCATGTTGGCCAGGCTAGTCTCAAACTCCTGACCTCAACTGATCCACCCACCTCGGCCTCCCAAAGTGCTGGGATTACAGATGTGAGCCACTGTGCCCAGGCTTGGTTTTTATTTCTAAGAGAATATACCTGTGTGTTAGGTGGGATTTGCAGAAGGGGATTGTATACAGATTGTTTTTGAAAGAATAGTGTATGTGTGCGCCTGAGTTGGTGTGTTGTCTTAGGTTGTATTTCTAAAAGGAAAATGTAGGTATTTGTATTGAATTGTATATTTAATAGGAGAAAGCAAGTCCATGTTGTTATTTCTAAAGAGAAGAATGTATATTATGTTGCCCCCTCCCCTCCCTTCCCATCCCCTCCCTCGCTTTCCCTTTCCCCTGCCCCTCCCTTCCCCTTCCCTCCCTCCCTCCCTTCCCTTCCCTCTCCCTCCCCTTCCCATTCCGTTCCCTTCCCCCTTCCCTTCCCTTTCTTTCCTTCTTTCTGTCTTCTAGACTGGGTCTCACTCTCTCGCCCAGGCTGAGTGCAAGTGGCACTATCATGGCTCACTGCACCTTCAACCTCCTGGTTCAAGTGATCCTTCTAACTTCAAAGCCTCCAGGAAACACCCAACCCACCACACCCTGGCTAATTTTTTTTGTTTTTTTTTTTTGAGACGGAGTCTGGCCTGTCGCCCAGCGCTGGAGTGCAGTGGCCCAGAATCTCAGCTCATTGCAAGCTCCGCCTTCCGGGTTTACGCCATTCTCCTGCCTCAGACTACCAAGTAGCTGGGACTACAAGTGCCCGCCACCGTCGCCCGGGCTAGTTTTTTATTTGGTATTTTTTAGTAGAGACGGGGTTTTCACACCGTGTTAGCCAGTGATGGTCTCATCTCCTGACCTCGTGATCCGCCTGTCTCGGCCTCCCAAAGTGCTGGGATTAAGGCTTGAGCACCGCGCCCGGCTCACACCTGGCTAATTTTTTAAATTTTTTTTTAAATAGAGACGGGGTCCTTGCTATGTTTCCCAGGCTGGTCTTGAACTCTTGGGCTCAGCTGATCCTCCTGCCTCAGCCAAAATCCCCAAAGTGCTGGGAGTCACAGGTGTGAGCCACCGCACCCGGCCCTACATTGTGTTATTCTAATGCGGAAGTGTGTGTGGTGTGTTCACTGTATTTCTGGAGGGTGCGTGTGTGTATCGTGGGTTTTTTTTTTTTTTTTTTTTTTTAATGGAGTCTCACTCTGTCCACCAGGCTGGATTACAGTGGCGTGACCTGGCTTACTGCAACCTCCACCTCCCTGGGTTCAAGCATCCTCCCTGCTCAGCCTCCCAAGTAGCTCGGACCTACAGGCATGTGCCACCACCACCGGTTAATTTTTATTTTTTATTTTTTTATTTGTAGTAGAGACGGGGTTTCATTATGTTCGGGCCAGGCTAGTCTCAACTCCTGGCCTTCAAGTCATCTGCCTGCCTCGGTCCCAAAGTGCCCTGGGATTATCAGGGCGTGAGCCACTACACCTGGCCCCGATGTTGTATTGGAGAGAAGGGAGAGTCAATGTGTGTGTCAAATTGTAATTTTTGGAGAGGAAAATGTTATGTTGCATTGTGTCTTTAAGAAGGAGGGTGCCGGGTGTGGTGAGGTGTGTTTTCTGAAGGAGTGTGTTTGTGTGTCCTGTGAGGACCCCAGGGGCACACAGCTTAAGTTTCTGTGCCTTGTCACCCACATCAACCGCATGAATCCCATAGAGGGGGGGGGCCCCCGGCCCACTAATAGCTGGGCTTCAGACTCTCCAGCTGTCACCATGGCCAGTGTGACATCCCTGGACCACACCTATCACACGTGGTGTCCCGACAGGCCTGGGCTGGCTGAGCCTGTCTGATGGAGGAGGGAGAGCCCCTGTTCCCTCCAGGGTCCATCTGGCTGCCTGGGAAGCCAACACCATGGCCCCGTCCTCCCATTCCCCCAGCCCTAAGAGGCCTCCTGGGCTTCTGCGGGCCCTGGCCCCTCAGCCCTCTCCTCCCACCTCACCCACCCCAGTGGTCTGACTTGTTCCCAACAAAAACACCCCTAAGAATGAGCTCACGCAGAGGCTGCCGCCTCCAACACCCTCCGCCCCACTCGTCTGCCAGAGGAGGGTGCCTCTTAGGTCCAGGGTCACACCGGCCGACCGGGGAGCTCTGGGCCAGGGGAGTCCAGGGGCCTTGGGGTGGGGAAGGTGCCCAGGTGAGCTGAGAGCAATGGGGGACCCCAGCCTAGCTGTTTGGCCAATTCTCTTGTTAATTACACATAAGATTTGGGAACTGTCCTCAGGGCAGAACCCTGGGATGGGAGGACAGAACGAAGGGTAGACCTAGACTGTTCCAGATGAGAGCTGGCCTGGGATGGGTGTGGGAGACTGGGATGGAGAGGTGTGGAGGCAGAGGGCTGGCAGGATGGGGGAGCAGGGGAAGAGCCAAGATGGGAGAAGTTAGGGGTCCTGATGGCCATTATGGGAATAGAGGGTGGGGCCAACTGACTGGCCTGGGCCATGATTCCCCAAACCCCTCACCGTTGCCCCCCAGGAGCAGCAATGTCTGTGCAGGTGGCAGCTCCCGGAAGTGCGGGGCTGGGCCCAGAGCGCCTGAGCCCTGAGGAGCTGGTACGGCAGACGCGGCAAGTGGTCCAGGGGCTGGAGGCGCTGCGGGCAGAGCACCGTGGCCTGGCTGGGCACCTGGCAGAGGCCCTGGCGGGACAGGGCCCGGCAACTGGCTTGGAGATGCTGGAGGAAAAGCAGCAGGTGGTGAGCCACTCGCTGGAGGCCATCGAGCTGGGGCTGGGCGAGGCCCAGGTATGAGGGGGCCAGCTGGGGAACTGGGAGAGGATTAACTGAGGGCGGAGGGAGGGCCAGGTATGAGGGGGACAGGTATGCAGGGGGCTGGGAGAGGGGTTCACTATTGCTGAGGGGCACACTTTGGGAGGCTGAGGTGGGCAGATCACTTGAAGTCAGGAGTTCAAGACCAGCCTGACCAACATGGCGAAACCCCATCTCTACTAAAAATACAAAAATGAGCTGGGCATGAGGGCTCCTGTAATCCCAGCTACTTGGGAGGCTGAGGCATGAGAATCACTTGAACCTGGGAGGTGGAGGTTGCAGTGAGTGGAGATCGTGCCATTCCACTCCAGTCTGGGCGACAGAGAGAGACTGTTTCAAAAAACAACAAAAACAAGTATGGCAGAAAGGCACATCTGGGGCAGGCGGAGGCCTAGGGGAATGAGGCCTGGGAAGGTGAGGCTCCAGGCCAGAGATGGAGTCCCTTGGCAGTTCTAGGGGGTCCTTGTATGTGACAGGGACCCCTGAACCAGATGGCATTCTTCAGTAAACTGTGGGTCCTAGGGCAACTTCGGGGGTAAAATCAGAGGGGCCCCTCAGAGTCTCTGAGGGCAGTGGAGCCACGTTGGTGGAGTCTCTGCAGAATCTGGGAGTGTCGTGCATAGTAGTGGGGTGCAGCAGCCTGATTCGAGGTCTGGGCTGGGTCAGGGGCTGGCTGGCAGGGTAGGAACCAACCTCGACTTGGGACCCCCACCCTGGGCAGGTGCTGCTGGCCTTGTCAGCACATGTGGGTGCACTGGAGGCAGAGAAGCAGCGGCTGCGCTCGCAGGCCCGGCGGCTGGCCCAGGAGAACGTGTGGCTGCGGGAGGAACTGGAGGAGACGCAGCGGCGGCTTCGGGCCAGCGAGGAGGCCGTGGCCCAGTTGGAGGAGGAGAAGCGCCACCTGGAGTTCCTGGGGCAGCTGCGACAGTACGACCCGCCCACGGAGACCCAGGTGCCATGGGCAGGGCAAGGTGGGGGTGCTGGGCCCTTCACAGAGCCCCACAGTTCCCCAGACCCTCCTTAGAATCCCACAGTCCCTCCTTAGAATCCCACAGTCCCTCCTTAGAATCCCACAGTCCCTCCTTAGAATCCCAGTCCCCCAACCCTCCACAGAGCCCCCAGACCCACCAGAACTTCCGTAGACGCCCCACTAGCTGCTCCCCGAAGCCCCAGGCCTCGCCAGTCCCCAGGGGCCCCTGACACTCATGATCACCATCTCCCTCAAACCCTGAGATAGATCCAGGGCTCCAGTCTCTGAAACAAGCCCCCACTCCCCCGGCCCCCCACTTTCCTGTCCCTGCAGCAGTCTGAGTCCCCGCCTCGCCGAGACAGCCTGGCCTCCTTGTTCCCCAGCGAGGAGGAGGAGAGGAAAGGTGGGTGTCAGGAGTACATGCCACAGATGATGGTGGGCCAGGGTGGGGAGGGGGCTCTGAGCTGCAGGACCCCAAAGTCTCTGAGCAGGGATGGGGAGGTGAGGGCAGGGTCAGGAGGACCCTGAATGTGACAGTGGGCAGGTGAGGCTGGGAGCTGCGAAGACAGGGTAGCTGCCATGAGCCCGGCAGGCCCCGTAGGCACATCTTGCAGGGCAGGTAGGCCGCCATGTACCTGTCCTGAGGCCAGGATGCATCCCACCAGCTGGTTAGATGATAGTGACTACAATCTCAGAAGTTAACATGGGGGCCCATAGTCCCAGGGGCCAGTTAGGCAGTCTGGGGCGTGTGTCTCCTCGTGCGAGGATGGAGGGGCAGGAGGCTTAGGAGGCTTGCAGTGACCCAGAGCCCACCCCGCCCCACCCAGGTCCTGAGGCCGCAGGAGCAGCAGCAGCTCAGCAGGGTGGCTATGAGATCCCTGCTCGCCTTCGGACCCTGCATAACCTCGTGATCCAGTACGCGGGGCAGGGCCGCTATGAGGTGGCGGTGCCCCTGTGCCGCCAGGCCTTGGAGGACTTGGAGCGCAGCTCGGGCCACTGCCACCCTGACGTGGCCACCATGCTCAACATCCTGGCGCTGGTGTACCGGTGAGAGCTGCGGCCGGCCATGGCAGGGGGCAGGCACGGCAGGGACCCATTGGGTGCAAGTGGTGGGACCCTGGTGCCCCCTCTGCCACCATGGAGCACCTGGGGAGGTCAGAGGAGGGGACAGCCAGAATGGGAAAGGAAGGGAAGCCTCCTGCTATAAGAACGGCAAAGAGGGAGTGGGCCAGGGATCTGGGGGGGGTGCAGGGGCACTGAGCCAGGCAGAGAGGAGTCAGAGCACAGACACCAGGGACCCCAACAGAGCAGGCAAGATAACTGGGGTGGTTAGAGGCTTGGCAGAGGTCTGGGGATACAGGGCCTGGTGTTAGAGAACTGGAAGGTATGGAGGGGCCCACAAAAGACCCCCAAAGGGTGCCACCCATGCTTGGTTCAGCCAGGTTCCCTGGGCCTGCCAGGGTCAGCCCAGCCCCTGTGGCTGCAGCTGCCCCAACCCCCGGCTAACCCCTGCCATCCCTTGGCTTCCCCACAGAGACCAGAACAAGTACAAAGAAGCCACAGACCTCCTCCATGATGCCCTGCAGATCCGAGAGCAGACACTGGGCCCCGAGCACCCTGCGGTGAGTGGGGCCCCAGGGAGACGAAGTGGGGCCGTGCCTGCCCATCCCTGACCTGTGTCTCCCCTAACCCCACAGGTGGCTGCCACGCTCAACAACTTGGCCGTCCTCTATGGGAAGCGCGGGCGTTACCGGGAGGCAGAGCCCCTGTGCCAGCGCGCTTTGGAGATCCGAGAGAAGGTCCCATCCCCCTTACCCAACCCCAAGGAACCCCTTGTAGCCCTCTCCGTGGATCCTGAGTACTTACATCATGACCCTGATCCTCGGGCCCCTTGCGTTTGGTACTTGGAGACCCCAATTGGAGCCCAACCCATCACCCTTGACCTTCTGAGATCCCAGTTTGGTCTTGACCCTGACTCTGACCTCTTGCCTTACCTCACATGCTACCCCCCAACTGGGTCCCCCCACAGCCTTTCCAACCCCTCATGGCCACTGGCACAAGCCCAGCCCTGACCTACCCATCTCACCTGGTGCCCTGTGAGTTTCTGGATCACCATGGCCTCTGACCTCAGTAATCCTGCTCGACGGTGTCACTTGTGCCCCAGCCCCCAACCTCTCAGATCACTCTGCTTTGGCCCTGTAATCCCTAACTTGTGACCACCATACAGAAGTGATGTCACGTGTCCCACCAATCCTGTATGACGCCTCTGACTTGTGACCCCTGGCCCCCAGGTCCTGGGTGCTGACCACCCAGATGTGGCCAAGCAGCTCAACAACCTGGCCCTGCTGTGCCAGAACCAGGGCAAGTTTGAGGACGTGGAGCGGCACTATGCCCGGGCCCTGAGCATCTATGAGGCCCTGGGCGGGCCCCATGACCCCAACGTGGCCAAGACCAAGAACAACCTGGTGAGGCCCCTGGGGCTAAGTGGGCCCGGAGGGGAGGGTCCTGCCCTGGGGAGGCACCCATTGGTTGGATACAGGGTGCGCACCATGGGGGAGGGTCCCCCCGAGGCAGGGCCCTTGGAGCAAGTGTCCCATCAGACACAGGAGCTGGCTCAGCACAGAACACGGAATCAGGAAATGTGTTAAGTCCACGGCACCCAGAGGACAGTCAGTGAAGGGGAAGCTGGCAGGCGCAGATGGCAGCAGCAGACATTTATTGAGCTCACTGTGGCCGGCTCCCCTCTTAGCCCGGTCCCCACATCACTAGTTTTTACAGTGTCCCTATGAGGTGGGAGCTGTCGCTCTACTTTGCATGTAAGAAGACTGAGGCACAGAGGCCATGCCACCAGCCCAAAGCAGAGCAGGCAGGCTCAGAAACAGGTTGCCTGCCCTCCATCCCCCAGGCAGGAGGTAGGACGGAGCTCCAAACCCACTCTGCCCCAGGGCAAGGCTTTAGGCAGGGGAGGGATACGGCCAGGTCAGCACATTAGAAAGTGGGACTGGGCCCAGGCGTGGTGGCTCACGCCTATAACCCCAGCACTTTGGGAGGCCAAGGCAGGAGGATCACTTGAGGCCAGGAGTTCAAGACCAGCCTGGGCAACATACCAAGACCCTGTCTCTACAAAAAAAAAAAAAAAAAGTGGGACTGGAGGCAGTGTTGGGAACTGGGGTCTGAAAAGTTCCCAGACTAGAGCCAAGATCACCCAAGACACTCCCTTCTCCGCAGGCCTCAGCCTACCTGAAACAGAACAAGTACCAACAAGCGGAAGAGCTGTACAAAGAAATCCTCCACAAGGAGGATCTACCTGCCCCTCTCGGTGAGCCCCTAGCCCCTGCCTGCCCTCCTGGTGGCTTCTCTATGTCCCCATTTCAGTGTCCCCCATCTTTCCCCTAGGTGCCCCCAACACAGGCACAGCTGGTGACACGGAACAGGTGAGGATGGGCTGTGCTTCGGTTCCTGGGGAAGGCGTGGGGACTGCATGGGCTCGGGGGACTGAGCAGCATCCCTGCCCCTCCCCAGGCCCTTCGCCGCAGCAGCTCACTCTCTAAAATCCGCGAGTCTATCCGGCGAGGAAGTGAGAAGCTGGTCTCCCGTCTCCGAGGCGAGGGGGCGGTGGGGGCAGCCGGGTGAGTGTTGATCAGGTCGGCAAAGAGCCCTGACATCAGCAGAATTCACAGCCCACCCCCCACCCCCTCCTGCTCAAGAACCTTCCATGGCTCCCATCTCCCCTGTGATACACACAGATCAAATCCTGTGCTGGAAAGCTCCATCCTGGATTCACTCGTTTCTTCCCTGCTGCCCCCTTTGCAGAATGAAGAGAGCCATGTCGCTCAACACACTGAACGTGGATGGCCCAAGGGCTCCTGGGACTCAGGTGAGGGGACACCTGGGTCAAAAATGGAGTGGGGCCATGTGGGTAGGTGCAGAGATAAGGCAAAAGCAGGGCAGTTGGGCCAGCATCGGAGTCAGCAGGTGGTGGGTTGGTGTTGGAAGAGACCCAGGACAGGAGCAAAGATGGGTTTTACTTGTGGTAGAGGTCAGATGGGTAGACAGTGGGCTGCCAGGCTGGACGTGGCACCTGCCCCTCCAACCATCCCCTGTGCCTGTCTCCAGTTCCCCAGCTGGCACATGGACAAGGCCCCTCGGACCCTCAGCGCCAGCACCCAGGACCTGAGCCCCCGCTAACATCCAGTGACCTGTGTTGGCCTCAGCTTCTCAGGAACAGTGTGGGAGGGGTCTATCATCTCTTAGACGCCCCCTGCCCTCTTCTGTGATTAAAGGCTGTGGATGTGACAGTGAGGAATGTCACCTGAGTTCATAAGACCTTCCAGCACCACTCCTGCTGCAGCCTCAGAGCTGCTGGGACCCAGGGCCAGGCAAGACTCAGGAGTCACCAGGAACCATTTATGGCCCTGCCCACCCCGCTCAGAGCTGCTGAGCAATCTGCTCTATCCTCTGCAGCGTCTCCTCTGATTCCAGCTGCTCCAGGCTGAGCAAGGACAGGCCCAGCTGATCCTCCTGCAGAGAACAGAGGAAAGTAAGGGGGGGCACTGTCAGGAAGGGGCCTAGGCAGCTGCTGTACTTCCCTGACCACCCGCCCCTGATGGGCATTAGGGGTCAGAACATGAGGCCCAGGATGTTTGAATTTGGAGGTGTCAGTATAATCCACAGACATTCCTGTCAACATAAGAGCCAGCCAGGGAGTCAGAGGACGGGCTTTCCGCAGGCCAGCACAGTCTCAATGCCTGGTACCTCCTCACCCCGCCTTGCCTGGGCCACCTGCTGGCATCTGTGGCCCCTTGAATCTCCCCCTACCCCCCAGAGCCTGGCATGTAGATGCACAATAAACTTCTCTCTGTAGAGGGCAGGAGGACAAGCTGGGGTTGGGGAGAATCCAAGGGGCCTTTCTGGAGGAGGAGCTTAGCCTGGGAGGATGCTGGGAGGGGGATGCAGGCCTCACCCGGTGGAAGGGCTGTGCCATCTGCCGCAGGAAGTACTTGGCCACCTGGACACCCTCATCCACAGTCAGGTTGAGGTTGGCATCTGTGAGGTGCTCCTGGATCCAGCGGGGCAGTTTCCCCCGCTTGTCCCCACGGGCAAACCGCTGTGGGCAGAAGCGCAGGCCAGGGAGAGAACGTCAGGACCCGAGTTGGGGAGCGTGGGCCACCCTCCACCCTGTGACACCCCCCATCTGGGAAATGAACGGGCAAATAGCCTGGTTCTCGGAGGCTGGGGTGGGAGCACAGGGGCACCCCTGAACCTGCACCTTGTCGGCAAAGACCATGAGGCCGTAGTCCGTCTTGCCCCTGATGGCCCGACCCACACACTGGGCCGCGTGGCGCATGGCATCGAAGGTGAGAAAGTCATTCTCACGAATCTGGAACTGGTCCCGCAGGTATTCCAGCCGTGCCTGCAGAAACGAAGGATGAGGAGCTGGGGAGGTGGGGGAGCCATCCCTCCCCTGGCCCTAACACTTTGGGACTTCTGGGAGCCAGAGCTACTCACCTTGAGAATGCGACTCTGTGTGTAGACATAGGGGACGCCAAACATGATGACGGCCCGCCCGTAGTGGTGCACTGGTGGGCAGAGGAGAGGGGTCGAGGGGAGTTACAAGTGTGGCTGGTGGGACAGGGACAGCCTCACACGCCCCAGGATGCTGTGTCTGAGTGGGAGAGAGAGGGTGTGCTCCCGCCGGGTGCCTAGGGACAGAGGGGAGGGGAGGGTCCCTCTGTGCACCCAGGCTGTGGGTGGGTGGTCCCCCGCGGGAGCAGACAGCAGAGCGGGCAGGTGTTCGGAGAGCTCTGGGAAGACACCTGGGGAGGAAGAGCGAGTCCACTCACCAAAGTCGATTCCCTCAGACACTTTGCCCCGGGCCACTGACAGCAGGATGGCCCCGCGTCCATTCTCACAGGCCTGAGGTGGGGAAGCAAGATGCAAGTTGGATCACTCCTTGGAGCCACCTCCCCACCCCCTCCACGCTGGCCTCACACACCCACCTCCTGGTACTTCTCCAGGGCGACACTGGTTTCGGCACCATCCTGGGTCTCAATAAAGAGCAGCTTGTTCCTCTGGATGTTCTCAAGGATCCCCTGGGGAGGACCCAGGGAGGTCAGGGTGGGGGTGGCAGAGGGTGGGTTCAGGGCACGGCCATCCTGGTTATATCCAACTCTCCCGGGGACTCCTACATCACCATTTCTCTGGGCCTCAGCTGGCTCATCTGAGATGTGGGGAGGGAGGGTGGAATTGTCCAACCTTACTTCTTCGGGGGGAACTTAGTGATCTGGGTGGGGAACCAATCACTGCTGGATAAGTGGGGCAGGTATGTGGCCCAAGGGGGTGGCCAATCAGGGCACCCCATCCCCTGCCAGCGACTGGTGGACGGACTGACTGTGAGGCAGGCAGAGTCAAGCAGAGGCTGCTGTGAGAATTCCCATGTGACACTACAATACAGACAGTGTAGAGCCAGCGCAAGGACAGACACAGACCAGTGGGACAAAATGGAGAGTTCAGAAACACACAGCCACCTGTGCAGTTCAGTGGGGAGAAGTTTTACTGGAGCAAGTGGATTTCCAAATGGAACCAAAAAATGAACCTTGACCCCCTACCTTACACCATAAAGAAAGATGAATTTGAAGTACCTCATAGACCTAGATGTGAAAGCTAAAACCACAAGCTCCTAGAAGGAAATACAGCAGCCTCTCTTCATGACCTTGGGGTAGGCAAAGGTGTCTTAAATAGGACACAAAAGGCACCTGGGCTGTGGGGACTGGATCACCTTTCCGCCGTGTAGAAGCCACCTATTGAAGCACAAGGCCAATGTCCTGGCTGTGAGGATGAGGTTCCTGCCTCCCATGAGTGCCATTCCAATACTTGGATTAGCCAAGTTCACTCACCTCGCCCCAAAGTGCTTTCACCCACTCCTGAGAGCCTGGCCATGGTGTGCTCAGAGGCACAAAGTGCAGAGTGGCCTCCCCTCCCACCCAGGGCCTGGCTGTGGTGAGCCCTGTTTCCAGAATGCCCCACAACCTCCTCTGCCTACTTCCCTGAAGGGGCTCCTGCAGACCCTTGAGAGGCTTTGCCGAGTCCCAGTCCAGCCTTGATTCTCTAGAACCTTCCTGTAACCTAGATAGAGTCACACCTGCTACCTGGGCCTCCCCACCAGGCCATCTGTGCTGGAGGATCACAGGGATGGGGTAGCCCCAAAGAGCAGCAGAGGAGCAAGGAACCTAGAAGGTGGGGGTGACTCTGCCACAGGGTACTCCTCTGAGGGAGGGGCCCACATTGGGGCTTATGTCTGTGTTCTCAGCCTGATGTACTGGGGGCGGGGCATAGAGTGTGTGCTGCTTACACCCCATTCCTACATGCTGCATGCACTCTCCTGTCATACAGGACACCTGTCACCATCAGAGGGTAAGAGGAATGAAGCTGACACAGCAGTGCAGTGCCAAGGGCTGAGGAGAGCAGGTGACTCCCCTCCTGCAGTGCCAGGGGCTGAGGAGAATAAGTGCAGGGAGGGGGTGGCCAGGTATACCTGCTCATACCAGGAGGCCACGGTGCTCTCCATGTACTGGTAGCTGGTGAAGAAGGCCACGATGCCATCAGGGACCACAGCGGACATCTCCAGCAGGAGGTTCC
Organism: Rhinopithecus bieti; assembly: GCF_001698545.2. Lineage (NCBI taxonomy): Eukaryota > Metazoa > Chordata > Mammalia > Primates > Cercopithecidae > Rhinopithecus > Rhinopithecus bieti. The sequence continues at coordinate 1,699,723 of NW_016805944.1, read as the reverse complement.
CATAGTTCCGGATCACAGCTGCGAGGGGTCAGAGGTTAGGCCCTCTCCTGGCTCAGGTCCTCCCCCCTTCTGTCTTCGAACTAGGAGTTTCTGGAAACCCCACTGAGGCTGGCTGTCAGGCTATTCACACACATCCCCTTCCTCCTCCTCCCAGGCGTGTTTGAGGACCCTCCTTGCCACTTCCTGAAGTCACACCTGGCTATGTAATTTGCCATGGCCAATGAAATCAGTGCAGAAGAGGCCAGGTGCGGTGGCTCACGCCTGTAATCCCAGCACTTTGGGAGGTCGAGGTGGGTGGATCATCTGAGGTCGGGAGTTTGAGATCAGCCTGGCCAACATGGCAAAACCCCATCTCTACTAAAAATACAAACATTAGCCTGGCGTGGTGGCAGACGCCTGTAATCCCAGCTACTTGGGAGGCTGAGGCATGAGAACTGCTTGAACCCACAAGGCAGAGGTTGCAGTGAGCCGAGATCATGCCACTGCACTCCAGCCTAGGTAACAGAGCAAGACTCTGTCTCAAAAAAAGGCCATGTGTCACTTCCAGGGGAGCACCCTCAGGAACCAGTGCACAATTCACTGTGACCACTGTGATCCCACCTGTCACATCATGCTGCCTCTGACGCACCCAGCGGTGGAGGTTCCCAGGTGAGGAGACACAGGGCAGGCCCCCTACCAGCTCACAGTGGACGTGTCCCATGGGCAAGAAGGAAGCTCTGGGCTAAGCAACTAAGGCCAGGGATATTTGTTACAGCAGTGTGACTCAGCCCATCTGACAGATACACCTCCCTGTTGGAACCCACAGAAACCAGCCCCACTGGCAGCATACCAATATCCTCCCGGGTCTCAAATTTGGAGCTGATGGCCACCTGGTCATTGCCACGGCCGATGATCTGAAGAGAGCAACAGAGGTCATGATAAGCGAGGCAGCAGCAACTGCTCCAGCGTGTGAGTGCTGACCACCTGCTGGTGCTGTTCTAAGCTTTTTTTTTTTTTTTTTTTTAAATAGAGACAGGGTGTCACCATGTTGCCCAGTCTGGTCTTGAACATCTGGCCTCAAGCGACCGTCCCATCTTGGCCTCCCAAAGTGCTGGGATTACAGGAGTGAGCCACCACACCCAGTCTGCTCTAAACTTTATAAACACAGTGTCATTGAATGAACCCTCAGCTACCCTGTTATCTGCATTGCACAAATGACCTGGCCTCAGAAAAGGTGAGTTGCCTGCCCAAGGTCACACAGCAAATAGGTGGCAAAGATGGAACTGGACCCGAGTCTGTCCACACTCTCCACCAGCAGCTACACTCTAGCCAGCCCCAGGCCCCAGGCCAGCCGGATCCCGAAGAACACCCCTCACTATGCCGGTGGGCATCCCCGCCAGCCGGCAACCTCACACAACCACCATGCAGTGGGTGGTCATTACTGGTCCACAACCTCTGACAGGCAACTCCAAAAGCCAAAAGCTCTGAACACATTTCTTTTTCCAGTTGGGCACAAACTCATTAAGTAGCAAAACCTGCCCTGCCCTGAGTCTCTCTGCAGAGGCCTTACTCCTTAATGTGATGCTTCCAAATCTTTTACTGCCAAAATAGGAGTTTGACTCGGGGGAGCCACCCAGACCCCACTGGGGACATCACACACCACACAGCATATGCCTTGTCTCTAAAGGCTGGAAAATTCTGAATTCCAAAACAAATGGCCGCGTGCAGTGGCTCACACCTGTAATCCCAGCACTTTGGGAGGACCAGGTGGGCAGATCACTTGAGACCAGCCTGGCCAACATGGTGAAACCCTGTCTCTACTAAAAATACAAAATTTAGCCGGGCGCCGTGGCACATGCCTGTAATCTCAGCTACTCAGGAGGCTAAAGCAGGAGAATCACTTGAATCCAGGAGGCGGAGGTTGCAGTGAGCTGAGATCCGTGCCACTGCACTCCAGCCTGGGCAACAGAGCAAGAGTCTGTCTCAAAACAAAAAACCAGCCTTGGGACTTCAGATAAGGGACTGAGGGCCCATGTTGACATGCCCATGTTACAGAGATGGAGATGGACAGCAAGGCCCACTTACCTGGGTCACAGCCAGACCACGTACCCGGCAAAGCCACGTTAACCAAGATGCTAAGTGCCTACCTGTGCCAGACCCTGGGCTACCTAAGTGTTTTACCCCAGTTCTCTCAATCCTCTCAACCGCCCTGGGAGATCAGGGAGGATACATTCCTATTTCACAGATGAGAAAACTGAGGCTTGAGAGTTGTACCCACGGAGAAGCAGAATCAAGCCTAAGTCTGTCTGAGTCCCACACCCGGCCTCTTCAATGTAAAACTCTCCTGCCTGAGCAGTGGGGGAAGCCATGGAAGGGGGGCGGCCCCTTGCTCCCACCTCCCCTCCCAGTCCCAGCCCCAGCCTCTCCCACTCACCATAGGGCAGAGGCAGACCCTGGCCAGTGTCATGGTGAAGGTTGCCATGGTGACGGGGTGGAAGTCCAGGATCTTGGGGTAGATGTCCAGCGGGGACAGTGTCTGTAGGGGGGACAGTGGGAGGGATCTCAGCAGGACTGGGCAGAGACCAGGAGGCCCATGGAGGGAGGCCAGGGACTGGGAGGAACAGGAGAAGGGTCCTCACCCCAGACGTGATGATGACAGACTGGAAGCGCTCGAATACAGGTTTGATGGCCAGCGAGGCGTCCATGCAGCTGGAGAGAGATGAGGGCGGTGAGGGCCCGGAGGGCTGGGCCCCTGACCCACAGTGCAGTCACACCCCCACCGGGCAGGGTCCCACCTGAAGTGCAGGATGGGGTTGGCAATGGTTGGGGTTCTGTCATCAAAGGGCTCGATGATGATGGTGAAGCCTGCAGAGGGCAGGCAAGGATGGGTGAGATTCCCCCACTACAGCCACAGCGGCACCCACTCAGCCATTCCCTCTCCCGCTCCCTTGCTTCACCCCAGTCTCCATCCCATACTGCCTGGGAGTGAATGGGACCAAACATGAGCTGCTTAAGCCCCAAACTAGGCATCTGAGTCTAAAATACACCCCAGTCTTTCTGCCTCTCCACAGGGCCCACACCTGTGCAAACTTTCACGAAGGATCCCAAGTAGAGAGCGCCACAGCCCCGCCCACTGATCACTCTCCCAGTACTGCAGGGCCCCCCCAGCACCCACACCAAAGCCAGGAGCCAGAGCCTTAAGCTTTCTCCCAGGACCCTTGTTTTTGTTTTTTGACATGGAGTCTCGCTCTGTAGCCCAGGCTAGAGTGCAGTGGCGCGATCTCAGCTCACTGCAAGCTCTGCCTCCCGGGTTCAAGTGATTGATTATCCTGCCTCAGCCTCTTGAGTAGCTGGGGTTACAGGTACACCCCCCCTACAACACACCCAGCTAATTTTTGTATTTTTAGTAGAGATGGGGACCTCCAGTGATCCGCCCGCCTCAGGCTCCCAAAGTGCCAGGATTATAAGTATGAGTCACTGCGCCTGGCCTCCCACGACCTTTCTACCTAAGCCATCAGCAAAGCCAGGCAGCTCTGCCTCCAAAACCTACCTGCAATCTGACCACTGCCCCCGACCCCACCTGGGGCCAGCCACTATCACCTCCTGCCTGGACCCATCATCCCCTGCTCACGTCACGGCAGCCAGAGGGACCCTATGGAAACCTGAGCCCGGCCATATCACCTCCGCCCCCTGCAGAAGCCTCCCATGGCCCCCACATGCCTCCAGTGGCCTGGTGCCTGACCTTCAAAAATCAGCAGGCTCAGTCCCCCCGGCATGTTTACACTTGCTGGTCCCATGTGGCCTGGAAAACCTCCCGAGGTGGCTCCATTTGGTCATCTGAGACTGCTCAAAAGTCAACCCCTCCGAAAGGCCCTCCCCAGCCACCTTTTCTATGCAGACATATTCCAATGCAACAACATTTTTTTTTTTTTCTTCATGATAACTGCCACTTTCTGGAATTATTTCCTTGTTTATTTGACTGCATCTTTGCTACTGGTTTTCCCCTCTGGAATGTAAGTTCTGGGGGGTTAGGAATGAGATCTTTTTTGGTTCCTGCTGCTTCCACAGTGCTGAGCCTGGCCCGCTTGTTGAAGAAATAAATGAATGAATGAATTTATATATTCAGTTTCACGCAGTGAAAAAAAATCAAGTTGTCTGTGCTGGGGACACAGTGGTGACCAAGCCAGCCTTGCCGCTGCTTGCATGGGTTCGCAGTCCAGCAGGAGACAGACTTGTCCTCAGACAGGAATGACTGACAGTGGGCAGTGCTGGGACAGAGGTGCCCAGAGGAGGGGCCTGACTCAGCCTGGGGGTCAGGGAGGGTTTCCTGGAGAAGGAGACATCTCTACTAAGCTGAGAACCTAAGGATGAGGGGGAGGTGGCTGGGGGATGAGGAAGATGAGGAAGGATGCTCCAGGTGAAAGAACATGAGGTGTTGGCAGTTGGGAAACAGTGGATAGAGAACGACAAAGGCAGGGATGGAAGATGGGGTGGGACAGAGAGACAGAGGCAGAAGCAGCAGCCAGCAGGCCTCGCTACCCAGCCCCGGGGCAGGGGCCGAGATCTCCATCCTCCTGTCAGGCCCTGCCGCAGGACATGAGGCCTGATCTGGTTTCCTGGGTACAGGATAAACCCCCAGGAGGCAGACTGAACCCCTGGTGAGCTTCACGCTGAGGACGGGGAGGGAACACTGGCCCATAAAGCCTCCAGAATGATGGCCCTCTCTCGCAACCTGAAAATCTGAACATCAGCCTGTACCCCTCTTGTCCCAGGTCCCAAAACCCAGACACCATGCTCCCCACATCCCAGCCTCTACCTCCCACATCTCTCTCCAAACCATACCTTTCTCTCTCACCATGGCCACATCCTGGCCAAGGCCCCTCCCCTCCTGCTCAGGTCCCTGCCTGCCACCCAGTCTCCTGCCTCTAATCCCTGCCAGAAGAAATCTTTCTTTCTTCTTTTTTGAGATGGACTCTTGTTTTCGCCCAGGCTAGAGTGCAGCTGGTGCGATCTCAGCTCACTGCAACCTCCGCCTCCTGGGTTCAAGCAATTCTCCTGTCTCAGCCTCCTGAGTAGTTGGAACTACAGGCATGCACCACCACATCCAGCTAATTTTTGTATTTTTAGTAGAGATGGGGTTTCACCATATTGGTCAGGCTGGTCTCAAACTCCTGACCTCGGGTGATCCACCCACCTGGGCCTCCCAAAGTGCTGGAATTACAGTCATGAGCCACTACGCCCGGCCTATTTTTTTTTTTTTTTTTTTTTTTGAGACCAAGTCTTGCTCTGTTGCCCAGGCTGGAGTGCAGTGCCACAATCTTGGCTCACTGTAACCTCTGCCTCCTGGGATCAAGCAATTCTCTTGCCTCAGCCTCTCAAGTAGCTGGGACTACAGGAGCCCGCTACCACACCTGGCAAATTTTTGTATTTTTAGTAAAGACAGGGTTTTACCATGTTGGTCAGGCTGGTCTCAAACTCCTGACCTCAAGTGATCTGCCCACCTCGGCCCCCCAAACTGCTGGGATTACGGGCGTGAGCCACCATGTCCGGCCCCCGGCTAATTTTGTATTTTAGTAAAGATGGGGTTTTGCCATGTTGACCAGGCCAGTCTCAAACTCCTGACCTCAGGTCATCTGCCTACCTCACCATCCCAAAGTGCTGGGATTACAGGCATGAGCCACCACCTCCGGCACCCAGAAGAAGTCTTTCCAAAGCACAAATCTGGGCTGGGCGCAGTGACTCGCTGCGTTTTGGGAGGCCAAGGTGGGTGGATCATGAGGTCAGGAGATCAAGACCATCCTGGCCAACATGGTGAAACCCCATCTCTATTAAAAATACAAAAATTAGCTGGGCGTAGTGGCATGCGCCTGTAGTCCCAGATACTGGGGAGGCTGAGGCAGGAGAATTGCTTGAACCCAAGAGGTACAGGCTGCAGTGAGCCAAGATCACACCACTGCACTCCAGCCTGGCAACAGAGTGAGACTCCGTCTCAAAAAAAAAAAAAAAAAGCACAAATCTGACCTGGCACCTTGCTTGCTAGAACCTACCATGGCTTTCCAGTGCCCCCAGGAGCAAAATGATCAACTCATTACCATGCCCTCTAGTGTCAGCTGACCCCATAGAGCTTCTCTGGCCTCATCCCTTACCACTGCCCACGCCATCCTTCTCCACTCTGCAGCCCGAGGAAGTCTGTGAAAATGTAAATCTGAGCACAAGGCTTACTCAAGAACTATCTACAGCTCCCCACTGCCTTCAAAATAGAGCCCACACTTCCAAGCCAAGCCCCGCAAAGCCCTGTGTGTCCAAGTTCCTGCCAACAACCCTCTAGACTCTGCTGCAACCCTGATTCCAGCTCCTAGGAGGCCCAGCAGGGATAGAAAAAGGTGAGCTTACCTTTGGCGTAGGTGCTGACAAGGGTGGCAAAGTTAGCAAGGAGGGTGAGCGGGGAGAAGTCAGCAAGGTCGGTGATCTCCAGGGTGTGCAGCAGGGACCGCAAGCGTTCAGCACAGAATCTGGTGGGGAGGAGAGACAGGGTCAGGGTCAGGGTCAGGGTCAGATGGAAGCATGAACAGGACCAGCAGCCCTGCCTCCGCCATCATGGCAGTCACGTGCCTGTCTCCCCAGACAATGGGCACTCGGTGAGGGCGGGCAGTGGGCCTGTTTTGGAAACGTGCACCCCCACGCTATACATCTGCATGTCACACACAGCCACTGCTGCACGATGACACAGACAGAGCAATAATCAGACACCCCAGAGTCATGTGGTCACTTGTCATACCTGCTAGCACGACCTCCTAAGTGGGTTTTTTTTCTTCTCTTTTTCTTTTTCAGACGGACTCTTGCCCTGTCATCCAGGCTGGAGTGCACTGGCGCCATCTCGGCTCACTGCAACCTCCACCTCCCGGGTTCAAACAATTCTCCTGCCTCAGACTCCCGAGTAGCTGGGATTACAGATGCCCACCACGCTCAGCTAATTTTTATACTTTTAGTAGAGACGGGGTTTCACTATGTTGGCCAGGCTGGTCTCGAACTTCTGACCTGGTGATCCGCCCACCTCGGCCTCCCAAAGTGCTGGGATGACAGGTGCGAGCCACTGCACCCGGCCCTAAGTGGGTTCTGATCAAAACAACAGACTCACTATCACACCCAGAATCCCCCAGTCATGGCATTAATCCTGCATGGCCACATAGTCACGCATTCACATCCAGAACCTCTCCCACTGTCTCTCATGCACCTGCGGGGACACAGACAGTGTCGGAACCCCATGGGCTCACAGAGGAATGCAGTCATCACCCACATCCCGCAGAGTCCCACGGATACTCACGCATGGGACACACAGGGCCACTCGGCCACAACTGCACACAGGCAGCGCTGAGGCTCTCAGCCCCGGGGACGAGTCATGGAGCAGCTGGCTTTAAAGCCAGGCGGGCAGTCACACTTGCAAACCTGCCTCCCACACTTCAGCCCTCCCAGCCTGTCTCCTCTAACCCCAGGTGCCTACCCTGGCTGGTCGCTAGCTGGGGATGAGTCTGTCCCCTACACTGGGCCATGGAGCCTCTACGGCTGTGTCCCCAGCATGGAGCAGGCACTTGGGGAATGTGTATTGAGTGACCGAGATCCCCTCTTTGCCCTCACAAGTCTCCAATTCTGGGGAAGATGGGCAAACCCACACGGAAGGTGGCCTCACCCACAGAGGCAGGGCAGCCAGGGCCTTTGGAGCCCACAGGCCTGGCTTCAAGCCCCAACTACTGGGCACAGTGCTGTGCGGCTCTGGGCAAAGGCTTCCCCTCTGGGAGCCCCAGTGTCCTCATGTGCAGGGTGGGGATGCTGTACTGGGGGTACAATTGAGGTAAGGAACATAAAGGGCTTAGCTCCTCCTTAGTGCTCAGGACAGGGTAGCTGACTGGCTTCGCTGCTCTCTCATTAACCACCACAGAACCCTGTGAAGTAAAGATCCGACTCCTTGGCCGTTTTACAAAGGAGAAAACTGCAGTTTAGAGAAGACCCATGAGTTACCCAAAGCAGCAAAGGAAAAGCCCCCTTCTATCCCTGGTCATTCTCTGCCTGCCCTGTGCCTCAAGAGACTGACTCCCCCAAAATGCGCCCAGACTGCTCCATGGGGACGCCCCTGCCCTCAGACTTGGAAGATTAGAGGCAATGGTGGGAAGAGACATGGGCCGGGGCCTCCTCCCCCAGCTCCTAGCCTGCGAGACCCAGGTTCTGGTTTCTGCTCCCAGCAGGAGCCCCTGTCCAGGCCCCCACCAGCTGGTTCTCAACACACTCCCTCCCTGCCGCTGTGGCCTGGCTTAGCTCCCAGCTTTCACCTCCCACCACCCTCCTTGGCTCCTCCCCCAGTCCACTCCTCTGTAAATGGTGCTCCCACTACTCTCTCTTGGGTGGGGTAGACTCTCCAATCCAGCCAGGTGTTGCCTGCCAGGCCCCTGCCCAACGCAGGGACCCAGGACCAACTCCAACCTTGCTCCCGGACCTGCCAGGTTAGACCAGACAGGGTCCCACGTGCCTCGCCTAGCTCACTCACTCCTGAGGCTGGCAATGGTGATCCTGGGCTACAGGCATGGAGGACATGGCTCTGCCTAACCAGGACCTGCTGAGCCCCCATCCCCGCGCTGTATGGGGCCGCACCTGAGGGGCTTGCGCTGGATGCACACGCGCTGGGCCAGGCCGCTCAGGAAGGCGGGTGGGCTCTCCTGCACCACGTGCTGCACACGCAGCCGCCACTTCACGTACTCCAGCAGCCGCCGCAGGAAGCCCAGGAAGTGCTCCGCCGTGCGGATGGAGCCAGGCACAGCCTCTGCGAGGAGACGCTATCAGTGGCCATGGGGAGGTGGGAAAGGGACTAGGGGGCCGCGGGGGGTGGGAGCTCACCCTGCAGCACCTCGTCGGGCAGCACGGGGTTGGCCAGGTGGGCGTCCGTCTCCCGGGCGGCGCTGGCTTCCCGCAGCCCCTCCACCAGACGCCGGTACTCATCCCGCAGGCGCTGCTCGTCTGTCTCTTTGATCCTGCGGGAAGATAAGCTGGGGTTGGGGTGGGGCTGGCACCCCTGGGGACAAGTCAGACAGAGGCCAGGGTCCCAGGGGCAGGGCAGGCACCAGGGTCCTCCAGCCGTCCCCGGCCCCACCTGAGCACCGTCTTCTGCAGGGTCTCCAGGTTGCCCTGGCACCGGTCAAGGGTCCGGCGGGTGAGGTTGACGCTCATGGAGTCGATGCAGACGTTGTCTGGAGAAGGGGGACAGAGCCGGCTCAGACATGCCTGCAGGGGCCTCACTCAGAGGGGCTGGCGTCCCTTTGGCCCCTGGCGCCCCCCTCACCAATGTTGTGGGCCTCGTCGAAGACCACGACGGCCTTGCGGGCCAGTTCCTTGGACACCAGGTCTGCAATCTTGGGGTCCAGGAGGTAGTGGTAGCTATAAACCACCACGTTGGCATGCAGGATCTGGGGGGCCAGGGAGCAGGGTCACCAGGGCCCTGCCACCCCAACCCCTACCCCTGGCCACACTGGCCCATCATTCCCACACAGGCCTGCAGAGGCAGACACAGGCCAGGCAGAAATATGAGCAGATGGATAGAGACAGACTGACAGACATGGGCACCCATCAACAGGGAGATGCAGACAGGCAGACTCACAGCAAGCAACAGACAGGCATGGGCAGACAGTAGACGGGCGGGCAGCCCACATCCTCATACTCGCCCCTCTGCCCGCCCCACCAGCCTTCTCACTGAGTATCGAGCAAGGAAGTATGGGCACCAGCCCTGGCGCCGCCCCAGGGCCTTCAGGTCATCTAGGTTGTAGATGCCAGCGGGGAGGGGCACCTCGCGCCCATGGGCATCAAATTCCTGGGACAAGAGTGCCAGGGGTCAGGGAGGCTGCCTGCTCCAGGCCACCCATCCAGCCTCCCTCCCTCAGCCCTGCCCTCCAGGCACCTCATAGAAGCGGCAGTGGGGCAGGCTGGTGTCATGCTGGTACTGCGCTCGCACATAGGAGGCTGTGAGGCTGTGGCATTTCCCATCGACGTCCTTCCCAAAGCGCAGGGGTGTCACCTGGGGGTGTGGAGCATCTTAGCACCCAGACAGAGTAGAAACCCAACCACTCTTCAAACGCAGGTCTCCACACCTCCCAGCTGGCTGGGGTTTTGGACAACTTGAACCTCAGTCTGTTGCATTATTAGTTAAGACACATGGGAACTTAATGCAGGGATACAAGAGTAGTAAAACTGGACTGGGCGCGGTGGCTCACGCCTATAATCCCAGCACCTGGTGAGGCTGAGGTGGGGAGATCACGAGATCAGGAGTTCGAGACCAGCCTGGCCAACATGATGAAACTGAAACTCCATCTCTACTAAAAATTAGCCGGGCGCGATGGTTCACGCCTGTAATCCTAGCACTTTGGGAGGTCGAGGTGGGCGGATTACCTGAGGTCAGGAGTTCTAGACCAGCCTGGCCAACATGGTGAAACCCTGTCTCCACTAAAAATACATTAGCCAGGTGTGGTGGCACGTGCCTGTAATCCTAGCTACTCAGGAGGCTGAGGCAGGAGAATCACTTGTACCCGGGAGGCGGAGTTTGCACTGAGCTGAGATCGCGCCACAGCATTCCAGCCTGGGCAATAGAGCGAGACTCCATCACAAAAAAATAAATAAATAAAATAAAATACAAAATGAGCCAGGCAAGGTGGTGCACACCTGGAATCCCAGCTACTCGGGAGGCTGAGGCAGGAGAATTGCTTGAACCCAGGAGACAGAGGTTGCAGTGAGCCGAGATCATGCCACTGTACTCCACCCTGGGCGACAGAGTGAGACTCCTTCTCAAAAAAACAAAAAGAGAGTAGTAAAATTGTTACATTCTTACAACTACAAGTTATACATATATATTTTTGGAGACAGGTCCCTCTGCTACTCAGGCTGGAATGCAGTGGTGCAATCATGGCTCACTACATCCTTGACCTCCCAGGCTCAATTGATCCTTCCCCCTTCAGCCTCCCAAGTAGCTGAGGCCACAGGTGTGCACCACCATGCCTGGCTAATTTTTGTCTTTTTAGTCGAGATGAGGTCTTGCTATGTTGCCCAGGCCGGTCTCAAACTCCTGGCCTCAAGCAATTCTCCCACCTCAGTCTCCCAAAGTGCTGGGATTACAGGCTGAGTCACTGTGCGCAGCCAACCAAAACTAATATTTTAAAACACTAAGCCTTGAAAATCTTTAGCATATAGATTGAGGATAATTACTTCATCCTTGGAAATGCCAAAACACATGGAACCCTGGCAGGGCCTAAGAATCAAAGGAGGTCCTGCACAGTCTGGGACTCCCGTCACCCCTGACCTGCTCTGTATCCTCTAAGGCACCATCACAGCCTAAGGCTATCTTTCCCAAGAACAAATCCTTTTCCTACACCAAACGGAAAGCTCCAAGGCAGCCAGCCCTTCCCTCTCCATTTCCCCTTTCATCAGTCACCGAGGCCTGTGCTCTTTGTCATTCACTAGATATATTATTTCTCATATATTCTTACAAATAATGTGATGTAATATATAGTCTGTGGGCCCAGTGTGGGAGTTTGAGATCAGCCTGGCCAACATGATGAAATGCATCTCTATTAAAAATACAAAAAACTAGCCGGGCGTGGTGGTGGGCGCCTGTAATCCCAGCTACTCAGGAAGCTGAGGCGGAAGAATCACTTGTACCTGAGAGGTGGAGGCTGCGGTGAACCGAGATCACGCCACTGCACTCCAGTCTGAGCAACAAGAGTGAAACTCCATCTCAAAAAAAATAAATAATTAAGTCTAGACACGATGGCTCATGCTTGCAATCCCAGCACTTTGGGAGGCCAAGGTGGGCGGATCACGAGATCAGGAGTTAAGAGACCCGCCTGACCAACATGGTGAAACACTGTCTCTACTAAAAACACAAAAATTAGCTGGGTGTGGTGGAATGCGCCTGTAATCCCAGCTACTCAGGAGGCTGAGGCAACAGAATCGCTTGAACCAGGGAGGCAGAGGTTGCAGTGAGCCAAGACTGCGCCACTGCACTCCAGCCTGGGTGACAGAGTGAGACTCCGTCTCAAAAAAATAAATATATATATATACACACACACACATATATGTAAGTATATACACATATATACATTCTATGAGTTACCACATGTAAAGTATTCAGAACAGTGCCTGGCACACAGTGAGTACAGTGTTTTTTTTTTTCTTCTGAGACGGAGTTTCACTCTTGTTGCCCAGGCTGGAGTACAGTGGTGCGTTCTTGGCTCACTGCAACCTCCCTCTCTGGGGTTCAAACGATTCTCCTACCTCAGCCTCCCGAGTAGCTAGGATTACAGGCATGTGCCCAACAAACTTTTGTTTTTTTTTTTAGTAGAGATGGGGTTTCTCCATGTCGGCCAGGCTGGTCTCAAATTCCTGACCTCAGATGATCCACCCACCTCAGCCTTCCAAAGTGCTGCGATTACAGGCGTGAGCCACCATGCCCAGCCAAATACAATGGTTTTATAGCATAATTTAATAACAATTAATATTGTATTTGTCATATATTATGTATATAAATATCATGACAATTTCTTTTTTTTTTTTAGAGAGTCTCACTCTGTCCCCCAGGCTGGAGTGCAGTAGTGTGACCTCAGCTCACTGGAACCTCTGCCTCCTGTGTACATGCGATTGGGATTACCGACGTGTACGCCACCACCCCTGGCTAATTTTTGTATTTTTAGTAGAAATGGGGTTTTGCCCTGTTGGCCAGGATGGTCTCGAACTCCTGACCTCAAATGATCTGCCCACCTCAGACTCCCAAAGTGCTGGGACTATAGGTGTGAACCAACACACTCAGCCTATCATGAGAATTTTTTTTTTTTTTTTTTTGAGACGGAGTCTCGCTCTGTCGCCAGGGCTGGACTGCAGTGGCCGGATCTCAGCTCACTGCAAGCTCCGCCTCCCAGGTTCACACCATTCTCCTGCCTCAGCCTCCCGAGTAGCTGGGACTACAGGCGCCCGCCACCTCGCCCGGCTAGATTTTTGTATTTT
>NW_016805944.1:1679945-1684007 GCF_001698545.2 Rhinopithecus bieti | reverse complement strand
AAAAAAAAAAAAAAAAAAAGAGACAGGTCTCACTCTGTTGCCCAGACTGGAATGCAACGGCACAATCATGGCTCACTGCAGCCTCCAACTCCTGGCCTCAAGCGATCCTCCTGCCTCAGCCTCCCAAGCAGTGGGGACTACAGACAAGCACCACTACATCCAGCTAATTTTCTAATTTTTCGTAGAGATAGGATCTTGCTGTGTTGCCCAAGCTGGTCTCCAATACCTGGTCCCAGGTGATCTTCCCACCTCCACCTCGCACCAAAGTGCTGGGATTACAGGCACGAACCACTGCGCCCAGCCTATTGACCATTATTATTTTATTTTATTTATATTTGAGACCGAGTCTCACTCTGTCGCCCAGGCTGGAGTGCAATGGCGCCACCTCGGCTAGCTGCAACCTCCGCTTCTCGGGTTCAAGCGATTCTCCTGCCTCAGCCTTCCGAGTAGCTGGGATTACAGGCGCCCGCCACCACACCTGGCTAATTTTTGTATTTTTAGAAGAGACGGGGTTTCACCATGTGGGCCAGGCTGGTCTCGATCTCCTGACCTCAAGTGATCCGCCCGCCTCGGCCTCCCAAAGCGCTGGGATTACAGGCGCGAGCCACCGCGCCCAGCCTATTCGCCATTATTATTTTGGATAACGGAAGATTATGGGGTCCTGGATTCCCAAGGACCTCGTACTTCTAAAATCCAGACGTCCTGCAATCTGTTTTAGGCCCAGGCGTGGCAGCCCCTCCGGTCAAGTGGGCGGGTCGGGCCCACCGGCCACCCACCTTGGCGTCCAGCGTGCGTTTGAGCTCCCGCATGTAGGAGAACTGCTCGGGGTAGATGTAGTCGTAAGGGAAGTAGACCAGGAGCCCGTCCACGTTGAGCCTGGCGGCAGGGGCTGCTGGGTCAGTCCCCGTCCCCTCAGCCCCTCTCCCGCCTCCACACTGCCCGGTCGTGGGGCCCAGAAGGGTGACCTGCCCGGCGCCCCCGGTAACCCTCAGGTACTCAGGAGGCTCAGTGTCTCCTCGCTATCACCGCTGCTCCCTGAAGCTGCCCCCGCCCCACCCCTTCACCCTCCCCTCGCCCCACTGGGGACCCAGGCGCGCCCACTAGTGACCCCATCTTCAAGAACCCCCCCGGCGCCCGCTCGCGAGCCGCGACCCCCGGCGCCCTTCTCACTTCATGGCGCCGGCCGGAGTGTGCAGCGGCATCCACCCGCCTCCCTCATGAATATTTAGCAAGAGGCCGGGTCGTGGACATCCTCAAGGGCTCGCTCCACCTACATTACGAGACCATTGGGTGATCTGCCCGTCAATCCGCTAGGGCAGCGCCAATCGGGATACTGCGCGTGCGCACGGAAAAGCGAGGGCTGCTGACTGTCGCGAGAGGCGGTGCGGGAGGCGTCACTGAGGATCGTCGAGGGCCAATCAAAAAGAAAACATGGAAGGGAGAGAGCCGAGAGAATCGATCTCATTCACTAGAATTTGGTCCTCCTGCGCCTGCCAAGATTGTCTGAGTATTGATCGAACCCAGGAGTTCGAGATCAGCTTGAGCAAGATAGCGAGAACCCCCGCCCCTCCACCTGGTCTCAAACAAACAAACAAACAAATTCGTCTCAGTAGCGAATAGAGATTCTAACGGAGAATGACAGGGACACTGGTGATCCTTTCTGGGCCCAAAGTTAGAAATGGCTTTGCAGCACCAAAAATGCGTTTATAAAATACCTGCTCTAAAACAAAAAAGTAATACAAATAATTTTTAAATAACATAAAATAAAAACAAATGAATGAAAACAAAGCAAAATAAAATACATGGTCAAAATGATATAAAATACATGCTGTATCCCAGACTTCTATGGTATAAACAACTTATAAACAGCTCTTCCTATTTATTGAGCACCTACTTTTTGCCAAATACTGTGATAGGTGTTTTAATAAGGGAATAACGAAAAGGCAGTGTGGTTTAGTTGCTAACTTGTGGGCTCTGGAACCAAAATTCCTGGGTTCATAATCCTGGCGTCACTCTTGTTGCCCAGGCTGGAGTGCAATGGCATGATCTCAGCTCACGCAAACCTCCACCTGCCAGGTTCAAGCAATTCTCCTGCCTCAACCTACAGATTAGCTGGGATTACAGGCACACACCACCACACCTGGCTAATTTTTGTATTTTTTGGTAGAGATGGGGTTTCCCCATGTTGACCAGGATAGTCTTGATCTCTTGACCTCGTGATCCGCCCACCTTGGCCTCCCAAAGTGCTGGGATTACAGGTGTGAGCCACCACACCTGGCCTGGGGTTACACTTTTGTATCTGCAAAGTAGTTAATAATCAGCCTATCTACAATGTAGGTGATGCTACATTGTAGCATTACAATAATCTAATTGTTAATTAAAGACTATTACTATTGTTAATTACATATTACTATTGTAGATAGTCTGTTAATTAGGTGAGTTAATTTCAAATCACATAAAGCAGTTAAAACTGGGTTTAGCACACACTAAGCATTCAATAAATGCTAGTTTTGGCTGGGCGTGGTGGCTCACACCTGTAATCCCAGCATTTTAAGAGGCCGAGGTGGGTGGGTCACTTGAGGTCAGGAGTTTGAGACTAGCTTGACCAATATGGTGAAACCCTGTCTCTACTAAAAATATTTTAAAAATTAGCCAGGTGTGGTGGCACACACCTGCAGTCCCAGCTACTTGGGAGCATGCCTGTAGTCCCAGCTACTCAGGAGGCTGAGGCAGGAGGATCACTTGAGCTGAGGAGACAGAGGCTTCAGTGAGCCAAGATCATGCCACTGCACTCCAGCCTAGGTGACAGAGGGAGAGTCTGTCTCAAAAATAATAATAAGTAAATAAATGCGGCCAGGCATGGTGGCTCAAGCCTGTAATCCCAGCACTTTGGGAGGCCGAGGCGGGCAGATCACCTGAGGTCGGGAGTTTGGGACCAGCCTGACCAACATGGAGAAACCCCGTCTCCACTAAAAATACAAAATTAGCCGGGCGTGGCAGCTCACGCCTGTAATCCCAGCTACTCAGGAGGCTGAGGCAGGAGAATCACTTGAACCCGGGAGGTGGAGGTTGCGGTGAATTGAGATTGCGCCATCGCACTGCAGCCTGGGCAACAAGAGCAAAACTCCATTTCAAATAAAAATAAAAATAATGATAATAATAAAATAAAACATAAATGCTAGTTTTTGTTTCTTCAACAAATAGCTATGTGACATCTACCATGTACCTAATCCTGTGCTGGCCCCTGGGAACAGAAAGGTGACCATGACACCCTCAGCACCTGCCCTCAAAGAACAGATTTTTTTCTCTTTTTTTTCTTGAGACAGGGTCTTGCTCTGTCGCCGAGGCTGGAGTGCAGTGGCACAGTCACAGCTCACTGCAGCCTCCACTTCTTGGGCTCAAGTGATCCTCCCACCTCAGCCTCCTGAGTAGCTAGGACCACAGGTTGTGCACCACCAAGCCCAGCTAATTTTTATTTTTTTAAATTTTTTAGAGACAAGGTCTCACCACATTGCCCAAGCTGGTTAAACTCTCGGGTTCAAGTGATCCTCTCCCCTCAGCCTTTCAAATTGTTGGGATTACAGGGGTGAGGCACCAGGCCTGGCCTCAAAGAACAGATATCAAACATACAAATAAATATATGATTACAGCCTGGAGTGGTGGCTCACGCCTGTAGTTCCTGCACTTTGGAAGGCCAAGGCAAGTACATTGCTTGAGCTCAGGAGCTGAAGACAAGCCTGAGCAATGTGGTGAAAACCCGTCTCTACATGGCCGGGCGCGGTGGCTCAAGCCTGTAATCCCAGCACTTTGGGAGGCCAAGATGGGCGGATCACAAGGTCAGGAGATCGAGACCATCCTGGCTAACACAATGAAACCCCGTCTCTACTAAAATACAAAACTAGCCGGGCGAGGTGGCGGGCGCCTGTAGTCCCAGCTACTCGGGAGGCTGAGGCGGGAGAATGGCGCAAACCCAGGAGGTGGAGGTTGCAGTGAGCTGAGATCCGGCCACTGCACTCCAGTCCGGGCGACAGAGTGAGACTCCGCCTCAAAAAAAAAAAAAAA
>NW_016805944.1:1668761-1677960 GCF_001698545.2 Rhinopithecus bieti | reverse complement strand
TTTTTGAGATGGAGTCTCGCTCTGTCGCCCAGGCTGGAGTGTAGTGGCCGGATCCTGGCTCACTGCAAGCTCCGCCTCCCGGGCTCACGCCATTCTCCTGCCTCAGCCTCCCGAGTAGCTGGGACTACAGGCGCCCGCCACCTCGCCTGGCTAGTTTTTGTAATTTTTAGTAGAGACGGGGTTTCACCATGTTAGCCAGGATGGTCTCGATCTCCTGACCTTGTGATCCGCCCATCTCGGCCTCCCAAAGTGCTGGGATTACAGGCTTGAGCCACCGCGCCCGGCGCCTGGCCGATATATTTTTTTGTTACTTTTCTATCTCCTACAGGAAGAAAATATAATTTGTTACAGGGTCTCGCTATGTTGCCCAGGCTGGTCTTGGGCTCAAGCCATCCTGCTGCCTCAGCCTCCCAACATGCTGGGATTTACAGGCGTGAGCCACTGCATCGGCCCAGATCCAAAATCTTTACTGTCACCTACAGAGTCTTCTCTAACTAGCTTACCGCTCATCACCCCGATACCAACCCACCTTACTGCTCTAATCTCCTCCTCCCTCTCCCCCAGCTCATTTTGTTTCAGCCATGCTGGCCTCCTTGCTGTCTCTAAAACACAACAAGCACATTCCACCTCAGCGCCTTTGCACCAGCTATTTTGTGTGCCTGGAACGCTATTTCCCCTGAGAACCAGGTGGCTGATATACTCGCCTCCCTCAGCAGTTTGCTCAGTTGTCACCTTCTCGGCCCGGCACAGTGGGTCACACCTGTAATCCAAAGCAGGCAGATCACCCAAGGTCAGGATTCCGAGAGCAGCATGGCCAAGATGATGAAGTCCCGTCTCTACTAAAAATAGAAAAATTGGCAAGGTGTGGCAGCACATACCAGTAATCCCAGCTACCGGGGAGGCTGAGGCAGGAGAATCACTGGAACCTGGGAGGCAGAGGCTGCAGTGAGCCAAGATTGTGCCACTGTACTCCAGCCTGGGTGACAGAGCAAGACCTCATCTCAAAAAAAAAAAAAAAGTCACCCAAATGAAGGCTTCCTGACCTCCAAATTAAATCTGCCTCCTAGACACACACACACATGCACACACGTGCATGCACACACACACATTATATCTCCCCCTTCCCTGCTTTATTGTTCTTCAGAGCTCATTTAACCATGTGACATACTGAATATTTTACTTATTTATTTTGTTTAGAAAGTCAACTCCTGGCTGGATGTGGGGACTCATGCCTGTAATCCCAGCACTTTGGGAGGCTGGAGCAGGTGGATCACCTGAGGTCGGGAGTTCGAGACCAGCCTGACCAACATAGTGAAACCTCGTCTCTATTAAAAATGCAAAAATTAGCCACGTGTGGTGTCACGTGCCTGTAATCCCAACTACTCAGGAGGCTGAAGCAGGAGAATCGCTTGAATCCGGGAGGCAGAGGTTAACCATGAGACGAGATTGCGCGATTGCACTCCAGCCTGGGCAACAAAAGTGAAACTCTGTCTCGGAAAAAAAAAAAAAGTCAGCTCCATGGCAGGAGTGATGGCTCATGCCTATAATCCCAGCACTTTGTGAGGCCGAGGTGGGTGGATCACTTGAAGATTGAGACCAGCCTGGCCAACATGGTGAAACCCCATCTCTACTAAAAATACAAAAATTAGCCGTGCGTGGTGGCACATGTCTGTAGTCCCAGCTACTTGGGAGGCTGAGGCAGGAGAGTGGCTTGAACCTGGGAGGTAGAGGTTGCAGTTAGCCAAGATCGCGCCATTACTCTCCAGCCTGGGCAACAGACTCCGTCTCAAAAAGCAAGCAAGCAAGCAAGAAAGAAAAAAGGATGGAAAGGACCCTGACAAGCACTGTGGCATAAAGGTTTCTTTTCTCTCTCTCTCTCTCTTTTTTTTTTTAATTTATTATTATTATTATTATTTTGAGACAGGGTCTCACTTCTATTGCTCCAGCTGGAGTGCAGTGGTAAGATCACAGCTCAGTGCAGCCTCAACTTCCCAGGCTTAAGTGATCCTCCCACCTCAGTCTCCTGAGTAGCTGGGACTGTAGGTGCACACCAGCATGACCAGCTAATTTTTTGTATTTTTAGTAGAGATGGGGTTCCGCCACGTTGCCCAGGCTGATCTTGAACTCCTGAGCTTAAGGAATCTGCCCCCCTTGGCCTCCCAAAGTGCTGGGATTACCAATGTGAGCCACTGTACTCAGCCTGAATATAGGTTTCTGATAACTTTAGCATCATATTGTTTGGACTGGGTAAGAATTCCCAGAACTCTAATGAAGAAACTGACTGGTTTATATTTTATTTTATTTTATTTTATTATTATTTTTTTTGAGAGGATTTTCACTGTTGTTGCCCAAGCTGGATTGCAGTGGCACGATCTTGGCTCACCACAACCTCTGCTTCCCGGTTTCAAGCAATTCTCGTGCCTCAGCCTCCCCAGTAGCTGGGATTACAGGTGCCCACCACCATGCTTGGCTAATTTTTTTTTTATTTGTATTTTTAGTAGAGACGAGGTTTCACCATGTTGGCCAGGCTGGTCTCAAACTCCTGACCTCAGGTGATCCACCTGCCTTGGCCTCCCAAAGTGCTGGGATTACAAGCGTGAGCCACTGCGCCCGGCCTAGGCTGGTTTATAAAACTGCTAAACTAAGCAGAACAAGAATTAAATACCAAGGAAATACTGTCCTAGATTTTCATGCTACATCAGCCAATACTAAAATTGTCAAGATACACCATTTGAATGAACTCCATGGTCCATGTCGAATTACCTGTGATATTACCCATCTAATAAACAGTACTATGTCCCTTAATGGGAGAAAAAAGTTGGAGAATTAAGAGAATATCAACCCAATGCTGGTTGGGTGCAGTGGCTCATGTCTATATTCCCAGCACTTTGGGAGGCCAAGGCAGGAGGATCACTTGAGCCCAGGAGTTCAAGGCCAGCCTGGGCAACACAGTGAGACCCTGTCTCTACAGAAAATAAAATAAATAAATAAAAAATTAGTGTGATATGGTGCCTGTAGTCCCAGCTACTTGGGAGGCTGAAGAAGGAGGATCATTAAAGCCCGAGAAGTTGAGGCAGCAGTGAGCCATGAGTGAGACTCCTCTCAAAAAAAAAAAAACGGTGATCACTAGAGGAAAAATACCTAAAGCGGGGTTTGGGGGGAGTAGGAGGTCCCATCCTGCTAGGTTGCACTATGTTCTCCTGGAAGGCACCACGGGAGAGTCATTTCCTCGTCTTTTTCAGTTTCTAGAGCTGAATTCTTTGCATTCCTTGCATTCCTTGGCTCGGAACCCCTTCCCTAACCTTCAAAGCTGGCAGCTAGCCTCTGGCTTGAGCGTCGCATGGCGCGTCACATGGCCCATCTCTGTCTTCCTATCCAAGCTTCCTTTTATAAGAACATTGGAGCCAGGCACGGTGGCTCATGCCTGTAATTCCAGCACTTTGGGAGGCCAAGGCAGGTGGATCACGAGGTCAGGAGTTCAAGACCAGGCTGGCCAACACAGTGAAACGCTGTCTCTACTAAAAATACAAAAAAGTAGCCAGGCATGGTGGCAGGCGCCTATAATCTCAGCTACTTGGGAGGCTGAGGCAGGAGAATCACTTGAACGTGGGAGGTGGAGGTTGCAGTGAGCCAAGATCAAGCCATTGCACTCCAGCCTGGGTGACAATGCAAGACTCCATCTCAAAAAAAAAAAAGAAAGAACATTGGAGACCAGGTTTAGGACTTACTCCTATACTCTAGGATTATCCTCCCATTTTCAGATCCTTAAGGTGAGCACACTTGCAACCTCCCTTTACCATATAAGGTCACATTCACAGGATTATGGATTTGACAAACCAAAAATTGGTCATAAACAATGTTAGCAATTTGGAACCAGTCATCACAGCAATATATTTTATTTGAATCATTTTATCTCTCTCATGGTGAATCACAGAGTGCAGAGGTTTGGTTTTATTTCTTTTTCTTTTTCTTTTTTTTGAGACGGAGTCTCACTCTGTCACCCAGGCTGGAGTGCAGCGGCACAATAGCTCACTGCAACCTCCGCCTCCCGGGTTCAAGCAATTGTCCTGCCTCGGCTTCCGGAGTAGCTGAGATTACAGACGACCGTCACCACGCCCGGCTAATTTTTTGTATTTTTAGTAGTAGAGACGGGTTTCACCATCTTTTTTTTTTTTTTTTTTTTGAGACGGAGTCTCGCTCTGTAGCCCAGGCTGGAGTGCAGTGGCGCGATCTCAGCTCACTGCAAGCTCCGTCTCCTAGGTTCATGCCATTCTCCTGCCTCAGCCTCCCGAGTAACTGGGAATACAGGCGCCCGCCACCACGCCTGGCTGATTTTTTGTATTTTTAGTAGAGACGGGGTTTCACCATGTTGGCCAGGATGGTCTCGATCTCCTGACCTTGTGATCCACCCGCCTCGGCCTCCCAAAGTGCTGGGATTACAGGCATGAGCTATGGCGCCTGGCCTTTATTTATTTTTCATTTTTTAAAATTATTTTGAGACAAAGTCTATTCTGTGGCCCAGGCTGGAATGCAGTGGCGTGATCATAGCTCACTACAGCTTCTACCTCCTGAGCTCAAGAGATCCTTCCACCTTGGCTTCCTGAGGAGCTGGGACCTTAGGTGTACCTCACCACTCCCAGCTAATTTTGTTTAAATATTTATTTATTTATTTATTTATTATATTTTTGTGACAGAGTTTCACTCTTGTTGCCTGGGCTGGAGTGCAATGGTGCTATCTCGGCTCACTGCAACCTCTGCCTCCTGGGTTCAAGCGATTCTCCTGTCTCAGCTTCCTGAGTAGCTGGGATTACA
Source organism: Rhinopithecus bieti (assembly GCF_001698545.2). Lineage (NCBI taxonomy): Eukaryota > Metazoa > Chordata > Mammalia > Primates > Cercopithecidae > Rhinopithecus > Rhinopithecus bieti. The sequence goes on along the minus strand of NW_016805944.1, from coordinate 1,673,148 downwards.
GGCACATGGCATCGCTCCCAGGTAATTTTTGTATTTTTAGTAGAGACGGGGTTTCATCACATTGGTCAGGCTGGTCTCAAACTCCTGACCTCAGGTGATCCGCCCGCCTCGGCCTCCCAAAGTGCTGGGATTACAGGCGTGAGCCACCACACCCGGGAATTTTTTTTTAGACAGAGTCTTGCTCTGTCGCCCAGGCTGGAGTGCAGTAGCGTGATCTCGGTTTACTGCAACCTCCACCTCCCAGGTTCAAGTGATTCTCCTTTCTCAGCCTCCCATGTAGCTGGGATTACAGGTGCACACCACCACGCCGGGCTAATTTTTGTATTTTTAGTAGAGATGGGGTTTCACCATATTGGTCAGGCTGGTCTCGAATTCCTGACCTCGGGTGATCCATCTGCCTCAGCCTCCCAAAGTGCTGGGATTACAGACCTGAGCCATGCACCCAGCTTAATTTTTTTATTGTTGATAGAGACAGGGTCTCCCTATGTTGTCCAAGCTGGCAGAGATTTTTGGTTGGTTGTTTGTATGTTTGAGAGGGAGTTTTGCTCTTGTTGCCCAGGCTGGAGTACAATGGTGCGATCTCAGCTCACCGCAACTTCCGCCTCCTGGGTTTAAGCAATTCTCCTGCCTCAGCCTCCCAAGCAGCTGGGACTACAGGTGCCCACCAGGCTAATTTTTGTGTTTTTTAGTAGAGATGAGGTTTCATCATGTTGGCCAGGCTGGTTTCAAACTCCTGGCCTCCAGCAATCCACCCGCCTTGACCTCTCAAAGTGCTGAGATTACAGGCGTGAGCCACCGTGCCTGGCCTCTCAACCTACAATTTCTTTCTTTTTTTTTTTTTTTTTTTGAGGCAGAGTCTCGCTCTGTCGCCCGGACTGGAGTGCAGTGGCCGGATCTCAGCTCACTGCAAACCCCGCCTCCCGGGTTTGCGCCATTCTCCCGCCTCAGCCTCCCGAGTAGCTGGGACTACAGGCTCCCGCCACCTCGCCCGGCTAGTTTTGTGTTTTAGTAGAGACGGGGTTTCACTGTGTTAGCCAGGATGGTCTCGATCTCCTGACCTCGTGATCCGCCCGTCTCGGCCTCCCAAAGTGCTGGGATTACAGGCTTGAGCCACCGCGCCCGGCCTCAACCTACAATTTCAACACACAAGGAAACATCCCACCATGAGTGAGAACCAGCAGACACAACAAACTGTAGGATTAGCTGCCTCCAAACTTCAGGTGATATAATTATCAGGCATATATTTGAAACTAAAGGACACAAAAGAATCCAAACATAAAACAAAGGATTGGACTTGTGTGAAAAGAATCCCTTAGAAAGGGCTACTTTCAGGCTGGGCACAGTGGCTAATGGCCTATAATCCCAGCACTTTTGAAGGCCGAGGTGTGTGGATCACCTGAGGTCAAGAGTTTGAGACCAGCCTGGCCAACATGGTGAGACTCTGTCTCTACTAAAAATACAAAAATTAGCCAGGTGTAGTGGCGGATGCCCGTAATCCCAGCTACTCGGGAGGCTGAGGCAGGAGAATTGCTTGAACTCAGGAGGCAGAGGTTGCAGTGAGCTGAGATTGCGCTATTGTACCCCAGCCTGGGCGACAGAGCAAGATTAAAAAAAAAAAAGAAGAATTAGAAGAAGAAGAAGAAGAAAGGGCTACTTTCATATTGCTTTGCCAAAAATCCTAACCACAATGATGAGCACGTATTGAGTCAAAACAGAACCAAAAGAAAAGAAAGCCAATTTCTGTGCAAACTACTTTTATTTATAAGTAAAGTTTCCCTATTTTGTTTATAAACATTAAACCAGTGCTGTGTGAAGGCACTTAATTGGGGAGAGGAGGGGCAGGGATCCTGGTAGAGACCAATGTTTCCCACCCAGACCCCAAGACTGCTGGGAGAGATGGAGTCAGTGGTGACCTCCGGAAATATCCAGTGGTGTGGTCGCCCATCCCAGGCTCTGCTGGGCAGGTGGGTGGCTTGCTGGGGGATGTGATGGTGGCAGTAGGCATGGGAGGCACTTTGGACGGGATCTGATTTGGCAAAAGGAAGTGGTTTCCTCTCCCCAGTGATTTCCAGCCCCTCCCGGACCTCCCAAGGCTAAGGCAGATTCCTAAACTTAAGGCTGGGGTCCTCCTTCTCCCCTGAACGTCCGGGAGAACAGAGAACCGGTGGCGAGGACCACCACCAGCAGGGTGAGGGGTGCAGATAAAGGCAGCAAAACACAGGGGGTGGTCTGCAGGGAAGGCGGATTGCTTGTTTCTGTCGGCCTCAGAAACCTCCTTCTATCCTGCTAGACTTTACTCCTTTGAGGCTTCACCCTGGGGAAGAGCTGGGGAGAGACAGGATCTTCAGACATCAGGAGCTCCCACCTCCTCATCCCACACGCAAATTCGCTGCCTGTCTCCATCCTCCCACCCCTTCCTAAGGGAACCTCTCAGCACTTCCCAAACTGCTCCAGAATCCAAGTTCTGTGTCACCTCCAAGAACCAGAGGGAAGCTTCCAATCAGAGCCTCCATTGATAAAATGGAATATTTCCAGTCTCTCCTAACTGCCACAAGGAGAAGCCCACCTCTCTCTAACACCTTGGCTGTCTTTTTGGGTCCCACTTCCATATTTAAAAAAGTCTCAGCCAGGAGCGGTAGCTCAAGCCTGTAATCCCAGCGCTTTGGGAGGCTGAGACAGGCGGATCACGAGGTCAGGAAATCGAGACCATCCTGGCTAACACAGTGAAACCCCGTCTCTACTAAAAAAACACAAAAAAAACTAGCCAGGCGAGGTGGCGGGCGCCTGTAGTCCCAGCTACTAGGGAGGCTGAGGCAGGAGAATGGCGTAAACCCGGGAGGTGGAACTTGCAGTGAGCTGAGATCCGGCCACTGCACTCCAGCCTGGGCGACAGACCGAGACTCTGTCTTAAAAAAAAACAACAAAAAAACAAAAAGACTCCCCTCTCAGGGCCGGGCGCGGTGGCTCACGCCTGTAATCCCAGCACTTTGGGAAGCTGAAGTGGGTGGATGACCTGAGCTCAGGAGTTCAAGACAAGCCTGGGCAACACGGAGAAAACCCGTCTCTACTAAAAATACAAAAAATTAGCTGGGCGTGGTGGTGCATGCCTGTAATCCTAGCTACTCAGGAGGCTGAGGCAGGAGAATCACTTGAATCCTGGAGGCGGAGGTTGCAGTGAGCCGAGATCACGCCACTGCACTCCAGCCTGGGTGACAGGGCCCAGGTTGTGTCTCAAAAAACAAAACACACACACACACACACACACACACAAATAAATAAATCTCCCCTCTCAGGAATGTAACGAAATCTTCCTTGTCTTCTCCCCTAATCCTAATAGACAATTTTCCTCAGTTATACTATAATTTTGCTAATGGATTTTTCCTCATTCTGCCCAGTACAGTGTAATAAAAGCTTCCTCTCCACCTGTTATATATATAAATATATATTTATATATAATATAGTATATAACATTATATATGCTGTATATTTATAATATAGTATATATCATATGCTATATAATGTATATATACTATATAATATAGATATACAATATATATGATATTACATATAATACAAATATATAATATATATGATATTATGTATAACATAATCACATTTCTGGGCCGGAAATGTGTTTCAACTAGACGTAGCCCCCCAGTTCTTGGCCAGGGCAGTGACAGCGCTCCCGAGTAGCAGGGGAGATGGGAGAGACATGAGATCCTGCAGAGGGTGGGGTCGGCAATGGAGTGGGGACTGACCCTAGAGTTCAGGTCATCCTCGCAACTCTTCTGTGGAATCGGCAACACCTCAGTTTCCACGTACTTTGGAGATGGTTTAACATCATCAGTATCACACTCGGGGTCTTCCCGCAGATGGAAGAGGAACCCTGGCCATGGGTGTTTACTGCCAGGGCAGCGACTGGCAAGCGACTTCCTCGTTTGTCCTTATCCCAGAGTTCGGTCCTGGGGTAGACATGTTAGGCCCAATGGATGTTTTAATGAACACACCCCTAGGATGAGTTCTAGGTCGCCCCCAGGCTGGGATCTAGTGCAGGTGTGGAAGGGTTTTCTTCTCAGCCTGTTGAGCCCCACACTCATCCTGGAGCCTGCTCAGCTTCTGCGTCAGGGTCCCTGGAGATGAGGGTGAGCTCCTGAGGACAGTGAGATGCCCCTACCCCTCTGCTCCTGCTGCTCTGCTCTTGTCTAAACAGGGCGTGCAGAGCCATGCTGGTCCACTGGGTGCAAGAGCGCCCCCTGCTGGAGTCCCTCTGGACCTGGATATTGTCCTCATGATCATCTCCCCAGCCCCACAGAGTGACTGACCCTTGTGCAGATGCCCAGGAAGTAACCTTAAATGTAGGCTAGAATCAGAGCAGCAAATGATTCTG
>NW_016805944.1:1655918-1668439 GCF_001698545.2 Rhinopithecus bieti | reverse complement strand
TGCCACTGCACTCCAGCCTGGGCGACAGAGCGAGACTCCGTCTCAGAAATAAATAAACAAAATTTAAAAATAAATAAAGAAATAATAGAAATTTAAAAACAAAATAAAGGGCTCTTCCTCGTCTACTCCCCTAACTATAAGGGACCCTTACCCCCGACATTACTATCAAATAGAATGGACTCTTCCTCTCCTCTCCATGAACAATAATGAGCTTTTCTGACCTCCCTCGCCCAATATAACAGTTTGTCCCTGTCACCTCTTCTTTTTTCTGTGGGATCCCCCTTTTCCCCAACCGTTGGGACGTCCCCATGACATCCCCCCTGGGCTTACCCCGAAGTAGTTCCGCGGCACGTAGCCCTCCTGGCCGTGCAGCGCGGCCCACCACCAGTCGGTCTCCTCTGGCCCGTCCCTCCGCAGCACGGTGACCGACTCGCCCTCGCGGAAGGACAGCTCGTCCCCGAACTCGGCGCTGTAGTCCCAGAGAGCATACACCGCCCCGCTGTTCATCAGCCCCATACTCTGCTCAACGTCTGAAACATGCCACGGAGGGGAAGGTGAGAACCTGGCCCAGGGGGTCCAAGAACGGGCCACGTGGGGACCAGGAGAGGCCCTGGAATTTGGCACCTGTCCCAGCAACCACCTGAAATCTTGTGTGTGCCCACGGCTGCGGATGGGAACAGGAGCTGGAGTCAGATGCCGGGACTGGCCGTCTTTGAGCATTCGAGGAAACTGGGGGAGGCATGCCATGGGCCACCCATTCCTGAGGCAGGGTCAGAGGCTCCCATTTCCTTTTTGTTTTTTTTTCTTTTTTCTTTTTTTTTTGAGATGGAGTTTCACTCTTGTCACCCAGCAGGAGTGCAATGGTGTGGCCTCATTGCAACCTCCACCTCCCGAGTTCGAGCGATTCTCCCACCTCAGCCTTCCAAGTAGCTGGGATTACAGGCGTGCACCACCACGCCTGGCCAATTTTTGTATCTTTTTTTTTTTTTTTTTTTTTTGAGACGGAGTCTTGCTCTGTTGCCCAGGCTGGAGTGCAGTGGCGCGATCTCAGCTCACTGCAAGCTCCGCCTCCTGGGTTCACGCCATTCTCTCGCCCCAGCCTCCGGAGCAGCTGGGATTACAGGCGCCCACCACACGCCCGGCTAGTTTTGTATTTTAGTAGAGACGGGGTTTCACCATGTTAGCCAGGATGGTCTCGATCTCCTGACCCCATGATCCGCCCGTCTCGGCCTCCCAAAGTGCTGGGATTACAGGCGTGAGCCACCGCGTCCAGCCAATTTTTGTATCTTTAGTAGAGACAGAGTTTCACCATGTTGGTCAGGCTGGTATCAAACTCCTGACCTCAAGTGATCCACCTGCCTCGGCCTCCCAAAATGTTGGGATTACAGGCGTGAGCCACCTGGCCCGGCCCTCCATTTCCTTCTTGTACATTGCTGAATCCCCGTGTCAACCCTAGCGGTCCAGTCTTTTGCCCTACCCTGGCACTTAGCTTAAATGGCACAGTCTCTAAGGAAGATTCACACCTTCCTTGAATGATAGGGTCCTTTAAATTGGCTCATGGACTGCCTCTTTCTTTGTTTTCTTTTCTTTTTGGAGACGGAGTATAGCTCTGTCGCCCAGGCTGGAGTGCAGTCGGGCGATTTTGGCTCACTGCAACCTCCACCTCCGGGTTCCAGCGGTTCTCCGGCCTCAGCCTCCCAAGTAGCTGGGACTACAGGTGCACACTGCCACACCCGGCTAATTTTTAAAATATTTTTAGTAGAGATGGGGTTTCACCCTGTTGCCCAGGCTGGTTTGGAAATCCTGAGCTCAGTCAATCCGCCTGTCTCAAGCCTCCCAAAGTGCTAGGATTACAGGCATGAGTCACCGCGCCTGGCTTTCTTTTCTTTCTTTCTTTTTTCTTTTTCTTTTATTTCTTTTTTTTTTTAATTTTATTTTGAGACAAGGTCTCACTCTGCCACCCAGGCTGCAGTAGTGCAGTGGTGAAATCAAACTCACTGCAGCCTCAAACTTCCAGATTCAAGAAATCCTCCTGCCTCAGCCTCCTCCTGATTCTTTATATTATTATTAAATATTTTGTAGGCCGGGCACAGTGGCTCACATCTATAATCACAGCACTTTGGGAGGCCAAGGCGGGCAGATCACCTGAGGTCAGGGGTTCGAGACCAACCTGCCAACACGGCAAAACCCCATCTCTACTACAAATACAAAACAAATGAAAATGCAAAAAAGTTAGCGGGATGTGGTGGCAAGTGCCTGTAATCCCAGTTACCAAGGAGCCTGAGGCAGGAGAATTGCTTTCACCCAGGAGGCAGAGGCTGCAGTGAGCTATGGTGCCATTGCACTCTAGCTTGGGTGATAGAGCAAGACTCTTGTCTCAATAAATAAATAAATAAAAATAAAAATAAAATATTTTGTAGAGGTCAGGCGTGGTGGCTCACACCTGAATCTTAGCACTTTGGGAGGCGAAGGCGGGCAGATTGCCTGAGCTCAAGATTTTGGGACCAGCCTGGGCAACGTGGCGAAACCCCATCTGTACTAAAAATACAAAAAATGACTTGGGCATGGTGGTGAGTACCTGTAGTCCCAGCTACTCGAGAGGCTGAGGCAGAAGAATTGCTTGAATCCAGGAGGTGGAGGTTGCAGTGAGCCGAGATTGAGCTACTGCACTCCAGCCTGGGCAACAGAGTGAGACTTAGTCTCAAAAATAATAATAATAATTAATAAATAAATATTTTGTAGAGACGGGGGGTCTCTACAATGTCCTGTAGCCCGATCAGGCTCAACTTTCAAATATATAATCCTCTGTCTCACCCATAAGTCCTAGGACCTGCCTCACTCCGATTCTCCATTAAGTTCCTCACCCACACCGAGACACAACTGGCTCCTCCAGGTGTGAAATGACCCTGTGCACAATCCCCGTGGCACAGCCTACTTCGCCCCACCCGTCGGGGAACTAGGTGATGCAGCCTGCCCCCTGGAGAGATAGGGTATAGCCTTGTGTCTTCCTACAAGCCCCTTTCCGGCAGCTGCAGCCTGCTCACCTGCCAGGAGTGTGGCAATGCCTCTCCCACAAGTGGCAGAGCCCACCTGCCCACAGCCCTATGCCAGGTGGATGGCAGGGTTGAAACGTTCAGCTCCTCACCCCTGAAGACGGGAAAGGTGAACAGACCAATCTTCACAGCCATTCTCCTCCCCAAAGGTGTCCAGCTCGCTCGCATAGCACAGTCTCCAAGTCCCCTTTTCCCTTAGGAGGGCACAGTCGCCCACCCCCGCAGGCGGTCCATCCCTCCTCCTCCTCCTCCGCAATCCTGCCAAGTGGTTGGTGCAGCCCACACACCCTCCTCTCCCTAATAGGGGGTAGTTGCGCCCCTCCCCGCTCCTGTACACCCGCCGGTACCCAGGCGCCAGCAGCCCTGCCTCGCACCTGCCAGGTAGGTGGCGCAGTCAGCATAACCCTCGCGGTAAGGGTCGCACTTCTCGAAGGCAGTGGCGCCGTCGCTGAGCGTGGTGGCGAAGATTGCAGCGCCATGCTGCACCAGCGCCATGCAGATGACTGTGTCGTTGCACGACGCCGCGCAGTGCAAGGGTGTCCTAGGCGTGGGGGTGGGGGGTTGCAGGGAGCGATGCATGAGAGGCTGCGCGTCCGCCCACAGGGGACCCAGCCCACCGCGCGGGTCGGGGCTCACCAGCCGTGGCTGTCGGGGGAGTTGACATTGGCGCCCGCGGTGATGAGGAAGTCCACGATGGAGTAGTTGGCGCCGCAGATGGCGTTGTGCAGGGCAGTGATGCCCTCCTCGTTGGGCTGGCTCGGGTCGTTCATCTGAGTGCAGCAGGGGAGAGGAAAGGCTCAGTCCCGCGGTTGGCATCTGCGCCGCCCCCGCCGCGCCCACCTCCGGCTCAGCAGCGCTCACCTCCTTCACCGCCTGCTGCACCACCTCCAGCTCTCCGGTCAGCGCCGCGTCCAGGAGGAGCACCAGAGGGTTGAGGCGCGCGCGGCGAGCCTTGCGCGGGGAGCCCGCCTTCCGCAGCACGGAGCGCATCTCCTGGGGGACAGGGCGCAGAGGTTAGTGACTTGGAGGGATTGTTAGTATATCCACGACCCAGAGTAGGAAACAGAGGTCCAGGGACCTGTGGCACCCATCTAGACAGGGGTAGGACTGGGATTCCCTCGGGGTGGGGTGCTGGGGTGCCTTCCATCACCTCCTAGAGCCTCCAGTTCCCTGTCATAGATAGGGAATCCCGTGATTTGAGAATCTTGGGCCTTGAAACGTGAGAGAAAGCTGGGGGCCATGGGATTGGTGGCAAAGTAATTCTATCATTTCAAAACAATGATTGTGGAACCCAGTTATTCAATTCACACACAGTCTCACATTTCTTTTGTTAATGAATGCAATGAGGCACACGTGACAAAATCTTACCAGGTGTGTTCATTCCAGATGTTTGGAATTTGAGTATTTTATTATTCTTTGTGCTTTCTTTTTCTTTTCTTTCTTTCTTTTTTATTTTTTTATTTTTTTGATACGGAGTCTTGCACTGTCCCCAGGCTGGAGTGCAGTGCAGTGGTGTGATCTCAGCTCACTGCAACCTCCGCCCCCCAGGTTCAAGCAATTCTCCTGCCTCAGCCTCCTGAGCAGCTGGGATTACAGGCATGGGCCACCACGCCCGGCTAATTTTCATATTTTTAGTAGACACAGGGTTTCGCCATGTAGTCCAGGCTGGTCTGGAACTCCTGACTTCAGGTGAGCCACTCAAAAATGGCTGGGGTTTTTTTTTTTTTTTTTTTAAGGCGGAGTCTCGCTCTATCACCCAGACTGGAGTTCAGTGGCCGGATCTCGGCTCACTGCAAGCTCCGCCTCCCGGGTTTACNAGACACAGGGTTTCGCCATGTAGTCCAGGCTGGTCTGGAACTCCTGACTTCAGGTGAGCCACTCAAAAGTGCTGGGATTTTTTTTTTTTTTTTTTTTTAAGGCGGAGTCTCGCTCTATCACCCAGACTGGAGTTCAGTGGCCGGATCTCGGCTCACTGCAAGCTCCGCCTCCCGGGTTTACGCCATTCTCCTGCCTCAGCCTCCCCAGTAGCTGGGACTACAGGCGCCCGCCACCTCGCCCGGCTAGTTTTTTGTATTTCTTAGTAGAGACGGGGTTTCACCGTGTTAGCCAGGATGGTCTCGATCTCCTGACCTCGTGATCCGCCCGCCTCGGCCTCCCAAAGTGCTGGGATTACAGGCTTGAGCCACCGCGCCCGGCCCAAAAGTGCTAGGATTACAGGTCTGAGCCACTGCGCCCGGCCTCATGTGCTTTCTTATTTTTAATTTTCTTCCTGTAAGATTCCTTTATTCTGGGCTGGGCCAGCGCACACCCGTGGTCCCAGCTACTTGGGAGGCTGAGGCAGGAGGATTGTTTGAATGGAAGAGATGGAGGCTGCAGTGAGTCATGATCATGCCACTGCACTCTAGCCTGGGCAACACAGTGAGACCCAGTCTCAAAAGAAAAACAATGCATTTATTTATTCCAAGTGTGTGAGTCCGTGGCATTTGTGATTCTGGTCTTTGCTGTCAGTGATTTTAAGATTCTGGAATTCAGAGATCCCAACAGCCATGGAAACCAAAATTCCCAGATGCTCAGTTATTTCAAGTTTTCCAATATGTTGTGATTGCAGAAATGCTACGTTGTGCTATTTCAAATGGCTGAGGGGCCAGGACTTTGCAATCCCAAGATTCTATGATTGAGAACTTTAATATTCTTCCATTAGAATTTTATTTTTATTTTTTTGGAGATAGAGTCTCACTCTGTCGCCCAGGCTGGAGTGCAGTGGCGCGATCTTGGTTCACAGCAAGCTCCGCCTCCCAGGTTCATGCCATTCTCCTGCCTCAGCCTCCCAAGTAGCTGGGACTACAGGTGCCCGCCACCACACCTGGCTATTTTGTATTTTAGTAGAGATGGGGTTTCACCGTGTTAACCAGGACGGTCTTGATCTCCTGACCTCGTGATCCACCCACCTCGGCCTCCCAAGGTGCTGGGATTACAGGTGTGAGCCACCATGCCTGGCCCAGAATTTCATTTTAAAAGACTAGAAGGAAATGCCTGGGTGTGGTGGCTCATGTGTGTAATCCCAGCACTTTGGGAGGCTGAGGAGAGTAGATCACCTGAGGTCAGGCAGGAGTTCAAGACCAGCCCAGCCAACATGGTGAAACCCCGTCTCTACTAAAAATACAAAAATTAGCTGGGCATGGTGGTACACGCCTGTAATCCCAGCTATTCAGGAGGCCGTGGCACGAGAATCACTTGAACCCGGGAGGCAGAGTTATAGTGAGCTGAGATGGCGCTATTGCACTCCAGCCTGGGTGACAGAGTGAGACTCCATCTCAAAAAAAAAAAAAAAACACTAGAAGGAAATATTCAAAATGTTAATGATGGTTCTCTGTGAGTGGTGTGATTTTGTCCTCCTTCTTCTACTTTTATTTATTTTCCCCAAGCTCTCTATGTGTTGGTGTTATTTCTTTATAATGGAAAGTGTTAATTTAAAATATAAATCTCAGCTGGGCACAGTGGCTCATGCCTGGTTGAGACCAGCCTGGACAACATAGTGAGAACTGTCTCTACAAAAAATGTTAAACATTATCCAGGAGTGGTGGTGCATGCCTGTAGTCCCAGCCACGGGGGAGGCTGAGGCATGAGGATTGATTGAGTCCAGTAGGTGGAGGCCGCAGTGAGCCATGATCTTGCCACTGCACTCCAGCCTGGGCAACAGAGTGAGACTCTGTCTCAATAATAATAGTAATAACCCTCTATTACAACATATCAAACATATCAGTGCATGAATTTGTGATTTTATAATTCAAAATATGAGCATCTTTAATTGTCAGATTTGGTGACTTCAAGAATCGGTAATAATCAGTCCACGATACTAACTTTTTTTTTTTTTTTTTTAAGAGAAGAGGTTCCTTTTATTTTATTTTGAGACAGAGTTTCTCTCTGTTGCCCAGGCTGGAGTGCAGTGGCGTGATCTCGGCTCACTACAGTCTCTGCCTCCTAGGTTCAAGCAATTCTCCTGCCTGAGCCTCCCGAGTAGCTGGGATTATAGGCATGCACCACCAGGCCCAGCTAATTTTTGTATTTTTGGTAGAGACGGGATTTCACCATGTTGGCCAGGCTGGTCTTGAACTCCTGACCTCAAGTGATCCACTCGCCTTGGCCTCCTGAAGTGCTGGGATTACAGGCATGAGCCACCGTGCCTGGCCTAACTTTATAATTCTAAGATCCTGTCCAATCCTTTAAATGCTGTAGGGCTGTAAAATGTTACTATTCTAAGATGGTGACACTAGCGTTTGATTCTTACATTCTATGAGTTTTTAAGTTTCTCTGTGGCCAGGACTTTGTGATTCTACAACGGGATGCTCAGCCATTTCAACATGCTGTCATTCTTCCCCTCTTGATTTCAAAATCCTCAGCCTCAAGGTTCCTTGCTTTTACTCTCAGGAGGGCCTGGGAATAGGCATTTTGGGGTGTCCACCTGACCCCTACTTCTCTGAGAAGTTATCTCTTCCCTCTGTTTACCCACACGGATTATTCAGGTCTGTTCCATGTGGCTTAAACTCTCTTCCCGGTCAAGATGCAGGGACCAAGATCAGCAGGAGACCATCCCCTGGTCCAATGGTGACAACAGTAAGAGCAGTTAACAGTTATGTGCCAGGTATTATACTAAGCACTACGTTAATGTATTTCATCTTGGCTGGGTGTGGTGGCTCATGCCTGAAATCCCAGCACTTTGGGAAGCCAGGGCAGGCAGATCACTTGAGGTCAGGAGTTCAAGCCAACATGGTGAAACCCCATCTCTACCAAAAATACAAAAAATAGCCGGGCGTGGTGGCATATGCCTGTAATCCCAGCTACTTGGGAGACTGACGCAGGAGAATCGCTTGAACCCAGGAGGTGGAGTCCCGCACTCAGCCAAGACTCACTTTTTGTTTATTTATTTATTTAGAGATGGAGTCTTGCTGTGTCACCCAGGCTGGAGTGCAGTGGCGCGATCTCGGCTCACTACAACCTCCGCCTCTGGGTTTAAGCGATTCTCCTGCCTCAGCCTCCTGAGTAGCTGGGATTACGGGCGAGCGCCAACACTCCTGGCTAATTTTTGTATTTTTTTTTACTAGAGACGGGGTTTCACCATGTTGGTCAGGCTGGACTCGAACCTCTGACCTCATGATCCGCCCACCTTAGCCTCCCAAAGTGCTGGGATTACAGGCATGAGCCACTGCACCGCTGAGACTCACTAGAGAGCCAAGCCAGGCACAGTGGCTCACGTCTCTAATCTCAGCACTTTGGAAGGCTGAGAGGCAGATCACTTGAGGTCAGGAGTTTGAGACCAGGGTGGCCAACACGGTGAAACCTCATCTCTACTAAAAATACAAAAATTAGCCAGGCGTGGTAGCACAGGCTTATAATCCCAGTTACTTGGGAAGCTAAGGCGGGAGGATGGCTTGAACCTGGGAGGTGGAGGTTGCAGTGAGCCGAGATCAAGCCACTGCACTCCAGCCCGAGTGATGGAGCAAGACTCTGCTTGAAAAAAAAAAAAAAAAAAAAAATAGAGGAGAGAGCAGAGCAAACACAAGAGACACAGAGACAAAGAGGGAGAGAAGAGAGGGTGACTGCTTTGATTCAGGCAAGACTTCTCAGTCCCAGAATGAACTCACTGTTGTGCCAAGACTCAGTCATGTCCAGGTGTAAGACTCAAGATTGCTGAAGGAATGCCCAGGGCAGGGCACAGGCACAGGTTATTGGAGAGAAGGAGCAGAGTACATCTCTATGTAGCCACAACTCCCAGATGGCCCTCCATATGCTCACACACAGCTATGCCTAAAGACTACATTTCCCAGCATCCCATTGCAATGGGGCTCCTGGCCAGTGGGAGCAGGCGGAGTGATGAGTGAACTCCCAGGTTCTGCCTGAAAGGGGAAAGCACACTTTCTCTTCTTCTCTCTTCCTGGCTGGAGGGCAGACTTGGTGACAGCCATCTAGGACCATGAGGGCAGGCTCACCCCCCGATGGATGGCAGAGCCCCAGGTAGATGGAGCCTGAGTCCTAACTCCAGTGAGCTGCCTACAGTCCTGAGCTGCAAACTCCTGGACTTTTACTCAAAAGAGGAGAAAACTTCGATCTCATCTAAGTCACTGTATTTGGGGGGCTCTTTGCTACAGCCCTTGGATCCACGTAGCAAACATACCCCAGTTTCCTCCTGTATTACTTACCATGCTCTGCGGCTGCTCTGGTGGGCTGCTCTGGGACGGGGCCGGGGGTGGAATGGGAGCTGGTGGGGCAGGAGCAGGAGGCCCTGCCCTGGCCTCAGATCCCTCAGTGATGGTGGACAGCTCTGGCTCCAGCCCCCCGGGCCCTGGCGCCCCATGGCGATGGAAGAGGCGGCTGATGATCTGCTGGTACTGTTTCTTGTGGGTAGGGGGCAGGGCCACGGCAGGGGCCTGCTCCATGGAGCCCCTGCGTTTGAGGGGCCGGGGAATTTCTGCCAGCACCCGTGCCACCTCCTCCAGCTCGGGCACCGACTGTGCCTCCGGTGGCAGTGCTGGCTGCAGCCTCGTGGGGCTGAGAGGCCTTGCTACAGTGCCTTCATCCACATCGCCAGCCTCCAGCACTGGGGTCAGCAGCCCCTCTATCTCCGGCTCAGGCTCCAGCTCGGTGGGGGGTTTGGGGGATCCTAGCCGGAACAAGAGCCCCATCAGAGGACACGTCCCCAGGAGACAGCCAAGACTCCCTCTCCACAACTTCCAGGACATACAACCAGCACATGATTTTCTGTGTGACCTCAAGGAAGTTCCTTGCCCTCTCTGGGCTACACTTTCTTTGGGCTGTGAATAATATACAATTATGAAGCCTCCCATTTATTGAGCAGTTACTATATGCCTGGCACTTTACATGCCTACCTTACTGTAATCTCACCACTGCCTTATGAGGTACACAGACTGCCATCTCCCTTTATTACTGAAAGGGAATCTGGACCTCAGAGAGGACAAGTCAGTTGCCCAAAGCCATGCAGTTGGGACTTGAACTCAGTTCTGGCTGACTCTAGAATCCACTACTACCAACCATGATAGATGTGACTTTCTGAGATCCTAAGAACTTCCTCTCCTAACATCTCAGGCAGAAAACTCCAGCAGGAAGTAGAATCCTGGTGTTTAATGATTTCTTCTCTGTCTTACTCACTCTGGCAGTAAAGCAAGTGGAAATAAAAATATGCATTATTGGCTGAGTGGAGTGGCTCATGCCTGTAATCCCAGAACTTTGGGAGGCCGAGGCAGACAGATCTCTTGAGGTCAGGAGTTTGAGACCAGCCTGGCCAACATGGTGAAACCCCGTCTCTACTAAAAATACAAAGAAAAAAAAGAAAAAGAGGCCAGGCGCGGTGGCTCAAGCCTGTAATCCCAGCACTTTGCCGAGATGGGCGGATCACGAGGTCAGGAGATCGAGACCATCCTGGCTAACATGGTGAAACCCTGTCTCTACTAAAAAATACAAAAAACTAGCCAGGCGAGGTGGCAGGCGCCTGTAGTCCCAGCTACTCCGGAGGCTGAGGCAGGAGAATGGCATAAACCCGGGAGGCGGAGCTTGCAGTGAGCTGAGATCCGGCCACTGCACTCCAGCCTGGGTGACAGAGCAAGACTCCGTCTCCAAAAAAAAAAAGAAAAAGAAAAAGAAAATTTCTTTTTTGCTGGGCGTGGTGGCACATGCCTGTAATTCCAGCTACTCGGGAGGCTGAGGCACAGGAATCACTTGAACCCAGGAGGCGGAGGTTGCAGTGAGCTGAGATTGCACCACTACACTCCAACCTGGGTGACAGAGTGAGATTCCATCTCTCTCTCTCTCTATACACACACACACACACACACACACACACACAACATTATGTATATAATGTATATATATTTATGTATAGTATGTATATATATATAAATAATACACACACACACACACACACACACACATGTCTGGGCGTGGTAGCTCAAGCCTGTAATCCCAGCACTTTAGGAGGCCGAGGTGGGTGGATCACCTGAGGTCAGGGATTCAAGTCCAGCCTGGCCAACATGGCAAAACCTCGTCGCTACTAAAAATACAAAAAATTAGTTGGGTGTGGTGGTGCATGCCTGTAATCCCAGCTACTTGGGAAGCTGAGGCAGGAGAATCACTTGAACCTGGGAGGTGGAGGTTGCAGTGAGCTGAAATCTCGCCATTGCACTCCAGCCTGGGCAACAAGAGTGAAACGCCATCTCAAAAAAAAAAAAAAAAAACACACACACACACACACACATACACATTATTTCATTGAATCCCCATCACAATTCTATAGGGTAGATACTATTAATCTCCCTTCACAGATGGGAAACAGAGGTTCAGACAAGTAATTTATCCTCAGTCACACAGCAAGTCAGCAGTGTTAGCCAGGATGGTCTTGATCTCCTGATCTTGTGATCCACCTGTCTCGGCCTCCCAAAATGCTGGGATTACGGGTGTGAGCCACTGCGCCCAGGCTTTTTTTTTTTTTTTTTTTGTATTTTTTTGTATTTTTTAGTAGAGACGGGGTTTCACCGTGTTCGCCAGGATGGTCTCGATCTCCTGATCTTGTGATCCGCCCGCCTCGGCCTCCCAAAGTGCTGGGATTACAGGCGGGAGCCACCGCGCCCGGCCTTCTTTTGTGTTTTTGATAGAGATGGGATTTCGTCATGTTGGCCAGGCTAATCTCGAACTCCTGACCTCAAGTGATCTGCCCACTTCAGCCTCCCAAAGTGTTGGGATTACAGGTGTGAGCAACAGCACCTGGCCCATCAGGTGCTGTTTTAAGGACTTTATAGGAATTTAGTAACATATGTCAATAAGATAGATTCTATCACTATTTGCCTTTTTTTTTTTGAGACAGAGTCTCGCTCTGTCACCCAGGCTGGAGTGCAGTGGTGCAATCTCAGTTCACTGCAACTTCCACCTCCCAAGTGATTCTACTGCCTCAGCCTCCTGAGTAGCTGCGACTACAGGCACCTGCAACCACACCCAGATAATTTTTGTATTTTTAGTAGAGACGGGGTTTCATCATATTGGCCAGGCTGGTCTCAAACTTCTGACTTTGTGATCCACCCGCCTTGGCCTCACTAAGTGCTGGGATTACAGGCGTGAGATACTGCGCCCGGCCCATTATTTGCCTTTTACACTTAAGAAAATTGAGGCCCAGAGAGGTTAAGTGACTTGCCCAAGGTCACACAGTGTAGAACAGGGCAGTCTGGCTTCAGGGTCCACACTTACTTTGCACTGTCCCTGACTCCTACTCAAATTCCCAAGCTCACCTGGCCTAGCTCTCTGCAGGGACAGTGCTTGTAAAGGGGCATTTGGCTGTGATCTCCCCGCCTCCCCAGGGCTGGTCTGGTCCCCCTGCCAATTTGTTCTCCCTTTACCCAGTCCTCTAGGGCCCTCATTGCTGACTCACCTTCGTTCACAGGGGGCCATGTCTGTTGGGGAGGCTGG
>NW_016805944.1:1641018-1654040 GCF_001698545.2 Rhinopithecus bieti | reverse complement strand
CCCCTCCCCCCCCCCCCCCCCGCTGCCGAGGACCCCGCCCCGCCAGCCCCCCTCCTACTCCAGCTCACACTGGAAGTTCATGTCCAGAAAGTCCCGCGCGCTCCGGAATGCCTCGCTGTCCATGGTGCCGGCCGGAGCGGGCGCCTGCATGGTGGGGAGAGAGGGAGCCGGCTAAGACCCCGCCCCTCTAGACTCCGCCCTCAGGGAGCCAGGGGCCGTCAGGAGCGGCACAACGCCTTAACTCAGTTCCTTCCCCCGGAAGCCCTTTACCCTTTCACCTCCCCAGCTGGGAAATGCCAACTCCTCCAAAGCCAAGTCCATGCGCCACGGAGAAGTCCAAACCCAGTCTAAAGGCTCCGGATAATTCACTTTCTCTCTTCTTTTTTTTAAGACGGACTCTCGCTCTGTCACCCGGGCAATGACGCGATCTCGGCTCACTGCAACCTCCACCTCCCAGGTTCAAGCGATTCTCCTGCCTAGCTGGGACTACAAGCGCGTGCCATTACGCCCGGCTAATTTTTGTAGTTCTGGGATTATAGGAGTGAGTCACCGCGCCCGGCGGTGTCCATCTATCTCTTTATCTCAGTCCTAAGAAGACCTGAATCGCTCTTTGAACAATTATCTATTGATCGCCTACAATGTGCCGGTAAACAGGATGAAATAACTATGAATTACTGAATGTTTACAAGGGACCAGCACTGTGCTAGATCCTGTTTTTTTTTGTTTGTTTGTTTGCTTTTTGTTTTCTGTTTTAATAATAATACTGCTGTCTGCTGTGTACTAGAACCCATGCCTACTGCTTGGGATATAATGTAGTAAATGTAGTAAAAACAACAACCGCCGGGCGCGGTGGCTCACGCCTGTAATCCCAGTACTTTGGGAGGCCCAGGTGGGCAGATCACGAGGTCAGGAGATCGAGACCATCCTGGCTAACACAGTGAAACCCAGTCTCTACTAAAAAGACAAAAAAGTAGCCGGGCGTGGTGACCCAAGCCTGTAGTCCTAGCTAGTCAGGAGGCTGAGGCAGGAGAATGGCGTGAACCCGGGAGGCGGAGCTTGCACAGAGCCTTGGCGACAGTGCGAGACTCTGTCTAGAAAGAAAAGAAAAGAAAGAAAGAAAGAGACAGAGAGAGAGAGAGGAAGGAAGGAAGGAAGGAAGGAAGGAAGGAAGGAAGGAAGGAAGGAAGGAAGGAAGGAAGGATTAAAAAAAAATACACAACAATAACCAGCCAGACTCAGTGGCTCGTGCCTGTAACCCCAGCACTTTGGGAGGATGAGGTGGATGGATCGCTTGAGGCCAGGAGTTTGAGACCAGCCTGGCCAATATGGTGAAACCCCGTCTCTACCAAAAATACAAACGTTAGCTGGGCATGGTGGCATTTGCCTGTAATCCCAGCTACTCAGGAGGCTGAGGCACAAGACTCACTTGAACCTGGGAGGCACAGGTTGCAGTGAGTATAGATTGTGCCACTGCACTCCAGCCTGGGTGACAGAGCGAGGCTCTATTAAAAAATAATTATTATTATTATTGAGAGGCCACTCCCTTCTAGAGTGGTAAGAAATGATGTGCACTCAAAGCTTCATTCAATAGTCAAAACCACCCTAGCAGGCAAGAAAGCATGGCTCAGAAACATATGTTCAAGGTCACCCTGCAAGAAGTTGGTAGTTATGGGTTTCACACCCAGATCTAACTTATTCTGGGTCATCTCCACCAGATTAGACGGGTCCCAGAGGGAAGCGACTGCTCAGCTTCCTTTCCTTGGGGTCCCCATCCAGTGGGAGGTCTGGCTCTCACTGACCCATTGTTAGCAAGAGGAACAGGGAGGTGGCCAGGGGCGGAGGGGTAGCTGTGGTCACTGGCCCAGTGGGAGGGAGCTAGGCCACTAGGAACCGGTCAGGCCAGCACCTTCTCTATCCCCATGCTAGCCACCACGCCCACCAGCTCTGCAACCACCCTGCTGCATCCACCGCTTAGCTCTGGCGGTACAGGCAGCAGGGCAGGCTGGGTCATGCTGATACCTGCCTCTGTCTGGAAAGTCGAAGGAACAGAACCTGTTCAAGCTGGTGGCTCATTTGGATGAACAGGGAGTGTGTGAATTTGGGCACTGAGTCCTCTCCACTCACTGGGCCTCAGTCTCCCCAACAGTGAAAGGAGGCAAATCACTTTTTTTTTTTTTTGAGACAGGGTCTCACTCTGTCACCCAGGCTGCAACTGTGACTCACTGCAGCCTCTTGACCTCCCAGCTCAAGTGGTCCTCCCACTTCAGCCTCCTAAGTAGCTGAGACTATAGGTACAGGCTCGCGCTACCACAGCTAGCCAATTTTTTTAAAAAATTTTGTAGAGACAGGGGTCTCACTTTGTTGCTCAGGCTGGTTTTGAACTCCTGGGCTCAAGCAGTCCTCCCGCCTCAGCCTCCCAAAGTGCTGAGATTACAGGCATGAGCCACCACACCTGGCCAAACCAGCTATTCTGAAAGGCCCCTTTAATCTCTATGAGCCCTAGACTCTGAAACTGTAAGAACCTTAGGACTGTAACTAAAGTTCTTTTGAAACAGAGCCTTGCTCTGTCGCCCAGCCTGGAATGCAGTGGCACAACCTCGGCTCACTGCAAGCTCCGCCTTCCGGGTTCACATCATTCTCCTGCCTCAGCCTCCCCAGTAGCTGGGACTACAGGAGACCACCACCTCGCCGGGCTAATTTTTTGTATTTTAGAGACGGGGTTTCACCATGTTAGCCAGGACGGTCTCCATCTCCTGACCTCGTGATCCACCCTCCTCAGCCTACCAAAGTGCTGGGATTACAGGCGTGAACCACCACACCCAGCCCGACTGTAACTAAAGTTCTACAGAGCCTAAACCCCTCAGCTAAAGAGCCTATTGTTGGAAAGCTCTGAGTCCAAGATTCTATGTTTGGAACATTCTAGAATTCTCCCATTTGTCTAACCCAGAATTCTGAGTCTTTCTGTACCACATTCTACCTAACCCAGGATTGCACTGCCCTGGAAGTCTAGATGGATGGTATAGTGGGGCTGGTAAAAGCACGAGTAAGAAGTCAGACTTCAAGAATTCAAATCTGAGGGCCGGGCATGGTAGCTTCCACCTGTAATGCTTGCACTGTGGGAGGCTGAGGTGGGAGGACTGCTTAAGGCCAGGAGTTCAAGACCAACCTGGGCAACACAGTGAGACCCCATTTCTTAAAAAATTTTTTAAAAAAAGAATCAAATAATCAAATCTGGCAGCACCACCATCCAACCCTGACCAGAGTACCTCAGTTTCCTAATCTGTAAAATGGGGATAAATAACAGTTCACCTCATAGGACTATTGTAAGAATCCACCTGGTCAGAAGGTGCAGGAAGAATTCAGGGCTCTGAGAATTCAGACCTTAGGAAGAAGAGACTACAGGAATCAAAACTCAGGCATTTAGAATTTCAGAGATACACAAACAATACTTTGTTAACTGTCTGTTAAAATAGATAAATGAGCAAGTCTGTGCAGCCTCCAATGCCAGCATTCCCGCAGTAAGTTACTCTTTTTTTCTTTTTTTTCCGTAGAGACTTGGTCTCTCTTGCGCCTGTGCTTAGGCTGGTCTCGAACTCCTAGCCTCATGGGATCCTCCCCGGCTCGATCTCCCAAAGTATTGGGATTACAGTCGTGAGCCACGGCGCCATGATCCCCAAATTTCCAAGATTCTCAGATTGCATGCTGACATCCTCTGGGTCTAAAGAAATGCCAACCCTGGGGTGGGGCTGTGGCTGGGACAGGCGATGGGGACGTCGGAGCCACCAGGGGGCGGTCACACCCCGACCCCCGCCAGGAGGGCGGACTGCGCCTGAGCTCAGGCCGGGGGAATGCGCAGCGGGTCCAGGCAGGTGCTGTACATCCCGCGGCGAGGGAGCGGGGCCGAGCGGGATACAAGGGCGGGGCGCGGGGGTGGCGCGGGCGGTGTATCTGTTCCCAGGCCTCTGCCCCTGACCTCCGCCTCCGAGTCCTCTCCCCTGGGCTCCCCTCCAGCTCTAGCTCCAGGCTCTCCCGCGGGCTCCCGTCCAGCCGCAGGTACTCTCCCCTGGGCTCCTCTCTCCGCTCCACCCCTGGCTCTCCTTCCCTGGCCTCCTCTGCACCCCAGCCAGGTTCTTTAGGGCTAAGGATCCTGTGGACTTCCTGGAGGAGTCATCTTCAGTAGGAACCGGGTCAGAGAGCCAGACTGAGCTGGGAACAGCCAGGGTGGACTCCTACATCCCTGTCGGGTCACACTGAATCTGGGAGAGGCTCCACTGTCTCTGGGACTCGGTTTCCTCCTTTGTGGACGTCTGTGGAATGGGCTACGGCCTTTCCTGCTCTAAGCCTCTACTGGGGCTTGTTATTTAGCTTCTCTGTGCCTGTTTCCTCGTGTGGACCGTGGGAGGAATTAATACCTTCACCTCAAAGGGGTATGAGGATTGAGTGACATTTATAAGCCGTGATTAAAACAATGCAGTGCGCGAAATAAAGTTCACATATACAGGATTCATAATTACCAGATGTCTTTGGCTGTCTATTATAACACAGGGTCTGGCAACAGAGTGAGGGGTCAAGACTCAATGTAATTTTTTCCCCCTAAAAGGGTCCTTTCAACTCTTTCTGAGATCATACAAGCCCTGAGTTTTGACACCCAGGGTCTCAACTTCCTGAGCGCTTGCCTCTCAGAGTCCTCAATTCCACCTGTACATTCCTTAGTCTGGCCAGTGATCACTCTCAGTCACTTAGGGATAGGGGGCTGGGAGAGCCCTGGGAGATTCCAGACAGAAGCTGGCAAAAGCCCAGGGTGTGAGCAATATCCACCCTCCAGCCTCCGTTTCTCCATTTGTAAAGAGGAGTCCTTCCTTGGGGTCAGCAAACCTTATTCAAAAGGAAACCCCTCTGCCACCCAAGACTCCTCTAGACAATGAGAGCTTTCCTACCTACCTACCAGCTCTGGGCTTGGCACACCAGAGCCCTGTCTTGGCAGCCACGGTTATTATTTTTAATTTCATTTCAGGCTATCATCAAATGTCCTTCAAGCCCAGACATTGGGAAACACCCATCTCATCAGATGCCCACCTCCCCCATTCTGTTTTAATCCCCCCTCTTAGGACGCATGGGGGTGGAGAGAAGGGGGAGACAGACAGAGGGAGGTGCCTGGTCCTGCCCTCCCCCCGGCCTCAAGGACAGACAGACACCTCCAGAATTAGCCTCTGTCCCTCCCTTATCTCCCACAATACCTCAGGTCAGACAGATGGGTGTAGAGGTGACATTTCTCACCTCAGGGTCAGGGCAAGGAGCCCTGAGGCAGAAGGTTAGTCAGAAAATCTGGCTGGGGCGGAGAGAATCCGGTCCTCCAGAGAGCTGCAGAAGGAGGAGGCAGAATCCTGACCCCACAAACTGCTGCCTGTGTGAGCTCCAAGCCTCAGTTTACCCCTTCCTCTCCGTGTAATGGTTAAATGCTCGGCTACGCAAACCTCCCAGAATCCAACAGCCGCTTTCCGGAATTCTGCCCTGGGTTCTAGAACTACCTATATAAACCCAGCTGTTTCCCACCCCATAAAGCAATAGGGGAGCCCACCTCCGCCAGGGGGTGCCCTAGGGCGGATGTCCCTTCTCTGGTTAGGCAGGTCTGACGCCCAGGTTAATGACATGTTGGGTTCGCTCAGCGGCACAGAGGAGGTTGGCGATCTGCCTCGGTGTTTTCTCTCCTCCCCCGCCCCCATCCCCGAGTCGAAAAGTCGGGGGAGAGCCGGGACACAGCCTCTGGAGGGACTCCGGGTACCTGTCATGCTCCACTTCAGGAACCCAGGCTCCACTATCCCTGCCCCACCCTTAATTCTGCTCAGAGACCTAGAAGATCGGTGGAGACAGTAGCTTGAGGGTGGCAGGGGGGTCACCCATTCCACCCTGAGTCCCACCAGTTTGAGCCTCTCATTTCTCACCAACACTCGGGGATTCGAATCCCTATACTACCCAAAGACTCGGCTTCCTAGAGCCCTCCCAGTTCGAGAGACTCAGGAATTCCAGCTCCAACGTCTCCCCGGGATGAAGGGGTCGAATCCCTCCATTCCAAGAATTCAGGCATCCGAACCCGCTTTCCTTCCCTCCAGTAAAATAGGTATCAGAGTTTCCTTCTAAGGATCCAGGTGTCGGCGCGCCCCAAATTCCGCCCTGGGACCTGGCGTCCAAGTCCCCTCCCAATCCTCCCAGGAACGCGGGTGTTGGGCTCTTTCAGGGCCTCTGGTCCCCAGGAGGGTGAAACTCACGGATCTGGACAGATCCTGGCACCGGGGGGCTTCCTCCGGCTCGGGCTTCGGCTTCGGGGAGCGGAGAACGGGGCGGGGCAGGAGCTGGGAACAGGTTAGACGACGTGACTTGGGCTGGAGGGAGGCGGGTCCCGGAGGGGAGGGGGAGCCGAGGTCGTCTCGAGCACCTTGGGACTTGTAGTCCGGGAGTGATAGGACGTAGCCCGAGACGATACCATTTGGATTCACCCAGAGTCCATTTCACAGACAGGAAGGGCGAGGCCCAGAAGCCGAGAGCGACCTGGCCGGGGAGATACAGCAGAGCCGAGAGGCCTGCCTCGCTGTGGCTGCGGGAGACTGACTCCTGAGCCCTTGCTCCACCCCTTCAGGCGCAGTTTCCCTTTTCCTGATCAGTATCCCCCCGGGTCTCTCTGAGCCCGAATCTCCCCGTCGATAAAAAGTGCGGATTGGATCTTTAAAGGATGTCCTAGCAAGAGTTCAAAATCTTAGTTTGGACTACAACCCCCAGCAGCCTCCGCGACCGACCTCGGGCGACTCTTTTCCTCGGGTCCTCTGGGAATTGTAGTCCTGGAGCCCGCAGGGGCAGCACCCCGTAGTCTCTCTCGCCCACGCGAAGGGAACCGTCTGGAGATCCCGGGGAGGGGAAATATTTCCCCTTTCCCTTGACCCTCCCTCCGCTCTGGAAAGCCTCTCCCACCTGGATAGAAGTGGTGCCCCAATTCTGGAGTAGGATCCTAAATCTTGGCAGAGGGGGCGGGAAGTGGCGCTGACACACCGGCCAGGAATGCAGTCGGGTCACCCTGTCTAGCCACCTTCCCGCGGCTCCAACCGCCGCCCAACGCGGGGCGGTCCCACTGGGAAGGGACGTGGGTGCGTCCCCCAAATCTGCGTCCACGTGCGGCTGTTTACACGCGCCCTGGGGCAGGGAGGAGTGGCCGATCAGGTCCCTTCCTGAAAGTCATCGAGGCTTCCCATGCATGAGACTAAACCCCCGAGGGCATCTACAAGTCCCATTTGATCCACAAGCGCTACACCGTGCTCAGCACCACTCCACGCGTGTCACGCTCCTGGGTCCGAGGCTCCTCCCTCAAGAACCACAAGCTCCTCCCCCTATGTTTCCCGCTCCCCCGGAGTTCAGAAGCCCCGCCCCCTGGCTGGAACTTCACTGAAGCCCTCCGGACGGATTGCCCCTATTTCTCCATTTTCCCGCTTCTCCCAGTCAAGTTCTGAACTTCCGAGGCATCTGGACCTCCCCGGAAGGCATTTAACACAGAAAGCACAGCCCTGCTAACTGGGATTCTTACCTATCTCTTTAAGAATTTCAGACCAATCGACCGTCCTGTCTCTTTAAGACTTAGGAAGAGCAGTGTGGCTGCCCCTTTAAGGAGGCTTTGCAACAAACCATATTGGACAGACGATGGGGGCGACCCATCGGGACCCGACGGGCCTCTGACTCCAGCACAACAACGAATCAGCGGCTTTCGGGAATACATTTATCCGAAAAAGACTTCTTCCTCGGTTTTCTGATCTGCACACGTGGAAATTTCCCCCAGTTCTTCCTGCAGAATGGGAGTCGAGCGATACCTACCCCCGCGCTCCCGCACCAGTTGGGCGCTCCCGGATGAGGCCGTACCCCTTTGGATCCACGTGGTCTGCAACTGGGTGTGAGCAGCCAGGGCTACTGGGTCGCCTGTGGTGTGGGTCCCGGGATGGAGGAGCCCCAGGCCGGCGGTGAGCGTGCGTGTTGACGGGGTGCGGAGGGTGCGCTGGTGGGAGGAGAAAGGGGCGCCCGGGAAGGTTCGGGCCGAAAAGGAGGCGTCCCTGGAAGCAGGACTTGGGGAGAGCGTGCATTCCCAGTGGGCGAACGAGAATACGAACGGAGAGAGGGTTATCTTGTGGGGGGCTATCCGTGGAGAGCAAGGCGCCCCCAGGGGTTGGATCGGTGAAGTTGAGGTCGCCTCTGGGGAAAAGGTGGGCAGAAAGGAGGAACCAGGTTGAGGGGATTGGAGTGCTCACGAGGTTAAGACCAACGGACCGATAGGCGCGCCCTGCAAGATTGGACCGGCAAGGAGGTGTCAGTAGACCCCATTTCCCCTTCTGCTGCAGGTGCTGCTCGGTTCTCTTGTCCCCCTAACTTTATCGCGAAGCCCCCAGCGTCAGAGTCCCCTCGTTTCTCCTTGGAGGCGCTGATGGGTCCAGATACGGAGCTGTGGCTTATTCAGGCCCCTGCAGACTTTGCCCCAGACTGGTGAGTGGTCTTGTTGACAGAAAAGAGGGTCCCGATCCAGACCTCAGGAGCGGGTTCTTGAATTTGTCACAGGAAAGAATTCGAGGCGAGTTACAGAGCACAATGAAAGAAGCAACTTTATTGGAAACTACTCCTTTACAGAGTAAAGTGTCCTCAAAAAGAAGGAGAAACCCACAACCCTTTGTTAGTATCTCTATTTATAAGAAACTCTAATTAAACTTGGAGTGTGCAGATAAGCTCACTAAACGTAGGGGCTATTGGTGTTATCCATGACTATTAATCCTGCAACCTAAGCTTGCTCATTCATATTATATTTAAGCAACGGGGGCTGCATTCTTAGGACATTTGGACATTCTGCAGGCTTGGTGGGACATGTCCTGTATGGCCATAAATATTCTGTAATTATAATTGGTGGTCAGCTTGGGATGTGGTTATGTTCAGGCCATAAGCATGAACCTTTTAAGTGCCTAGCTACTCACTTTAAGATGGAGTCACTCTAGTCATGTTTTATTAAAAACCAGAGGCCACTGGGCGCAGTGGCTCGTGCCTGTAATCCCATCACTTTGGGGGGCCGAGGCGGGCAGATCACTTGAGGTCAGGAGTTCAAGACCAGCCTGGCCAACATGGTGAAACTCTGTCTCTACTAAAATACAAAATTAGCCAGGCATGGTGGCAGGTGCCTGTAATCCCAGATACTTGGGAGGCTGAGGCAGGAGACTCGCTTGAACCCAGGAGGTGGAGGTTGCAGTGATCTGAGATTATGCCACTGTACTCCAGCCTGGGTGACAGAGCAAGAGTCTGTCTCAATAAAAAGAAAAGCTTCCCTCTCCTGTTCCACTTAAGCCTCTGCCCTCCCTGTTTCTCTCGATAGCTTCAATGGGCGCCATGTGCCTCTCTCTGGCTCGCAGATCGTCAAGGGCAAGTTGGCAGGCAAGCGGCACCGCTATCGAGTCCTCAGCAGCTGTCCCCAGGCTGCAGAAGCAACCCTGCTGGCCCCCTCAACGGAGGCAGGAGGTGGACTCACCTGTGCCTCAGCCCCCCAGGGCACCCTAAGGATCCTTGAGGGTCCCCAGCAATCCCTGTCGGGGAGCCCTCTGCAGCTCATCCCAGCAAGTCCCCCACCACAGATCCCCCCTGGCCTGCGGCCTCGGTTCTATGCCTTTGGGGGCAACCCACCAGTCACAGGGCCTAGGTCAGCCTTGGCCCCCAACCTGCTCACCTCAGGGAAGAAGAAAAAGGAGATGCAGGTGACAGAGGCCCCAGTCACTCTGGAGGCAGTGAATGGGCACGGGGTCCTGGAGGTGGACATGGCTTTGGGGTCCCCAGAAATGGATGTGAGGAAGAAGAAGAAGAAGAAGAAAAATCAGCCCCTGAAAGAACCAGAGGTGTCAGGGCCTGTGGGGACAGAGCCCACAGTGGAGACACTGGAGCCTCTGGAAGTGCTGCTCCCGTCCACCACCAAGAAGAGGAAGAAGCCCAAAGGGACAGAAACCTTCGAGCCAGAAGACAAGACAGTGAAGCAGGGACAGATTAACACTGAGCCTCTAGAAGACACAGTCCTGTCCCCGACCAAAAAGAGAAAGAGGCAAAAGGGGATGGAAGGGATGGAGCCAGAGGAGGGGATGACAGTTGAGTGTCAGCCACAGGTGAAGGTGGAGCCACTGGAGGAAGGCATCCCTCTTCCCCCTACAAAGAAGAAGAAAAAACAAAAGGAACAGATTGCAATGATGGAGTCAGGGACGGAGGCGATGGAGCCAGTGGAGCCAGAGATGAAGCCTCTGGAGTTCCCAGGGGGGATGATGGAGCCTCAACAGCCAGATGGAGCTGAGCCTCAGGCCCAGGCAGCCCTGGCAGCTCCCAAAAAGAAGAGGAAGAAAGACAAACAGCAAAATGCCACAGTGGAGCCAGAGACAGAGGTGGTGGAGCCTGAGCTGCCGGATGACCTTGAGCCTCAGGTAGCGCCCACGTCCACCAAGAAGAAGAAGAAGAAAGAGAGAGGTCACACAATGACTGAGCTGAGGACTGAGCTGATTCAGCCACTAGAGCCTGAGCTGCCAGGGGAGGGACAGCCTGAGGCCAGGGCAACTCCAGGATCCACCAAGAAGAGGAAGAAGCGGAGTCAGGAAAGCTGGATGCCGGAAACAGTGCCCCAAGAGGAGATGCAGGGGCCACCGCTGAATTCAGAGTCTGGGGAGGAGGCTCCCACAGGCCGGGACAAGAAGCGGAGGAAGCAGCAGCAGCCTGTGTAATCTGCCCCAGGGAAAGTGAGGAACTAAAGAAAGCTGAAGGTGCCCACCTAGGCCATCCAAAAGTGACACCTCAAGAACCCCTCCCCAGAGACTGCACCAGCATAGCCAACAGGAGCCTGGCCTGGGAGGATGCTTTATTTTTACCCTGAGGGTCTCCTTGGCAGCTGGGGTCATCGAGGTACTTTCAAGAAGGGCTCATGCAGGACATCAAACAGCCTCCGGGCCTGGATGGGAGGGAGAAAAAAATGAGGAACCAGTCATTAAAGGAGCTGTTTCCTGGGTAAATCTAGAGTGGGGTTTTCGTTCTTTTTTTTCCCCTAAACACTCAAGCATTTATCCATTGAATTACAAACAATCCAGTTACAATCTTTTTAAGTTATTATTTATTTATTTATTTTGAGACGGAGACTTGCTGTGTCGCCCAGGCTGGAGTGCACTGGCGGGATCTCAGCTCACTGCAAGCTCCGCCTCCCGGGTTCACGCCATTCTCCTGCCTCAGCCTCCCGAGTAGCTGGGACTACAGGTGCCTGCCACCACGCCCGGCTAATTTTTTTTTTTTAAAGTACAGACGGGGTTTCACCGTGTTAGCCAGGATGGTCTCAATCTCCTGACCTCGTGATCCACCCGCCTCAGCCTCCCAAAGTGCTGGGATTATAGGCATGAGCCACCGTGCCTGGCTTACTTTTTTTTTTTTTTTTTGAGATGGAGTCTTGCGGTGTCACCCAGGCTGGAGTGCAGTGGTGTGATCTTGGCTCACTGCAACCTCCACCTCCTGGGTTCCAGCAATTCTTCTGCCTCAGCCTCCCAAGTCTCTGGGCCTACAGGTGCCCGCCACCATGCCCGGCTAATTTTTGTATTTTTAGTAGAGATGGGGTTTCACCATATCGGCCAGGCTGGTCTCGAACTCCTGACCTCATGATCCGCCTGCCTTGACCTCCCAAAGTGCTGGGGTAACAGGTGTGAGCCACTGCACCTGGCCAAGTTATTTTAAAATGTATAGTTATTATTGACTATAGTCACCTGGTTGTGCTATCAAATAGTATGTCTTATTCATTCTTTCTCTCTCTCTTTTTTTTTTTTTTGGTTTGTGTGTGGTACCCATTAACCTTCCCGATCTCCCTGCCAGCCCCTCACTACCGTCCCCAGCCTCCAGGAACCATCTATCTACTCTATCTCCATGAGTTCAACTGTTTTGATTTTTCGATACACAAATAAGTGAGAACATGTGATGTTTGTCTTTCTGTGCCTGGCTTATTTCACTTAACAGAATGCTCCCCAGTTAATTATGTTGTAAACGATAGGATCTCTTTCTTTTTTTTTTTTTGAAAAGGGTCTCTCTCTGTTGCCCAGGCTGGAGTGCAGTGGCATGATCTTGGCTCACTGCAGTCTTCACCTCCCGGATTCAAGTGATTCTCCTGCCTCAGCCTCCTGAGTAGTTGAGATTACAGGCACGCGCCACCACACCTGGCTAATTTTTGTATTTTTAGTAGAGACGAGGTTTCACCATGTTGGCCAAGCTGGTCTCGAACTCCTGACCTCAAGTGATCTGCCCGCCTCGGCCTCCCAAAATGCTGGGATTAGAGGTGTGAGCCACCACGCCTAGCCAGGATCTCATACGTTTTTTATGGCTGAAGAGTACTCCATTGTGTATAAGTACCACATTTTCTTTGCCTGGTCATCTGCTCATGGACACAGGTTGGTTCCAAATCTTGGCAATGTGAACTGTGCTGTAACAAACAGGAGTGCAGATACCTGTACCATACACTGATTTCCTTTCTTTGGGGATATACCCAGCAGTGGGATTGCTGGATCATGTGGAAGCTGAACTTTCAGTTTTTAGAGGAGTCTCCAAACTGTTTTCCATAGTGGTTGTACTAATTTACATTCTCACCAAAAGTATGCGAGGGTTCCCTTTTCTTCACATCCTCACCACCATTTGTTATTGCCTGCCCTTTGGATAAAAGCCATTTCAAAGCCAGGCGCAGTGGCTCACACCTATAATCTCAGCACTTTGGGAGACCAAGGTGGGTGGATCACCTGAGGTCAGGAGTTCAAGACCAGCCTGACCAACCTGGGGAAACTCCGTCTCTACTAAAAATAAAAAACTAGTGGGGCATGGTAGCAGGTGCCTGTAATCCCATCTACTCAGGAGGCTGACGTAGGAGAATCGCTTGAACCCGGGAGACGAAGGTTGCAGTGAGCTGAGATCGCACCATTGCACTCCAGCCTGGGCAACAGAGCGAGACTCCATCTCAAAAA
>NW_016805944.1:1635011-1639404 GCF_001698545.2 Rhinopithecus bieti | reverse complement strand
TTTTTTTTTTGAGACGGAGTCTCCCTCTGTTGCGCAGGCTGGAGTGCAGTGGCGCGATCTCAGCTCACTGCAAGCTCCGCCTCCCAGGTTCATGCACTTCTCCTGCCTCAGCCTCGCGAGTAGCTGGGACTACAGGCACCCGCCACCACGCCTGGCTAATTTTTGTATTTTTAGTAGAGACGGGGTTTCACTGTGTTAGCGTGGTCTCGATCTCCTTATCTCGTGATCTGCCCACCTCGGCCTCCCAAAGTGCTGGGATTACAGGCGTGAGCCACCGCGCCCGGCCTTTTAATTTTTTGAAACAGAGTTTCACTCTTGTTGCCCAAGCTGGAGTGCAATGGCGCGATCTCGGCTCACCGCAACCTCCACCTCCCAGGTTCAAATGATTGTCCTGCCTTAGCCTTCCAAGCAGCTGGGAATACAGGCATGTGCCACCACACCAGGCTAAGTTTTTGTATTTTTAGTAAAGATGGGGTTTCTCCACATTGGCCAGGCTGATCCCAAACTCCTGACCTCAGGTGATCCAGCTGCCTCAGCCTCCCAAAGGGCTGGGATTACAGGCGCGAGCCACCATGCCTGGCTTAGAAGCTTTTTAACTTGACGTGATCCCATTTCTCCATTTTGCTTTGGTTTCCTGTGCTTCTGGAGCATTATTCAAGAAATCTCTGCCCAGTTCAATGTCCTGGAGAGCTTCCCTATGTTTTCTTGTAGAAATTTCATGCATTGAGGTCTTAGATTTAAGTCTTTAATCCATTTTGATTTGATTTTTGTATATGGCGAGAGGTAGGTGTCTAGTTTCATTCTTCTGCATTGGATTGCTTCTGCTTTGAGACAGGATCGCTCTGTCACCCAGGCTGGAGTGTAGTAACGTGATTATAGCTCACTGCAGCCTCAACCTCCTGGGCTCAAGCGATCCTCCCACCTCAGTTTCCTGAGTAGCTGAGACTACAGGCATGTAGCAAGCTCACACCACCATGCCCAGCTAGTTTTTTTTTTTTTAATAAAGGCGAGGTATCCACTTGCCCAGGCTGGTCTCCAACTTCTGGCCTCAAGCAGTCCTCCTGTCTCGGCCTCCCAAAGTGTTGGGATTACAGGTGGTAGCCACTGTGTCCAGCCTTTGGTTCTTTTTTCACCTTAAAACTTTGGGGTCTCAGGTTGTGTTTACTTGGGGCTCCCTCCTTTCCCTAACTCCTTGGGTTCTTTCCCAGAGCTCTTACCTTCTGAGGGCCCAGGCCTGGGCATAAGGCCAGATCTTCTCTCGATGCAGCGATGAGCTGTTCCAGAGACTGAAAGGTGAAAGCAAGGGGTCAGGGTAGCTGAGCACAAAAGCCTCCCTGTCCCAGCTGAGGAGGGGCCTCAGATATTCCCCGGGGGAGGTGAGGGCCTGTGGGAAGGCAGGACGGGCCAAGGGGTGGGCAGGGAGATGGAAGGAAATGGGTGAAAGGCTTTCTAAAAAAGGCAAGGGGACAGAAATGCCTAGGGGCAGGGAGCCTTTCCTTACTCCAAACGTGGCCAGGAGGGTCTGACTGTCCGTTTTGTTGACTGACTTCACGGTGGTCAGACATTCAGTCACCTGGAAGAGGAGGAGGCAGGAGTGTGAGGGGAGAAGAAAGGCCAGGGAGACTGAGCCTAGAGGGCAGGGCTGGGTCACAGCTGTGTCCCCAGACTGCCTGGCATGCAGGAAGCACTCAAATGGTTTTTTCCCCTATGATTAAAAAGTCATCTCAGGCTGGGCATGGTGGCTCATACCTAGTAATCCCAGTACTTTGGGAGGCCAAGGTGGGAGGATCACCTGAGGTCAGGAGTTTGAGACTAGCCTGGTCAACATAGTGAAACCCCATCTCTACTAAAAATACAAAAAATTACCCAGGCGTGGTGGCAACACACCTGTAGTCCCAGCCACTCGGGAGGCTGAGGCAGGACAATCACTTGAACCTGGGATGCAGAGGATGTGGTGAGTGGAGACTGTACCACTGCACTCCAGCCTGGGCGACAGAACAAGACTCTGTCTCAAAAAACAAGCAAACAACAACAACAACAAAAAACAAGAATTAGCCAGGCATGGTGGAGCACGCCTGTAATTCCAGCTGCTAGGGAGGCTGAGCTGGGAGAATCGCTTGAACCTGGCAGGTGGAGGTTTCACTGAGCCAAGGTTATACCACTGCACTCCAGAGTGGGTGACAGAGCAAAACTCTCTCATTTAAAAAAAAAAAAGGCTGGGGGGGGGAGGCGGCCAGGCACGGTGGCTCACACCTGTAATCCCAGCACATTGTGAGGCTGAGGCGGGTGGATCACAAAGTCAGGAGTTCAAGACCAGCCTGGCCAATATGGTGAAACCCTGTCTCTACTAAAAATACAAAAATTAGCCAGGTGTGGTGGTGCACCTCTAATCCCAGCTGCTCGGGAGGCTGAGGCAGGAGAATCGCTTGAACCCAGGAGATGGACATTGCAGTGAGCTGAGATCATGCCACTGCACTCCAGCCTGGCAACAGAGCAAGGCTCTGTCTCAAAACAAACAAGCAAAAAAAAACAATAACAAGAGCCTGGGTAAGGGGCTCAATTTTTGGGCAAATGAGGATCCTAAAAGTCGAGGGTGGCTGTGGACATCACTGGGATGTACCTGGGAATGCTCTCCAGCTCCACTGGGTGATAACAGATTCCTGAATGCTGACCCATGTGGCCTGGGTGTTGGCTGCCTCGGTTTAAACCCCCACCCCATCTGACGGGCAAATCACTGCACTCCCTTTCTCCTTCATGATTGAGATGGGGGTTTTCAGAGCCTCTTCCCGGGAGAGTGATTGTAAACCAGGTTGTCAGGGTGATATCTCTGGCAGAAGTAAGAGCTTCAGATGCAGGAGCTGTTGATACTAGGCCCTGACTGTCTAATGGGGTCCCCTGGCTGTGTGATCTTTTCCCACAGTCCCCAGGACAGGCCTATATGGCAGACCCCTCACCATCCCTCCATCGCTGGAGTCCAGAAGCAACAATGCATTCAGTAAACACTGAGGGCTGGGTGGTGCTAGAGACACAGTGGGGACCAAGAGAGCCCCCAAGCTGCCCTTCTGGGGCTCCCAGACTGGTTGAGGAGATAAGTCAGTTCCAAACAATGATGGCCCAAAGGGACAGGGCTGGATGGGGGAACCCAGCAGGAACACTTAACTTGGCCTAGGGATCAGGGAGGGCTTCCTGGAGGAGGTAGTATCAAAGCTGAGATATGAAAGATGGGATTAGGCAGGTAAGGCTGGGCACGATGACTCATGCCTGTAATCCCAGCACTTTGGGAGGCTGAGGAGGGTGGATCACCTGAGGCCAGGAGTTTGAGACCAGCCTGGCCAACATAGTGAAACCCATCTTCACTAAAAAATATAAAAATTAGATGGGCATGGTTGCGGGCACTTGTAGTCCCAGCTACTCGGGAGGCTCAGGCAGGAGAATCGCTTGAACCCAGGAGGCGGAGGTTGCAGTGAGCTGAGATCATGCTATTGCACTCCACCCTGGGCAACACAGTGAGACTCCATCTCAAAAAAAAAAAAAAAAAAAAGGAATTAGGCAGGTAATTGGGCAGAGGGAATAGAAGGGGCAAGTGCTTGGAGAAGCGAGCTAGGCCTGGGAGAAGTGAAGTGGAAAGTGGGGGCCACCGGGCTTCTGAGCCTGACGGGCCCTTGTTGAGCCTGGCCAGAAGCCTGGGCTTTCCCCCTCGGGGTACTAGGGAGCCGTGGGAGGATTTTGAGCTGGAGAGGGTAGCAGCAGATTTGTGCTCAGGAAAATCCCTCTAGCTGCAATTTGGGTGGGATGGGGCAGGGAAGACGAGGCTCAGGGATGAATGCACAGTGCCTTAAGATTGGAACTGAAGCTCAACCACCCAGGAGCTGCGGGGAGGCCCAGGCAGGGATGGAAGGTGAGGTGGCCTCACCCGGGAGACGAAGTCCTGCTCTAGCTTCTCCATCAGGAGGTCCGCTGGTTTCTGCTCATAGGCCTTGTAGGTCTCCAGGTACCGCCCAGCTTCCTCGGGACTAGGATAACAGGATACAGGGCAGCGGGAAGTGAGGTATCAGATTGTAGATTTGCTTCATTATGGTCAGTCGTAAGAATTACCAATACTAGGCCGGGCGCAGTGGCTCATGCCTGTAATCCCAGCACTTTGGGATGATGAGGCAGGCAGATCATCTGAGGTCAGGAGTTCGAGACCAGCCTGGCCAACATGGTGAAACCCCATTTCTACTAAAAATACAAAAAAGTAGCTGGGCTTGGTGGCGTGTGCCTGTAGTCCCAGCTACTCAGGAGGCTGAGGCAGGAGAATCGCCTGAACCAGGGAAGTGGAGTTTGCAGTAAGCTGAGATCACGCCATTGCACTGCTGCTTGGGCAACAAGAGTGAAACTCCGTCTCAAAAAA
>NW_016805944.1:1621540-1633012 GCF_001698545.2 Rhinopithecus bieti | reverse complement strand
TTATATTTTTTTATTTTTTTTTTTTTTTTTTTTTTGAGACAGAGTCTTGTTCTGTTGCCCAGGCTGGAGTGCAGTGACATGATCTTGACTCACTACAACCTCTGCCTGCCGGGTTCAAGCAGTTCTGCTTCAGCCTCCCATGTAGCTGGGATTACAGGCGCACGCCACCACGCTCAGCTGAATTTTGTATTTTTAGTAGAGATGGGGTTTCACCATGTTGGCCAGGCTGGTCTTGAACTTCTGATCTCAGGTAATCCCAAAGTGCTGGGATTACAGGCGTGAGCCACCCCCAGTGGGTGATTTTTAAAAGATTTTTAGATACAGGGTCTTGCTGTGTTACCCAGTCTGGTCTCCAACTCCTGGCCTCAAGCAATCCTTTTCCACTGGGTTGGGTGCAGTGGCTCATGCCTGTAATCCTAGCTCTTTGAGAGGCTGAGGCAGGAGGATCACTTGAGGCCAAGAGTTCGAGACTAGTCTAGGCAACAGAGTGAAGACCCCATCTCTACAAAATACAAAAAAATATGGTGGTGTGCACCTATAGTCCCAGCTACTTAGGAGGCTGAGGTGGGAGGATCACTTGAGCCCAGGAGGTCAAGGCCGCACTGGCCTATGATTGGGCCACTGCACTCCAGCCTGGGCAACAGAGAAAGACCCTGTGTCAAAACAAACAAACAAACAAACAAAGAGATAAGCTGGGCGTGGTGGCTCACACCTGGAATCCCAACAGTTTGGGAGGCTGAGGTGGGCAGATCACTTGAGGTCAGGAGTTTCAGACCAGCCTGGCCAACATGGTGAAACCCGTCTCTACTAAAACTACAAAAATTGGCTGGGCGCGGTGGCTCACGTCTGTAATCCCAGCACTTTGGGAGGCTGAGGCGAGTGGATCATGAGGTCAGGAGATCGAGCCCAGCCTGGCCAGCATGGTCAAACCCCATCTCTACTAAAAAAACAAAAAATTAGCCAGTCATGGTGATACGTGCCTGTAATCCCAGCTACTTGAGAGGCTGAGTCAGGAGAATCACCTGAACCCAGGAGGCGGAGGTTGCAGTGAGCCAAGATTGCACCATTACACTCCAGCATGGGCAAAAGAGCGAGACTCTGTCTCAAAACAACAAATAAATAAATAAATAAGCCAGGCATGGTGTAGTGTGCCTGTAATCCCAGTTGCTCAGGAGGCTGAGGCAGGAGAATTATTTCAACCCAGGAGGCGGAGGTTGCAGTGAGCCAAGATCTCGCCATTGCACTCCAGCCTGGGAGACAGAGGAGACTCCATCTTAAAAAAAGAGAGAGAGAGAGAGAGATATGAACGGGCGTGGTGGCTCATGCCTATAATCCTGGCACTTTGGGAGGCTAAGGCGGGTGGATCACCTCAGGTCAGGAGTTCAAGACCAGCCTGGCCAACATGGTGAAAACCAGTCTCTACTAAAAATACAAAAATCAGCCAGGTGTGGTGGTGCATGCCTATAATCCCAGCTACTCAGGAGGCTGAGGCAGGAGAATCGCTTGAACCCCGGAGGCTAAGGTTGCAGTGAGCCGAGATCGAGTCATTGCACTCCAGCCTGGGCAACAAGAGCGAAACTCCATCTCAAACAAATAAACAAACAAAAACCACACACACAAAAGAGATATTTAGGGGGCAGAGATCTGGGACTAATTGAAGGGGATGTGGGGAAAGAGGAAATGGATAATTTTGCCCTCCCCTCTCCTTGCCAACACAGTGTCTTGGTGACCCATGTCAATCTCGGATGTGAAAAACCTTCCTCACTGAGGTTTTAGCTGCATTTCCTCTTGGAAGGGATTCAACAGTACGCTGCACAACCTCGAGGCCCAGCACTCCCCATTTCCGAGATGGGGCCAGTGAGGCCAGCTGGGGAGCGACCCCTGCTTACCACATCCACCTGGATGAGCAGGACCCGCAGGGCGAAGTTCTTCCCCAGGCTCTGCAGCCGCCCATGGATGTAGTCCGGGTGCAGGTTGTGGTAGCGGAGGCTGGGGGGGGCAGGGAGTAGGAGTTGAGAAGTCTGTCTGTTCGAGACCCCCAAAGCCCTTCTGCCCTCTCACTGGAATACTAAGGGCTCAGAGTGCGGCACAGGGGACAGAGGGGTCCTGAGGCCCACAGAGAGTAAGTCACTTGCCACAGGTCTCTCTTCCAAGAAGATGCTCTGCGGGGATTGGCAGCCAGGGCCACATGGCTGTGGTTACCCAGAAGCCCAGACCCGTGGCTTCTTCATGAAGAGGGGAAGAGACTTGGGCTTCAAGGGGAGAACAGGTGCCAGGGGCCCTGGAGAGTGTGAGCGCGGGGACGTTGCATGGCTCACAGTGGGAAGCAGGGCCCACCGCCAGCCCATCTGCTCTGGCCTCGGAGGGCTATGGTGAGGGCTTCACGACCCAGGGAACTAGGACTGGCGCTGCCCAGCAGTCTGCAGCTCTCACAGCCTGCGGGGAGCACAGGAACTCACAGGTTTCACTTCCTCTGTCTGGCCCTGTCTGCAGAGGAGCCCCTGGGTTGGGGGAGGAAGTTGTTTAGGGTGGAGATGGGAGAAATCCTGCCTCTCCTCAACTCCAGTCAAAGATGTCGGGGACATGAGTGACCCAGTCCCTCCTCCCTCAGATCCAGGAGTCTGGCCCTCAGGCCCTCCTCCCTCAGACCCAGGAGTCTGGCCCCCATGCCTTCCTCCCTCAGACCCAGGAGTCCAGGCCCCCAGCCCCTCCTCCCTGAGACCCAGGAGTCCAGTCCCCATCTCCTCCTCCCTCAGACCCAGGAGTCCAGGCCCCCAGCCCCTCCTCACTCAGACCCAGGAGTCCAAGCCCCCAGCCCCTCCTCGCTCAGACCTAGGAGTCTGGCCCCCCCCAGCCCCTCCTTCCTCAGACCCAGGAGTCTGGGCCCCAGCTGTTGTTGTACTGGGCACCTCTAGGCCAAGACCCCCTTCCTCCAACACAGGGTCCCACCAAGGCCCAGAGCCTGCAGGACCATGCCCATAGAACGGTCCAGAACACTGGGACATGACCCTCCCAGGCCAGTGGGGTGTCCTTCCTGAAGGCTGGGGTGGCACCGCAGAGCTCACCTGAGGAACAGGGCACAGGTGCTCTGGCCCAGCACATAGTCGGGGATTACATCGCCAAATTCCCAGGGCACGTTGCGCACGAACTTCAGTACGGGATTGCCCCTCTGGGGAGGGAGGAAGGGCAGAAGCCATCAATAGGGATGACCCTTGGCAACCACAGGGCCCTCCTCTACCTCTTCTCGCACCTCCTCCCTCCTCCCACCTCTTCCCACACCTCCTCCCTCCTCCCACCTCTTCCCACACCTCCTCCCTCCTCCCACCTCTTCCCACACCTCCTCCCTCCTCCCACCTCTTCCCACACCTCCTCCCTCCTCCCACCTGTGCCTGGGTCTTTTCCAGCTTCTCTCTCCTCCTCCCAACCCTGGACAGTCCCTGGTCCTCTGATCCAGGTTCCTCCCCTCCACTTCCACTGGCACCAGGCCTTTCCTAAAGGGTCCCCGGGTCTGTCTCCAGCTCAACCCTCTCCCCCAGCCCCAGTCTGCGAGTCATGTGGCCCTGAACACCTCCTGCCCCTACGCCCGGCTAATTTTTGTATTTTTAGTAGAGACGAGGTTTCACCATGTTGGCCAGGCTGGTCTCAAACTCTTGACCTCAGGTGATCCGCCTGCCTCAGCCTCCCACAGTGCTGGGATTACAGGTGTGAACCACCGCACCTGGCCTCATTCAGTACATTTTAAGTAAATTAACAAACCTGGGGTCAGGAAACAGAGCTGCACCAACACAGCCAAAGCCCCAGCAAGAGCTGGGGCACTCTCAACCCACACACTGCCGTTGAATGAATGAATAAATGAATGATGAGAACAAAGTGGCTGGAACTCAGACCTCCTTCCACTGGAGTCATCCCTAGAACAGCGTTTCCCACTGAAAACCTCAAGGCTCCTCTTCTCCGTCTCCCTCCTCACCTGCCGAGGGCTCACAATGATGCTGTTGGATTTTGCCCCGGGTTTCAGGGCCTGGTTGGGGGTCTCTCCTGCCAGGGGCTCTGACCCTGTGGGGCACGTGGCCCCAGCCCCTCCCAGAGGCTGTGAGATGGCATATTCAGCGTAGGTCTGAGGGGCCGCCTGGGCCGAGGTGTCCACAGTGGGAAGGCTCTGTGTGGATTTGAATAAGGGCTTGGCCTGTGGGGAGAAAGGGAGTTTGCAGGGGACCGGTTGGGGTGAGCAGGGGACATCTGAGGCCCTGTGAGTTCCTCTCCCCTTTCTTTTCTTTTTTTTTTTTTTTTTTTGAGACAGAGTCTCATTCTGTCACCCAGGCTGGAGTGCAGTGGCACAATCTTGGCTCACTGCAACCTCCACCTCCCGGGTTCAAGCAATTATCCTGCCTCAGCTTCCCGAGTAGCTGGGATTCCAGGTGCCCGCCACCACGCCCAGCTAATTTTCTTTTTTTTTTGAGATGGAGTCTTGCTCTGTCACCCAGGCTGGAGTGCAGTGGCATGATCTCAGCTCACTGCAACCTCCGCCTCCCAGGTTCAAGCGATTCTCCTGTCTCAGCCTCCCGAATAGCTGGGACTACAGGCGCGTACCACCACGCTGGCTAATTTTTGTATTTTTAGTAGAGACAGGGTTTCAACATGTTGTCCAGGCTGATCTCGAACTCCTAACCTCAGGTGATCCGCCTGCCTCGGCCTCCCAAAGTGTTGGGATTACAGGTGTGAGCCACAGCACTTGACCCCTCTCCCCTCTTTAGGGCTGCCCATCCTCCTTCCTCTAATGTCCCTTCCAGAAAGCTGAGAGCTCAAAATCTGAATCCAGGCACTTCTGCCCCACTCCTCAGCCTCCACTCTGGTCCCAGCCAGCAGCGTCTCACCCTTGGACCACTGAAGTCCCTTCCTCACCAGCTCCTTGCCCACACTCTCACCCCCTGGAAGTCTGTCCCCTACACTAAATCTTTATGTCCTTCCTCTGCTCAGAGCTAGTGGGTGGCTCCTGCCTCAGAGTGAAAGTCAAAGCTGTCACCATCACCCACAAGGCTCTAGATCTGTCCCTGATCCTTGCCTTAGAGACTACACCTTCTACCACTTCTCCCTTGCTTTCTCAACTACTGCCCCACTGGACTTCGTGCTGCCCTTGAATGTGGCGGGCTCTCTCTGACCTCAGGGCTTTGGCACTGGCTGTTCCCTCTACCCCAGATGTCTCTGTGGCTCAT
Organism: Rhinopithecus bieti; assembly: GCF_001698545.2. Classification (NCBI taxonomy): domain Eukaryota; kingdom Metazoa; phylum Chordata; class Mammalia; order Primates; family Cercopithecidae; genus Rhinopithecus; species Rhinopithecus bieti. The sequence continues at coordinate 1,627,802 of NW_016805944.1, read as the reverse complement.
TCCCTCACCTCTTTCACGTCTCTACCAAGATGTCACCTCCTCAGAGAGGCCCTCCCTTGAACTTCCTATCTAAAGTAGGAAGGGGCCAGGCATGGTGGCTCATGCCTGTAATCTCAGCACTTGGGAGGCCGAGATGGACAGATCACTTGAGGTTCAAGACCAGCCTGACCAACATGGTGAAATTCTGTCTCTATTAAAACTACAAAAATTAGCCGGATATGGTGGCATGCTCCTGTAATCCCAGTTACTCGGGAGGCTGAGGCAGGAGAATCGCTTGAATCCGGGAGGCGGAGGCTGCAGTGAGCCGAGATGGTGCCAGTGCACTCCAGCCTGGGTGACAGAGCCAGACTCTGTCTCAAAATAATAAATAAATTAAATAAAGTAGGAAGGTCCTCTTCCCCATCGCGCCCTATATCCTTAGCTCACTTTCCTTTTCTTCCTAACCAATGTTAATCACCAATCGATTGTTTTCCCTTGGGAAGGAGATTTCAATGTTACCAGGTCCTTCCATTTACCAAAATATGTCTAAAGTATAGATTTTAAGATTGCAAAACCTGGCAATTCTTAAACATGAGCTATAAATTCATGTCTTGAAAAATCAGGGTGCTGGCCTCGTAAAACACATCAGGGGTTATCTGCTGAATGCCAGTGTCTGGCCTCTGCCTCAGCCCTCTCTTAGAACCAATCATCCATTTCACAGATGGGGAAACTGGGACCTGTGGAGGACCAAGGACTGTTTCCCCAAGTTGTCCGTGGCCCCCAAATCCACTAACCCACACCCTGGTCCCACAGGCCCCATCCTATTCTCTTCCTCCTCCTAACACCCCCCAGCCTCCCAGGGGCCCCGCATCTCCTTGTCCTACCACTCCAGGAGGAATCTCATCCTCGTCGAGGGGTATCACAAATTTCTTCCTTGCTGGAGGCCCTGAGGGCTGGGGCACCCCCTCTTTGTCCTTCCCAGGGTCCATCTGGAACCTGAAAGGGAAGGTGCCAGGAGCGAGTGAGCCATCGGCGTCTACATTCTCATACCCCAGCAGGAACCGCTACTCATAGCTGTCCCCCACAAAACTCCCAGAGCCCCATATGGTCAGGTCCCAAACACCAAGGGCCCGAGGCTCTATAACGCCCCGCCCCTTTGACCTCCACCTTCTGCTCGCCCCGCCCCTTACAAGTCCCATCGCTCCGCCCCTCGCCCCCACTGGATTCTATTGGCTCCGCCCCACCGTCCCCGACTTCCGTTCGCCCAGCCCCCGGGGCTACATCTGGACGCCCTCCCCACGCCTGGCCTTGTCCATCTCTCAGACTCGGCAATGATTGGCTTCCGCGGTTGCCAATCTCCACCTGCAGTCTCCGCCTCCCGCCCCTCTGGTCCCGGCCTCACGGTTTCAGAGCCGCGAGCTCAGTTGCTGGTCTTGGAGCCTCAAGGGAAAGATTGGAGAGGGACTGAGGCAGTCCACCGCCAGCACGGCCAGCGCTGCCCAGGGCTCGCCGCACTTCCGGCCTCTCTGGCCCCGCTCCCCAGGAGAGTAGCGCATAGAGCAGGGCGATCTCTATGCAACTCTCTATGGTCCTGGAGGACCGCGGAGTTCGTGGGAGGAGAGACATGTGGCCTCAGAGGATCTGGCTCCCAAATTGTTCAGTTCCAAAGCCCATACTGAGCGCTTCTGTGTGCCGGGAATCCTGGCAGGGCTTAGTGGAGAAGAGATCGCAGGAGATCCAACTTGGTCCCTCCTCTCAGTACGGAGAGGCTTAAGTTTGAATCCCAACTCAGACATTGACTTGGCCTCAGTTTCCCCATTCATTCATTTATTCCACACCTATTCCCCCCACGCGCTTCCTCTGTTCCCGGTCCTGTGCGAGTCCGTGCTGGTGAAACAGCAGTGACCAACGACAGCCCCGTGTTGTCCTCCCGGAGCTTACGGTTCAGTAAGGGACACAGACACGTTCCCAAACAGTGATGACTTAGAATGGGCAGGTCTGGGATGGGAGATCCCGGGAGAGCCGTGGGGTGGGGGTCAGAGGGAGCGCCTGACTCAGCCGCCGAGTCCGGAAGGGCTTCCTGGAGGAAGGGACATCTGAGCAGGGGCCTGGCTGATGAGTTAGTATTAGTCACTTCCTGAAAGGATAGTGCCAGACTGTTCTAACTTGCAGCTCTCTGATTACTAAGGAAATGGAACGGTTTTTGTGAATGTATTGGTCTTATAAATTTTGTCTTCTGTGAATTGCTTGCTCATATTCCTTGTCCATTTTTTAAATGGGTTGTATGGCTTTTTTATTACTATTAATTTCTAGGGGTACTTTATGGATTCTGATTCTAATCCTTAGTTACCTATATCGCAAACATTTCCTCCTAGTTTCTACTTTGGGTTTTAACTTTAGTTATTTTTGGCACAGAAGTTATTTGTGTTTATGTACAACTATTTATCAATCTGTTCCGTTCTGACTTTTGCTTTTGGTGTGTTAAGAGCCCTGCCATGACCCAGGGTCATAGTGATAAATTCTTTTTTTTTTTTTTGAGACAGAGTTTCGCTCTTATTACCCAGGCTGGAGTGCAATGGTGCGATCTCAGTTCACTGCAACCTCCACCTCCCGGGTTCAAGCGATTCTCCTGCCTCCTTAGTAGCTGGGATTACAGGCATGCGCCACCATGCCTGGCTATTTTTTTTTTTTTTTTTGTATTTTTAGTAGAGACAGGGTTTCACCATTTTGGCCAGGCTGGTATCGAACTCCTGACTTCAGTTGGTCCACCTGCCTCAGCCCCCCAAAGTGCTGAGATTACAGGCGTGAGCCACGGCGCACGGCCATAATGATACATTCTATCATTTCTTTTATCTGTGTAAAAGATAAAAGCTCCGTGTTGTGTTGTCCTCCCAGAGCTTATGCTTCAGTGAGGGACACAGACACCCTCCCAAACAGTGATGACCTAGAATGAGCAGGTCATCTGGCTTTAATCTATGCAAGATTTATTTATTTATTTATTATTTTTTGAGATGGAGTTTTGCTCTTGTTGCCCAGGCTGGAGTGCAATGGCGCAATCTACAGGCTCACTGCAACCTCTGCTTCCCAGATTCAAGCGATTCTCCTGCCTCAGCCTCCCAAGTAGCTGGGATTACAGGCGCCCGCCCAGCTAACTTTTGTATTTTTAGTAGAGACGGAGTTTTACCATGTTGGCCCGGCTGGTGTCGAACTCCTCACCTCAGGTGATGCACCCGCCTCTGCCTCCCAAAGTGCTGGGATTATAAGCATGAGCCACCACGCCTGGCCAAGATTTATTTTTGAAAGTGCACCGAGGTTGTTGTTTATGAGTGATATAACCAATTGTCTCAAGTTGACCAAACGTAGATCTTTTCTCCACTGTTCTGAAATTCTACCTTCATCACATACCAAATTCCCATACACACACAAGTCTATTTCTGACATTTCTGTTATGTTCATTGATCTTTTTACCTGTACTTGCCTGCATGTACATGACCATCCCTCTGTTTCTTTCTTCACATCAGTCTTTCGTCTATGGGTGTTTGTCTCTGTGTCTACATTTTCCCATTTTACTTATTTTTTTTTTTCCTGGGCATGGTGGCTCATGCCTGTAAAGAGTGAGAACAAAAAAAGAAAAAAAGAAAAGAAAGAAAAAAGGCCGGGCACAGTGACTTGCGCCTGTCATCCTAGCACTTTGGGAGGCCGAGATGGGCGGATCACCTATGGTCAGGGGTTCGAAACCAGCCTCGCCAACATGGCAAAACCCCGTCTCTGCTAAAAATACAAGATTAGCTGGGCGTGGTGGCGCATGCCTGTAATCCCAGCTTCTTGGGAGGCTGAGGCAGGAGAATCGCTTGAACCTGGGAGGCAGAGGTTGTAGTGAGCTGAGATCGAGACACTGCACTCCAGCCTGGGCAATGGAGCAAGACTCTGTCTCAAAAAACGAACAAAGAAAAAAGAAATATACCTCTGTATCCAAGACCATACAGCAATTCTAGAAGTAGGTCATCCCAAGTAGAAGGGCTTGTGACTCAGTTATCCCCTTGGGGAATGGAATTGCCAGACTTAACCCTGCAACTCCTGCGTTTTCTGCCAGGGGGCGATGGTGCACCACAAGAGAATTGGAAGTGTTGGGGAGCCGGGGCAGCTCCGCTCCGCCAGAACCCAGCGGGGACAAGACCCCCTAGAAGGAGGTCCCGTCCCCGCTCCCGACCCATTTCCTTGAAGTAGAAGTGCAGCAAAGGAATTCCTGGAAGTAGAAGTGCGATCAGTGGAATTCTAAATCTGTTAACATTAGTTAAGAGCGAGGGGAAAAAGTTGCCCTGAGTTCTACGTTATTTCCAAGTTGGGTATTGGATTTCTACCCTCAGTTTCTTTTTTTTTTTTTTCCTTCTTCTTCTTCTTCTTTTATTTTTTATTTTTTATTTTTTTGAGAGGGAGTCTCTCTGTGTCACCCAGGCTGGAGTGCCGTGGTGCGATCACACCTCACTGCAGCCTCAACCTCCCGGGCTCCCACATCACCTCCCCTTGTAGCTGGACCACAGGCGCGCGCCACCACGCCTAGCCAACGTTGGTATTTTTTTGTAGAGGCGGGGTGGGGGGGGAGTCTCACTATAGCCCAGGCTGGTCTCGAACTCCTGGGCTCAAGCGATCCTCCCTTCTCGCCCTCCCAAAGTGTCGGGATTACTGGAGTGAGCCGCTGCTCCCGGCCTAAGCTGTTTCAAAACTAAACTTTGGAATCCCGGATTCGAATCTCCCCGGCTCCCAGAGTTGAGCGTTCGAATCCACCAGCCGTATCCACGCTCCGATTCCGCCTCTTTATTCCAAACGCCCCAAGTTCCAGAATTCAGCCGCAACTCCAGTTTGGGCCACTCCCCAGCTCCGGCCCATGCTCCCGTCCCAAACCTTCCCCTCCTCTCAACTTCGAGCCCTTTGTGCGCCCCGGAACGGCTGGGGTGCGGACGGAGACTTTGAGGACCGGACCCTCACCTCCAATTCCGCCCGAGGGGACCTGAATGGGGGGAGCGGAGAGCAGCCCGGCCGAAGGCTCTGGAAGCAGGCACCGCCGGGGGGCGCAGTGACCAGGCTGCCGTCCCCGCCCGCCTCTAAACTTAGCCGCGGTGACGCGCGGCCCGGTGATCGCGGCGGGGCCGGGGACGCAGGGGGGCCCGAATGGAGGGGGGCGGCACGGCTCGGCGAGCCTCTATTTATAGCGCCCGGAGCCCGAAATAGCGCGGAGCGGAGCGGCCGGGATGACGCGGGAGCCGCCGGGGGCTGACTCACCCGGCCCCAAGCGAAGGCCCCCGGATGGGGGACAGTGGAGGCGCCTAGCCCCTACTCCGCGTCCTCCCGGGCATCTTTTTTGCTGGGACATCCCAAGTCTCCACTGGAGAGGCTGTGGATGGATGTACAGCAAAGAAAAGATCTGCAGCACGAGAGACTGAGGTTGGATCAGAAGTGGGACTTCCACACACACACACAACCAGAACAGGGCGGGGCACGGTGGCTCCCGCCTGTAATCCCAGCACTTTGGGAAGCTGAGGAGGGCAGATCACGTGAGGTCAGGAGTTCGAGACCAGCCTGGCCAACATGATGAAACCTCATCTCTACTAAAAATACAAAATTAGCCAGGCCTGGTGGCGCATGCCTATAATCCCAGCTACTCTGGAGGCTGAAGCAGGAGATCGCTTGAACCCGGGAGACGGATGTTGCAGTGAGTCAAGATCGCGCCACCACACTCCAGTCAGGGCAAAAAGAGTGCAACTCCGTCTCAAAAAAAGAAAGAAGGAAAGAAAAATAAAAACAGAATCAAGGACCTATTTATACAGAAAGAGAAAGGGGGAAAGAGGACAGGTAAACCAGATACACACACTTGTTTCTCACCAGCATCAGAACTGTGATGTTTTGGAGGCAAAGAAATGGACTCAGTGACCCTGGGTAGTTGCCATTCCAGAGCACGTGCCGTTCTCCACTTGCCACAATTTATTGCACACTGTTCCCATTCCCTAGAATGTTCTTCCTTGCCTTCTCAGTCTTGAGAACTCATGTACCTCCAGGACCTGGTGCCCAGGGCAATTCCTTTATTTTATTATTATTACTATTATTATTATTATTATTATTATTATTATTATTATTATTATTGAGACAGAGTCTCGCTCTGTCACCCAGGCTGTAGTGCAGTGGCATGATCTTGACTCACTGCAACCTCCGCCTCCCGGGTTCAAGTGATTCTCCTGCCTCAGCCTCCTGAGTAGCTGGGACTACAGGCGCATGCCACCACACCCAG
>NW_016805944.1:1586778-1619739 GCF_001698545.2 Rhinopithecus bieti | reverse complement strand
TTGGTCAGGTCATGTTAGCCAAGATGGTCTCAATCTCCTGACCTCATGATCCACCCGCCTCGGCCTCCCAAAGTTCTGGGATTACAGGCGTGAGCCACATGCCCAGCCTATTTTATTTTTTTTGAGACGGAATCTCGCTCTTTCGCTCAGGCTGGAGTGCAATGGCGCAATCTCAGCTCGCTGCAACCTCCGCCTCCTGGGTTCAAGCAATTCTCTTGCCTCAGCCTCCCGAGTAGCTGGGACTACAGGGATGTGCCACCATGCCGGGTGAATTTTTCATATGTTTAGTAGCGACGGGGTTTCACCGTGTTAGCCAGGCTGGTCTCGATCTCCTGACCTCATGATCCACCCGCCTCAGCCTCCCAAAGTGCTGGGATTATAGGTGTGAGTCACTGCAGCCAGCCAACACAAAATTAATTTATTATTATTATTATTATTATTTATTTTTAGAGATGGGAGTCTTGTTGTGCTGCCCAGGCTGGTCTCAAACTAAAGCAGTACTTCCACCCCAGTCTCCCAAGTAGCTGGGATTACAGGTGTGTGCCACTGCACCCAGCTACTTTTAAGTGAATCAACAAATATTTCTAAAATTTCTCAGTTTTAACTTCTAATACAGTAAATATTGATAGAAATCATACACATCAACAAAAACTCTTTGGGGTCCTCAATACATTTTTTAAATGTTAGACAAGGTTTCACTGTGTTGCCCAGGCTGGAGTTCAATGGTGCAGTCATAACTCACTGCAATCTTTGAACTCCTGGGCTAAAGGAGTCCTCCCACCTCAGCCTCCCAAATAGTTAGGACTACAGGTGCACACCACCACTCCTGGCTGCTTTTATTTACTTTTTTGTAGAGACGGGGTCTTGCTATGCTGCCCAGACAGAGGCCTTCAATAGTTAGGAGTGTAAGGGGGCCAGATGCAGTGGCTCACGCCTGTAATCCCAGCACTTTGGGAGGCTGAGGCGGGCGGATCATGTGAGGTTGGGAGTTCGAGACCAGCCTGACCAACATGACCTGACCAACATGGATAAACCTTGTCTCTACTAAAAATACAAGATTAGCCGGGCATGGTGGCACATGCCTCTAATCCCAACTACTCGGAAGGCTGAGGCAGGAGAATCGCTTGATCCCAGGAGGCAGAGTTTGCAGTGAGCCGAGATCGCGCCACTATACTCCAGCCCGGGCAACAAGAGTGAAACTCTGTCTCAAAAAAAAAAAAAAAATTCAATGGATTAGGCCAGGTGCGGTGGCTCACACCTGTAATCCCAGCACTTTGGGAGAACAAGGCAGGCAGATCACTTGAGGTCAGGAGTTTGAGACCGTCCTAGGCAACGTGGTGAAACCCCGTCTCTATTAAAAATACAAAAATTAGGCCGGGCACAGCCTCATGCCTGTAATCCCAGCTCTTTGGGAGACCAAGGCAGGTGGATTACCAGAGATCAGGAGTTCAAGACCAGCCTGAGCAACATGGTGAAACCCCGTCTCTACTAAAAATATAAAGATTAGCCAGGCATGGTGGCATGCGCCTGGAATCTCAGCTACTTGGGAGGCCAAGGCATGAGAATTCTTGAACCCAGGAGGTAGAGATTGCAGTGAGCCGAGATTGTGCCATTGTACTCCAGCCTGGGCAACAGAGTGAGAGTCCCATCTCAAAAACAAACAAATTAGCTGGGCGTGGTGGTGCATGGATGTAATCCCAGCTACTGGGGAGACTGAGGTCGGAGAATCGCTTGAACCCGGGAGACAGAGGTTGCAGTGAGCCGAAATTGCACCACTGCACTCCAACCTGGGTGACAGAGCAAGACTCTGTCTTTAAAAAAAAAAAAAGAATCAATGAACTAATAATCATACAAACCTGATAAGTGTCATGAAGGACAAGAATGTGGAACATCATTTTAACTGTGAAGGAGAGGAGGAGTGGACGGGAGGGTAGGGGAGGTTTCTCTGTCAAAGGAGCATTTAAAAAGAGACCTGGCTGGGCACAGTGGCTCACACCTGTAATCCCAGCACTTTGGGAGGCTGAGGTGGGTGGATCACGAGGTCAGGAGATCAAGACCATCCTGGCTAACATGGTGAAACCCGTATCTACTAAAAAAAATTAGCCGGGCTTGGTGGTACACGCCTGTAGTCCCAGCTACTCGGGAGGAGGCTGAAGCAGGAGAATCGCTTGAACCTGAGAGTCAGAGGTTGCAGTGAGCCGAGATTGTGCCATTGCACTCCAGCCTGGCCAACAGCAAGACTCTGTCTCACAAAAAAAAAAAAAAAAAGGACAAGAAGAGACCTGTCCAGGCGCCCTGGTTCACACCTGTAATCCCAGTACTTTGGAAGGCTAAGGCTGGTAGATCGCTTGAGCCCAGGAGTTCGAGACCAGCCTGGGCAACATAGTCAAACACCGTGTCTTTCCAAAAAATACACACAAAAAATTGCATGGCATGGTGGCATGTGCCTGTAGTCCCACATACTCGGAAGGTTAAGGTGAGTGGATCACTTGAGCCCAGGAAGGTCAAGGCTGCAGTGGGCCATGATCATGACAATACACTCCAGGCTGGACAGCTGAGTAAGGCCCCCATCTCAAAAAAAGAAAAGAAAAGATAATCTATCTGGCAGTTTTCTCTCTTGCCTTCCAATTGTTGCATCTCATTTATTTTTCTTGTCTTATAGCATTTTTTTGCTTTTTTTTTTTCCGAGTCTGAGTCTTGCTCTGTCACCCAGGCTGGAGTACAGTGGTGCGACCTCAGCTCACTGCCACCTTCGCCTCCCGGGTTCAAGCAATTCTCCTGCCTCAGCCTCCCGAGCAGCTGGGACTACAGGTGCGCACCACCACACCCGGCTATTTTTTTTTTTTTGAGATGGAGTCTTGCTCTGTCGCCCAGGCTGGAGTGCAGTGGCACATTCTCGGCTCACCACAAGCTCTGCCTCCCTGGTTCAAGCAATTCCCCTGCCTCAGCCTTCCGAGTAGCTGGGATTACGGGCACCTGCCACCGTGCCTGGCTAATTTTTGTGTTTTTAGTAGAGACAGGGTTTCACCATCTTGGCCTGGCTGGCCTCGAACTCCTGACCTCGTGATCCACTTGCCTTGGCCTCCCAACGTGCTGGGATTACAGGCGTGAGCCACTGCGCCTGCGCCCAGCCTTTTTTTTTTTTTTTTTTTTTTTTTTTTGAGACAGAGTTTCATTCTTGTTGCCCAGGCTGGAGTACAAAGTGCGATCTCGGCTCACTGCAGCCTCTGCCTCCTGGGTTCAAGCGATTCTCCTGTTCTCAGCCTCCCGAGTGCTGGGCATCTATAGGCATCCCTTCCCACCAAATGCCTGGCTAATTTTTTTTTTTTTTTTTTTTTTTTTTTTTTCCAGTAATGGGGTTCTCCATGTTGGTCAGGCTGGTCTCAAACTCCTTGACCTCAGGAGATCCCAGCCGCCCTCGACCTCCCAAGTGGCTGCAATTATAGGCGTGAGCACCACGCCTGGCCAATTTTTGGTATTTTAGTAGAGACGGGGTTTCACCATTGTTGGCCAGATGGTCTCAAACTCCTGACGCTTGTGATCCAACCACCTCAGCCTCCCAACAGTGCTGGGATTAGGGGGCATGGGCCACTGTGCCTGGCCCTCTTACCAGCCATTTACAACACTTCCAGTGACTACTGTTGCACCAGTAACCAATTGATTTCTCACAACAAGCCCTCCAAATGGACAATCCTCTGAGATGACTTTATCCTCCCATGCCCATTGTACAGAGGGAGAACTGAAGGCACAGGGAACGTAGAATCTGTCCAGGCCACCAAGGCACATGTAACAAGCCAAACTAGGGACTCAACCAAACTTGTTGCTCTCAGTTTTCAGCCTTAAAAGGAAAACTCAATAAGTTATTCTGGGTTTTTTGTTTCTGTTTTGGACTTTTTTCAGGGTGACCCAGGTTGGAGTGCAGCGTCGGTGAGCACAGCTCCATGGCAGCCTCAAATACCAGACTCTAGGGTAAAACTCGCCATCTCGGAGTCTCCAAGCAGTGGGACTCGATAGGTGTTACACCACCACACCCAGCTAATTGTGTAGAGATGGGGTCTCACTATATTGCCCAGGCTGATCTCAAACTGCTGGCCTCAAGGGATCCTCCTGCTTCATGACTCCCAAGTCGTTAGGATTACACGGGTGGTGATGAGCTCTATGGTTCAGTCCACTTGCGTGTACTTTTTTTTTTTTTTTTTTTTTTTTGAGATGGCAGTCTCACTCTGTCGCCCAACAGCTGAGAGTGCAGTGGTGCCAATTCGGCTCACTGCAACCTCTGCCTCCGATTCGAGAGACGTGTTTCAAGTTCCAGCCTCCCAAGATGGCTGGAGTACAGCACGCACCACCACACTCGGCTAATTTTTTTTGTATTTTTAGTAAGACGGGGTTTTCACATGTTGGCCATTGTTAGGTCTCGAACTCCTGACTCACGGTGATCCACCCCGTCGTCCTACCAAAGTGCTTGAGGGTTACAACATGAGCCTGCCCCGGCCTTTTTTTTTTAGACAGGAAAAATTCCTTGTAACTGGCGGGGACGGTGGGCCTTCACGCGCTGTAATCCAGAACGTTTGGGAGGCTGGGCGGAGAGATCACGAGGTCAGGAGTTCAAGACCAGTCTGCAACATAGTGAACCCCGTCTCCACTAAAAATACAAAAAATTACGGGCATGTGTGGCTGGTACCTGTAATTCCAGCTACTTGGGAGGCGTGGCCAGGAGAATTGCTTTGAACCCGGGAGGCAGGGGTTGTGTATGTGAGCCGCAGATCATACCACTGCACTCTGTAGTCTGGGTGAACAGAACAAGATCCTCTCAAAAAAAGAAAAAATATCCTGTAAAGTTTTCCACAGTGACCCACAGAGCTTGGATGATAGAGCTGGAATCCTGGAGATCTCGTTCAGGCTCATTCGCCTCTACTCATGAGCCTCCAGTTTGCTCCCTATGAGGAAGGGTTGAAAGATGTTCTCGTAAAAAGCCTCAGAAACTCTGCCAGTTAGTAAGGAGTGAGAAGAAGCCCAACGAATTGGCATTAGTTTCGCTTAACTGCTACTATTAACAAATTACTACAATCAGTGAGCTTAAACAGAGAAATTTCGATTTCTTTCACGTCAGTTGTGGTGGAGGCCAAAAAAGTCAAAATCACGGGTTGATCAGCCAGGCTGGCGGTGGACTCCACCCTGTAATCCCAGCCCTTTGGGGACGCCAAGTGGTAGATCCCTGAGGCCAGGATTTTTAGACATCAGCCGACCAACATAGTGAAACCCGCATCTCCTTACTAAAAATACAATAAATTAGCGGGCGTGGTGGTGCGGCGCCTGTAGTCCCAGCTCATCAGGGAGCTGAGGCAGGAGAATTGCTTCGCACCTGGGAGGCAGAGGTTGCGCGTATGGCTCGAGATCTTGGCTCACTGGTTACTCCAGCCTGGGCACAGGACAAGACCTGTTGGTTTGTTTGTTTGTTTTTTAAAGAAAGAAACAAGATATTGTCAGCCAATATTTGAACCCTGGAATTTGGCTCCAGAGCCCTGTAGTCCCACACTACTTCCAGAGGTCATCTTCACATGCGTTAAATCTGGACTTCAGGAAGCCGCGAGTAGAGATCCGTTTTCAGGCCAGGGACTCACCGCTGTGCTGTTAGAAGGGCAGGGTCACTGGCCACACGTTGCCTTTAAGAGCTTGATACATGGCTGGGTCCAAAATGGGATTCGCCTGCAGTGAAAATCACGCTGGAGTTGAAGGCTTGTGCGATGAAGGAATGTAAAGTATCTCATGAAGGGGATTCTGATGCTGAGGCGGGCGGCAGTGGCTCATGCGTGTAATCCAACCTTCGAGAGGCCAAGGAGGGCAGATCACCTGAGGTCAGGAGTTTTGGAGCCACCTGGCCCACACTGGCGAATTCCCGTGTTCTACTAAAAAATACAAAATTAGCCAGGGTGTGGTGGCGCGTGCTGTAGTTCCAGTATTCGAGAGGCTGAGGCAGGAGAATCACTAGAACCGGGAGGTGGAGTTTGCAATGAGACCGAAATCGCGCATGCACGTCCCAGCCTTGGGGGACGAGCTAGACTCTTAATTAAAAACACAAGGAAAATTAGAACGAATAATAATTCTGAAACTGGATACATGTTGAAATAATAATATTCTTGGATGTATCCGGTTAGATAAAGTACATAAAGTTATCTTCACTTGCTCTTTTTACTTTTTTTTAGTGTGGCTACTATAACATTGTCTTTTTTTGTTTGTTTGAAATAGGGTCTGGGCTGGTGTCAGTCATCGCAGGTCCGCAGGTAGAAGTACAAGTGGTACAATCATAGCTAACTGGCAAACTTGAACTCTGAGGCTCAAGGGATCGTTCCACTACCTCAGCTCCTGAGTAACGTGTGGGGACTGTAGAGGGCTGCCACCACACCCAGCTAATTTTTTAATTTAAAAAATATGTTTTGCGGTTGGGTGCGGTGGCTCAGCCTGTAATTCTAGCCATTCGGAGAGGCTGAGGTGGGCAGATCACGAGGGTTTCAGGAGTTCGGACCAGCTGGGCCAACATGGTGAACCCCGTCTACTAAAAATACAGGAAACCTAAACTGCGTATGCGTGGCAGGGCTGTAATTTCAGCTACCTCAGGAGGCATGAGGCAGGAGAATCGTTTGAACCAGGAGGCAGAGGTTGCAGTGAGCTGCAGATTGAGCCATTGCCTCACCCTGGGTGACAGGGCAAGATCCGTCTCAAAAAAAAAAAAAATTGCCGGGCACCAGTTGGCTCACTCCTATAATCCTAGCCACTTTGGTAGCCAAGTTGCGATACGATGTTGGGTCACCGAGGGTCAGGAGGAGAACTCCTGGCTAATATGGGGTGAACGCCTGGTTTCCTGTACTAAAAACTTAAAAAAAAAAAAAAAAAAGGCTGGGCATGGTGGCTCACGCCCTATAATCCCCAGGCACTTTGGGAGGCCGATGGGCAGGCAGATCACGACGGTCAGGAGATTGAGACCACTCACCGTAACACGGTGAACCCTCTTACTATTACAAAAAAATTCAGCCGAGGGTGTGGTGGCAGGCTCCTGTGGTCCGCTTACTCGGAGCCATAAGGCAGGGAGAAGTCGATGAACCTGGGAGGCGGAGGTTGCAGTGAGCGAGATCATTGCCAGCTTGCACTCCAGGCCTGGGGCAACAGAGCAAGACTGTTTCAAAAAAAAAAAAAAAAAAAGTTTGTAGAGATGAAGCAGGGTGCGGTCTGGCGGGGGTTGGGGGGTGGGGTGGGGTCTTGCTGTGTTGCCTACGCTGATCTCACACTCCTGGGCTTGACATTGCAGTCCGCCTGCCTTGGCTTCCCAAAATGCTAAGATTATGAGCATGAGCCACCCTGGCCTAAACACTTAAAACGACATGTGTGACAGCCAGGCATGGTAGCCTGCACTTGTAATCCCAGCTCCTTGGAAAGCTGAGGTGGGAGGATCCCTTTAGACCAAGAGTTGGAGATCAGCTTGGGCAACATAGTGAGATTCCATATGTAGTGGATTCCAATATAGTGAGACTTTAAAATATAAAATAAGGGCCAGGCACAGTGGCTCACGCCTGTAATCCCAGCACTTTGGGAGGCCAAAGTGGGTGAATCACCTGAGGTCAGGAGTTCGAGACCAGCCTGACCAACATGGTGAAACCCCATCTCCACTAAAAATGCAAAATTAGCCAGGCGTTGTGACACATGCCTGTAATCCCAGCTACTTGGGAAGCTGAGGGAGGAGAATCGCTTGAATCCAGGAGGCGGAGTTTGCAGTGAGCTGTGATTACGCTACTGCACTCCAATCTGGGCAACAGGAGCGAGACTTCATCTCAAAAAAAAAAAAAAAAAAAAAGAAAAGAAATATATATGTATAATAATTAAATTAAAAAAAATTGTACATATGGATCCAGCAGACTCATATACCTCTGGTTATATCTCCAAAGGAATTGAAATCAGGATGTTGAAGGAATATCTGCTCTCCCAAGTTCATTGCAGCACTGGTCACAATAGCCAAGATATGGAGGCAACCTAAGTGTCCATCAAAGGACATAATGGATAAAGCAAATGTTGCATATACACACGATGGAATACTATACAGCCTTGTAAAGGGAGGAAATTCTGCCATTCACGACAACATGGATGGAACCAGAGTACATTATGCTAAGTGAAATAAACCAGGCACAGAAAGACAAACACCACATGATCCCATTTTTATATGAAATCTTAAAATGCCGATCTCATAGAAACAGTATAAAGGTGGCTACTAGAGGCTGGGGAAGTGGGAGAGGGTTGGGAAAAGAGAAGATGTTGATCAAAGGGTGCGAAGCTTCAGCGAGACTGGAGAAACATATTTCACTGATCTATTGCACAGCATGGTAACCATGGTTAATAAGAATGTACTGTATATTTCAAAGTTGCTAAAATAGAGTTTAAATTTTTTAATTTGTAAATATTATTTTTTATTTTTGTCAGTACATATTCTCATCTGATTTTTATTTTTTAATTTTTTATTTTATTTTATTTTATTTATTTATTTTTGAGATGGAGTCTTGCTCTGTTGCCCAGGCTGGAGTGCAGTGGCGCAATCTCGGCTCACTGCAACCTCCACCTCCTGGGTTCAAGTGGTTCTCCTGCCTCGGCCTTCTGAGTAGCTGGGACCACAGGTGCCCACCTCCATGCCCAGCTAATTTTTTTTTTTTTTTTTTGTATTTTTAGTAGAGATGGGATTTCACCGGGTTAGCCAGGATGGTGTTGATCTCCTGACCTTGTGATCTGCCCCCCTCCATCTCCCAAAGTGCTGGGATTACAGGCGTGAGCCACTGTGCCTGGACTCTCATCTGATTTATTTTGTTTTATTTTGTGCTTTTTGTAGAGATGGCATCTCACTACGTTGCAACTCCTGGGATCAAGACAGCCTCCTGCCTCAGCCTCCCAGACTGCTGGATTTATAGGCGTGAGTCACTGTACCTGGCCCTGACATCTTGATTTCAATTTCTTTGGATATACACCCAGAAGTGGGATTGCTGGATCCACATGTGTAATTTTATTTTTTATGTGTTTGTTTATTTATTTGTTTATTTATTTTAAGACAGTCTCACTCTGTTGCCCAGGCTGGAGTGCAGTGGCACACAATCTTGGTTCACTGCAACCTCTGCCTCCCTGGCTCAAGCAATCCTCCTACTTCAGCCTTCTGAGTAGCTGGGACTACAGGTGTGCACCATCACGCCTGGCTAATTATTTTTATTTATTTGTTATTATTATTTTTTGAGACAGAGTTTTGCTCTTTTTGCCCAGGCTGGAGTGCAATGGCTCAATCTCGGCTCACCGCAACTTCCGCCTCCCTGGGTCCAGAAATTCTCCTGCCTCAGCCTCCCAAGTAACTGGGATTACAGGCATGCGCCACCACGCCCGGCTAATTTTGCATTTTTAGTAGAGACGGGGTTTCTCCCTGTTGGTCAGGCTGGTCTCAAAATCCCAATCTCAAGTGATCCGCCCCACTCGGCCTCCGGAAGTGCTGGGATTACAGGTGTGTACCACCGTGCCCGGCCCGAAGTTATTCCTCTAATCTGACTGTAGTTTGGTATTTTTTAACCGGCGTCTCTCTGTTCTTCCTCCCCCAACCCCATCTCTACTAAAAATACAAAATTAACCAGGCGTTGTGGCGCATGCCTGTAATCCCAGCTACTCGGGAGGCTAAGGCAGGAGAATTTCTTGAACCCAGAAGGTGTAGGTTGCAGTGAGCTGAAATCGCACCATTGCACTCCAGCCTGGGCGACAGAGCGAGACTCTCTCAAAAACCAAAAACAAACAAACAAAAAAACAAATAGCGCCGCGTTTTCTGGGAGTCAGTAAGTTCCCCATTTAGGAAGTGTCCAAGCTCAAGTTGAAATGATGGTACATTGCGACTCATGCTGCAAGGCCTCAACCCAGTTCCTCTCCGGACCTCAGTTTCCTCATTTATAAAATGGGTGTGGACGACTCAGTAAGGTCAGATTTTTAAAAATAATAATAGTAGTTAATAGTAATTGGCCGGGTGCGGTGGCTCAGGCCTGTAATACAGCACTTTGGGAGGCCAAGGTAGCAGGATCGCTTGAGCCCAGGAGTTCTAGACCACCCTGGGGCAATTTAGCGAGATTCTATCTCAAAGAAATAATCATAATCATAATAAAAATAAATGAATAGATAAGCTGAGACGGACTCAGGTGCCGCTCCTGCCTGCGATCCCGGCGGGGGCCACCAGGGGGCGCGGCGCCCTTACCCAAAACTCCTCCGACGGCTCTGAACCCCAGCGGACGCGTCCGGACGCCCCTGGAAGATTCTGCGCCCTGCCGGCTCGCAGGCTCCTGGGAGCCCGGGAAGCAGGTGCGCACGCGGGGTGTCCAGGGCGCCCCCGATCCAGGCCCCCTCGCCGTGCCGCGGGGCTAGGGGACGGCTGTGACTCAGGCGCGCGCTCCTCCCTGGGGCCCTCAGTGGTCGCGAGGGGGCGCGCACGGCCTCGGGAACCCGCGCGGCGCCGCGTCCATTTTTACCCCAGCGCAGCTAAAATAGTCGCCGCGCTCCGAGCCGAGCCCGAAATAGCGGCCCCCAGATAAGGCAGGACGACTCAGCGCTTCCGGGGAGCGGAAGGGGGAGCGCGCGGGGGGAGCGGTGCTGGGCGCAGCCCGGCCGAGCAGGCGCCGCTGTCCCCAGCGCACCCCCACTCTGTCCTGGCGGTCACACTCGCCCCCGACTGCGACCTCCGCCCCGCCGCTAGCCTGGCTGCCTTCCTGCGTCCCCTACATGGTATCCCCATCCCCTGCCCCCCATCCTCAGCTTCACCTCCATTCCTCATCATAATTCCCCCTTCTCCTGCCTCCCCCCAGCGATGTCCCCCACTGGTACTCATACCCATCCCCCAGCCTGCCCTACTCCTGTCCCTATTTCCCCTCTCCGCCCTCATCGCCAATCTCCTGTCTTCCTGAATCTGCCCCTTCCCATCTGTGTCCTCAAGGCCAACCTTTATGGGGGCAGGGCAGGGCGGGAGGGTCACAGGGAGTCAGGATACCTGCGGGCTGAGGGCTGAGGGCTGAGGGCTGGGGGTGAGGATCTGATTTCTTGGTTTGTTTCTACAGTGGGCAGGGTTAGGCTTAGATCTGGGGGTTGGAGCATCGGACACTTTAGTCTGGCCCAGTCTCAGAGCTGAGGCGAGGCATGGCCAGCATCACAGCTCATTGTGTGACCAGGGTCGGGGCTCAGGCTGGGGAAGGATGACTGTCTTTGTCATCAAGTTTGATCACTGTGTCACCAGAGTTAGGGCGCAGCCTTGAGCCGTTTCTTTATTTACCCACCTCCACATAATATTGTTTTATTTCAGACAAGGTCTTGCTCTGTCGCCCAGGCTGGAGAGCAGTGTTGCCCAGGCTGGAATGCAGTGCTGGAATCTTAGCTGACTGCAGCCTTGAACTCCTGGGTTCAAGACATCCTCCCACCTCAGCCTTCCTAGTAGCTGGGACTACAGATGTGCACCACCATACCTGGCTAATTTTTGTTTTTATTTTTTTTGTAGAGACAGAGTCTCTACGCCTTGCCCGCCTTGCCCAGGCTGGTCCTGAGCTCCTGGCCTCAAGAGATCCTCTGGCCTCCTCCTAGGAAGACACTGAAATGACAGGCATGAGCTACAGAGCCCGCCTCCACTAAGATTCTTTCCTCCCTTGCAAGTCAGTGATTGGACACAACAGCTCCAGGCCGTGGGAACAGTCAGAACTCTGTTCTCTGGGTCTAGGTCTTCCCTTTGGACTTGGATCATCTAAGGGCCTCCCCATTTCCATATCCTGAGATTCTCAGTGCCCACTCCAAGAATCGGTGTCAGGTCTCAAGGACCTACACTGCATGTTCTGGGGGTTCAAAGGCAGCACACTGACTTCCCTGAGGGTGACAGAGGTCAGAACGAGTGACTAAGGTCTTGGGCCTGGCCCTGACCCTGCAGTGGGCGAGGAAGACACCCAGTTGAGGCCCAGGTCTCCACCCAGGTAGCAGGGTGGATGGGGGCAGGGGGGTCATCCCTGAGATGAAATGTGGGTGGAAGGTACCCAGATAAGTTTCAGAGTCAGTCCAGAGATGGTCATATATTTTTTTATTTTATTTATTTATTTTATTATTATTATTTTTTTTTTGGAGACGGACTCTTGCTCTGTCGCCCAGGTTGGAGTGCAGTGGCCGGATCTCAGCTCACTGCAAGCTCCGCCTCCTGGGTTCACGCCATTCTCCTGCCTCAGCCTCCCGAGTAGCTGGGACTACAGGCGCCGCCAACTCGCCCAGCTAGTTTTTTGTATTTTTTAGTAGAGACGGGGTTTCACCGTGTTAGCCAGGATGGTCTCGATCTCCTGACCTCGTGATCCACCCGTCTCGGCCTCCCAAAGTGCTGGGATTACAGGCTTGAGCCACCGCGCCCGGCCAGAGATGGTCATTTTTAAGTAACTTCTAAAATTCTCGAGTAGCTGAGATTACAGGCACCTGCTACCAAGTCTGGCTAATTTTTGTATTTTTTGTAGAGACGAGGTTTCACTATGTTGGCCAGGTTGGTCTCAGACTCCTGACCTCAAGTGATCTGCCCACTTTGGCCTCCCGAAGTGCTGGGATTACAGGTGTAAGCCACTGTGGTCAACCTAATTTTTTTTTTTTTTTTTTTTTGAGACGGAGTCTTGCTCTGTCACCCAGGCTGGAGTGCAGTGGTGGGATCTCGGCTCACTGCAACCTCTGCCTCCCAGGTTCAAGTGAGTCTCTTGCCTCAGCCTCCCGAGTAGCTGGGACTACAGGCCAGGCACATGCCACCTGTAAAAATTAGCGCCCGGCTAATTTTTTGTCCGATGGCGGTTTCACCGTGTCCCTAGCCAGGACCTGTCTCGATCTCCGTGACTTGTGATCTGCCTTGCCTCAGCGCCTCCCAAAGTGCTGGGTGGGATATACAGGCGTGAGCCATCTGCTCCCAGCACTTTTTTTTTTTTTTTTTTTTTTTTTTAATTTTGAAAACTGTTTTGAGGCCAGGTGCAGTGGCTCACGCCTGTAATCCCACCCAGCACTTTGGGAGGCCGAGGTGGGAGGATTTCTTGAGCCCAGGAGTTCAAGACCAGCCTCAATATTATAGTAAGATCTCATCTCTGTAAAAAAAATTTTTTTTAATTACCCAAATGTGGTGGCATGCACCTGTGGTCCCACCTACTCAGGAGGCTGAGGTGGGAGGATCAGTTGAGCCCAGAGGTGGAGGTTGCAGTGAACCAAGATGGCACCACTACACTCCAGCCTGGGCAACAGAGGCCCTGTCTAAAAAACCCAAAAAGTTTTGGTAACTACAAAAGGATATACCTTGGAAAAGTAAATTTCCCTCCCACTCTTATCCCCACTTCTCAATATTAACTACTTTTTATGTATCTTGGCCAATAGGATTCACTGAGCTCTCACAATGTCCCTGGCCTATGCAAAGCTCATCACAGAAATGAAGTGACTGGAATCATTCAGCACTCAGGGAGTGGACCGTACCCCATTGCTACGCCTGTTTTAGAGATGGGAAAACTGAGGCTTGGAGAGGGGCAAGCATGTGTCCTTTTGAGGACTGGGCTCTGAAGACTTTTCAAAGTTGAGGCAAGGAAGTGGATGAGATCAGAGAGGCAAGGTTCAGGTCAGGATACACATCCCAGGGACAGTGACAGGGATGGGGAGTCAAGGAAGGTTGCCTGGAAGAAGACTAAGGGTAGCCAGGAAGGCACCTTCCAGAACCTTCTGATGGAGGGCTTGGATGTTAGTAGATAACTCTGTTTGGGAGGCTGAGGAACCACCAGCAGCAGGGTGTGGCCCCTCCTCAGATCCACAGGACCCCAGGGGTATGTATAGGAGGAGAAGCAGGCTGCTTAATGACATCTCAGGGACACATCTCGTGTGATAGCACAGCCAGCTTAGTTATGACGTCTGAGTGATTTGCCAACTGCCTTAAGACCAGCATCCCTAGTCATGCCCCGCGGGGGGGGATAAGGATAAGAGGAAGTGACAGGCCATGTGGGGAGGAAGGGGAGATGCAGTCACACACAGACCAGGGACTCAGGCGCTGAGGGACGTGTGGTGCCCTCTGTACTAGGGAAGAGTCTCCCAGCTGCCTGGGTGTGAGGGTCCATCTTATTGATTTGTCTAGTGAAGGAGGCCAGGCTCCAAGGAGGTATAGCTGTAGTCAGTCACAGTCAGTTTAGGATGGGGTCTGCTCAGGGGCTGCTAGAATCAGTCACTGCTGTGTCCCCATCACCTAAGGCAGTAACTGGGACACAGCCGGCGCTCCATACATCTTTACTGAATGAATGAGTCGAATGAAAAGGGTCAGCACTCTCTGGGACTCAATTTACCCTTGTGGTCATTGGGCTGCTTCAACCAAGGGGATCGCTAAGAACACCCCTTCCCACCCTGGGTCCCAGATCCCAGATCGCCAGTGAATAAGAAAACGGGTTAGCGCCTTTGGTGGACTCCGCCCACTTGTGACGTCACGAGCCGCTCCCCCAGGGTCCCAACCCAGGCCTCTCCCTTGGGATGGGGGCGGAGAGGAACCCGGGAGTCCGGACTTAGGCCCCTCCCCCGGGAGCAGGCGGGCCTGGCAGGGTTACACAACCTGTCGTCGCGTCCCGAGGGAAGTCACCGGATGTCCTGGCCGGGCCGGGGACAATGGGCTAGGAGCGCCCCTCCCGTAGGAACCTGGAAGTGGCAGGGGCTCCCCCTCTTCTGATTCACCCTTGTTTCCGGCCCGGTTTAGCCTCCTTCTCCCTGGGGATCTTATCTCCTCCCAACTCTACCCTCCTATGGCCCTGCAGTTCGGTTTTCTCTGAACCGGCAAACCTCTCTCCTCTACACCCCGCACCCCGTCCTTTCAGACCTCCCCAACGCCCCCCGAAACTCTCTGCCCTCACACTCATCGCTTGTAATTCCCGAATCCCCTAAACTTCCAGTGTCCCCGGTCCTTCCTTCACTCATCCATACCGGGCCCCTCTTCCCCCCACCCAACTACCCCCACTATCCTGTCCACGCCCTCCCAATTCTCTCCCCGGGCTCCCCCAAGCTTTCCTCAATATCTCCCTGTCCTCCCTAGCCCCCGACTCACCCGCTTCCCTCCAACTGACCCCAATACACTCTCTTGTCCTAATCCCAGCCTCCCCAAGTTCCCTCCTGTCTCCTCGAACTGCCCCATGTCTCTACCTCATTTGGGATCTCCCCAAATCCGGTTCCTCATTCCCCCCCTCCCCCAGCCAGCCTCTTCGCCCCCAACGCCGGAGCCCCTCCCCGGCCCTAGGCCCAGGGCCGGCCCGTGCCCCTCCCGGGCGCGCTCCCACGCCGGGCGCGGGTTCCCAGGCCGCCCCCCCGCGGTGGCCCAGAGACCCAGTTTGCGGCGGCAAAACACTGGTCTCCGGGCAACAGGCCCCGCCCCGCCCCAGGGCCGCCAGCCGAGGCTGGGCGGTCAGGAGGCCACCGGGCCGGGACGTAGCACCCAGGCCTGCGGGCCGAAACCCCGGCCTTGGCCCCCAGAGGCCTCAGGGCGCAGAAACCCGGAGACTGAGGCGCAGCAAAGCGGAGATACAGAGATCAGGGCCCCGGGGCAAGAAATTCGGAGACATGCTTGGAGGCCGAAGCAACAGGGAACTGTCGGGGCGCAGAGATATCAGGAGAGACAACGCGACAGATCGAACAAGGACGGGGCCCAGAAATAAGCACAGAGATAGCGCAGTTACACATGGGCAACACCGAGGGGGGCAGTGACGCCCCTGATGGCAGAATAATCCATCTCTACTCCTCAGGACCTTTGCACTCAGTTCGAGCGAGGGACTTCCCCTCTCTGACTCTCAGTTTCTGTATTTGTAAAATGGGGACATTAATACGTAGCGCTTAGCAAATCGGGCTGTTCTGACGATTCAGTGAATTCGCAGACCCAGAGCTTGTAGCGCAGTTCCTGGCATGTACACTCATCATTCATTCATTCAACAGATTTTGTTGTTGTTGTTATTGTCTGAGAGGAGTTTCGCTCTGTGGCCCAGGCTGGAGCGCAGTGGTGCCATCCCGGCTCACTGCAACCTTCGCCTCCCGAGTTCAAGCAGTACTTCCACCCCAGCCTCCCACGTAGCTAGGGTTACAAGCCTGTGCCACCACGCCCAGCTATTTCTTGTATTTTTAGTAGAGATGGGGTTTCACCATGTTGGCCAGGCTGGTCTGAACTCCTGACCTCAAGTGATCCACCCACCTTGGCCACCCAAAGTGCTGGGATTACAGGTGTGAGCCACTGTGCCTGCCCCAATCAACAGGTATTTATTGAGTATCTACTATATGCCAGGCACTGGTAAGGACTGTGAGAATGCAGTATTGAACAAGACAAAGCTCTCTGTCCTGGGAGTTTAGTCTTTGGAAATTGGGAGGGGGATGACCAACAATAAATGAACAAATGAGCACATTTAGCAAATTATTGAGTACATTGGAAAGTAATAAGTGCTGGGAAAGCAGAGACAGGGGGCTGGGGTTGCTATTTTCAATGGAATGGTCAGGGAAGGCCTAAATGAGAAGGTAATGTTTGAGCAGAGACTAGAAGTTTGTTCGGGAGAAGCCATGCAGACATCTGGCCTAAGAGCATCACAACCCAGTTAGAGGGAAGTAACAGCAAATACAAAGGGTGTAAGGTAAGGACATGTCTGGCGTGTTGGAGGAATAGGGAGGAGGCCAGTGTGGGTGGACAGAGAGAAAGTGGGGAGGGCACTGGAGCACAGGAGGTCAGAGAGACTAAGGGCTGATCCTGCAGGGCCTGATGGGCCAAGGTGAGGTCTTTACAGAGTGAGTCGGGAGCGAGGGTTTTGAGTAAAAGAGGGATGTTCACTGTTTCTTATTTTTTATTTTATTTATTTATTTATTTTGAGACAGTTTCTTTCTTGCTGCCAGGCTGGAGTGCAATGGCACCGTCTCAGCTCACTGCAACCTCCGCCTCCCAGGTTCAAGCGATTCTCCTGCCTCAGCCTCCCAAGTAGCTAGGATTACAGGTGCATGCCACCACGCCTGGCTAATTTTTTTTTTTTTTTTTTTTTTTTGCATTTTTATAGAGATGGGGTTTCACTCAACCCAACCCAACGTTGGCCAGGCTGGTCTCGAACTCCTTGACCGCAGGTGATTCGCCCACCTCAGCCTCCCAAAGTGCTGGGATTACAGGCGTGAACCACGGTGCCTGGCTTGTTTTTTATTTTAACAGGGTTCTTCTGGCTGTAGGTGGGGAATAGACTTTGGAGGACAAGTGTGGAGTCAGGCAGACCAGTCACTCTCATGATCTAGTTGAGTCCAATGGTGACTTGGAGGTAGCAGGGATCGATTCTGGAGGCCTTTAACTCAAGAGAGGCAAAATCTGTGACAAGCACATGCATAGTAAGCCATCAGTAGATGGCAGCACTTACCATTATGTTAGGTGGTACTCACCACATTCCCGTAAAAGTTATCATCCCTATTTTACAGATGTGCAAACTGAGGCCCATAGAGGTCACTTAACTTGCCCAAGGTCTCACGGCTCAGTCTAGCTCCAAAGACGGTACCCCTCTGTTGGGATGGCTGTTCCCAAGCCCACACACCCGAACATAACACTCTCAGCGCCTAGAGCTACATCTAAACCTGTACTCATCCATGTGGGCCCCAGGACTCCCGGAGCCATGTCCTCATCAGTCACACGGAGCTGGTGTAGAAAGTAGGGGCTGGGCCAGAAGAGGTGGCTCACAACTGTAATCCCAGAACTTTGGGAGGCCAGGGCAGGCAGATCATGAGGCCAGGAATTCGAGACCAGCCTGGCCAACATGGCAAAACCCTGTCTCTACTAAAATACAGAAATCAGCTGGGTGCGGTGGCAGGTGCTTATAATCTTAGCTACTCAGGAGGCTGAGGCAGGAGAATCGTTTGAACCCGGGAGGTGGAGGTTGCAGCGAGCCAAGAACGTGCCATTGCACTCTAGGCTGAGTGACAGGCTAGACTCCGTCGAAAAGAAAAGAAAAGAAAAGAAAAGAAAAAAGAAAAGAAAAGAAAAGAAAAGAAAAGAAAGTAGGGGCCAGACGGGGAGAATGCTGGCCCAGGACACTTGCTTAGAGGCAGGTTGGCACAGGTACAGAAGGTCCACCCAGAACCTCCCAGCCCAGCATCTGGCTCCCACACCCAATCACGGCCTAGGCCTGGCACACCCCAGTGCTACGTGCAGCAACATGTTAAACACAGTCAAGCATAAACACAGAGATGTGGTCTTCTGCTCTGGGAATGCATTTTCAGGCAGTGTGCAGAAAACACAGATTTGCCTCTATCTTTTTTTTTTTTTTGAGACGGAGATTCGCTCTCGTCATCCAGGCTGGAGTACAGTGGCGTGATCTAGGCTCACCGCAACCTCTGCCTTTCAGGTTCAAGTGATTCTCCTGCCTCAGCCTCCTGAGTGGCTACAGGCACGTGCCACCACGCCCGGCTAATTTTGTATTTTTAGTAGAAACAGGGTTTCGCCATATTAGTCAGGCTCGTCTTGAACTCCTGACCTCAGGTGGTCTACCTGCCTCTGCCTCCCGTAGTGATAGGATTACAGGCGTGAACTACTGTGCCTGGCCTCTATCTCTTTATGTCCCTGTATCTCTCTGTTTTCTTTTCTTGTCTCTATCTCTGACCTTTGTCTCACTCTGACCCAGCTCTGTCTCTCTCATGCCTCCACACTCAGGATCCTCTAACTGCCACAGAAGGACTCTTGTCCCTGGCTGTGTGTTTCCATAGGACCTCACCTATTATGTACCATGAGAACCTGGCCTCCGGACAGGCGTGTCCAGCCCCAGGTTGGCAATTCTGGCTGGTTGCTCAGAATCACCCGGGGAGTAACTCACATAGCATAATCCTCTGGGCCTCTCTCTCTGAGATTCTTTCTTTCTTTCTTTTTTTTTTTTTTTTTTTGAGACAGTGTCTTGCTCTGTCACCCAGGCTGGAGTGCGGTGGCACAATCTCGACTCACTGCAACCTCTGCCTCCCAGGTTCAAGTGATTCTCCTGCCTCAGCCTCCCAAGTAGCTGGGACTACAGGTGTGCGCCACCAAGCCTGGCTAATTTTTGTGTTTTTAGTAGAGACTGAGTTTCGCCATGCTGGCCAGGCTGGTCTCGAACTCATAACCTCAGATGATCCACCCACCTCGGCCTCCCAAAAATGTTGGGATTACAGGCGTGAGCCATCGCGCCGGGTCGTCTATCTCTGAGATTCTGACCCACAGCTTGTGGGTGTGGAACTGGAGAAACTCACCTTTAAAATGCTCCCTAGTGATTGGGACCCCTGCCTGCTTGTACTAGTTACTGCATCTGATTTTACAGACAGGGAAGAGCTGAGGCCCAGAGAGCGGAGGGCTCACCCCAACATCACACAGCAGTCAGCTGCGAGGGGCTTGGTGCTACTCAGATTCTCCTAAGAATGTTTGGAAACAAGTTGATGGAGAGTTAAGTAATAAAGGAAAATCACAAACAGAGACACAGACCCAGAAAGGGACTCACGGGAATAAAAGCAGAAAGTGACAGAGATACATAGAGATGATGAGACAGAGACAGAGAGATCAGAGAGATAGGATTCAGAAAAAAGGCAGAGAGAGGCCAGGCACAGTCACTCACGCCGGTAATCCCAGAACTTTGAGAGGCTGAGGTGGGAGGATCTCTTGAGCCCAGGAGTTTGAGACCAGCCTGGACAACATAGTAAGACCCCACCTTTATTAAAAAAAAGTTTTATTAATTTAAAAAAATGCAGAGAGAGATAAACACACATTAAGGATCAGAGACTGAGAAAGACAAAAGCTATTTGGGGCCTAGAGAGACCCCCACCCCAGGAGGGATGTATTTTCTTTTCAAGGAGACAATACCGTCTCCTTGGTCCATGCTTTAACAGGCCCTACTTCCTAGAAACAGCCAGTGCCACGGTTTAGCAATCTCAGCCTTACCAAGCCAGGTCTCCTCCCCAGGCTTGATATGTAGGATGCACATTAAATACGTTTATATAACCTGCCCTCTGTGCAGAATCAAGGAGCTTTACATAACGTAGCCCCGTGAGTCATGCGGCAGACACGGGACACTGACCTGACATGCCCAGTGAGAGGGGACCCCTCGCCCAGGACCTTTACCTGGAAGTGATTGTGAAGGATAAGGGATCATGCATTTCACTGAAGAGGAAGCAGAGGGTCAGAGAGAGCAAGGCACTTGCTTGGGGTCACACAGCCAGGATTCAGCACAATAAGGATTCCAACCACATCTGCTAGTGCCTTATCACATGCTCCTTTACAGAGTGCAGGAAACAATAATAAAAAACATCTCTAGTAATACAATGACCGCTGTGTATTGAGTGCACCCGGCTGCAGTAAGTACTTTACAAACACCATCTTATGTATTCCAAAACCCAGTAAGGAGCTGGATGCTGTGACTCATGCCTACAACCTCAGCACTTTGGGAGGCCGAGGCAGGAAGATTGCGTGAGTCCAGGAGGAGTTCGAGACCAGCCTGGGCAATATAGTGAGGGCCCCATCTCTAAAAACAAAAAAAATACACATTAAAAATTAAAAAATTAGCCAGTGCCTATAGTCCCAGCTACTTGGTATGCTGAGGCGGGAGGATTGCTTGAACCCAGGAAGTGAGGCTGCAGTGAGCTGTGATCATACCACTGGGCAACAGAATGAGACCTTGTCTCAAAAAAACCAACAAAATGGCCAGGCGCAGTGGGTCACGCCTGTAATTCCAGCACTTTGGGAGGCCGAGGTGAGTGGATTACTGGAAGTCAGGAGTTCAAGACCAGCCTGGCCAACACAGTGACGCCTCGGCCCTACTAAAAATACAAAATTAGCCCGGCATGGTGGCGGGTGCCTGTAATCCCAGCTACTCGGAAGGCTGAGGCAGGAGAATCGCTTGAACACGGGAGGCAGAAGTTGCAGGGAGCCGAGATCATGCCATTGCACTCCAGCCTGGGCAAAAAGATTAAAACTCTATCTCAAACAAAACAAAAAAAGTCCAGCGAGTTAGCGACAGAATCCAGTTATTAAATAACATAATTAAACCTATTTTATACGGAGCACTTACTATGTACTAAGTGCTTTACCGGATTTCATGGTCACAATTCTAGAGGTGGGTGATGTTATCACCTCCATTTCAGGAAGGAAGGAGGCTCAGAGGAAGTCACAGGTCAAGGTTCCGGAGTGGGTAACTAAACCCAGGTCTTGCTAGCCCTGTATCTCTATCACTTACTCCCATGCATACAGGTCCACAACACACCTGTGCACACGTGCAATCAATATTGCACTAACATCTCCAAACAATAGTTGAAATACCCAGCGCTCTCGCCTTATATCTTCTCTCTTCCCCAGGAAGGCTAACCCAGCCTCCAATTCCCTAAACCTCCATTCGCCAGGGAAGGAACCCTCTTCTTTCCCTGTAACGCCTCAGTTCTGCCGCGCGGCCGGCCGAGGTCGGCACCTGTAAAATGCTCCTGCTCCTTTAAGAGAATGAACAGTGGAGGCCGGGCACAGTGGCTCACGCCTGTAATCCCAACACTTTGGGAGGCCTAGGCGGGTGGATCACCTTAGGTCAGGAGTTCGAGACCAGACTGACCAACATGGCAAAATCCCGTCTCTACTAAAAATACAAAAATTAGCCGGGCGTGATGGTGCGCACCTGTAATCCCAACTACCGTGGAGGCTGAGGCAGGAGAATCGCTTGAACCTGGGAGGCAGAGGTTGCAGTGAGCCGAGATCGCGCCATTGCACTCCAGCCTGGGCCACAGAGAGAAAGCGAGACTCCGTCTCAAAAAAAAAAAAAAAAAAGAAAAAAAGAAAAAAAGAGAGTGAATGAACAGTCGGCCGGCGTTGCCCGGCAGCGCTGCGCCAGTTGCCGGGCAACGTCAACAAACGACGCGGCCGCCGTCTCCGTGCGCCCCCCCACGCCCGCGCAGACGCGGTGACGCGACAGACTGTGGAACGCGGTCTCCTAGCAACGCGAGGGCTGTTTGTCCCGGGCTGGGTGGCGCGGCCGCACTGGGCGCAGCCAGGACCGGCCCGGGCGGACAGACCGGCCCGCCGGGAGCCCGGAGCAGGGGGTGGAGGGGATTGCGGTGATGGAAGCGGGGGAGAACCGGGTTCCCAAATTACCGGTTTCCCTTTAGACAGCCGCCGTCTGTTGTCGCCCGCTCCTCCTGTCTGCCCCGGGACCGCCTCCGCTCGGGTATATGTCCGTCTGCGCCCCCTCCTCCCTGGCATGTCCGTCTGTCCAGCGCCTCCCGCGCTGTGGCTGTCTCATATCCCCCCCTAAACCATCACAACCAAAATAGGGACAAGCACACACTCCGCTGGCCTGCCCTTTCTGCCTTGGACTGCCGGATTTCCGGGTGCGCTGTTGCGGTTGGGGTCTCCACCAGGGGAGACAGACAAGGGGAGACAACCTGTTCACACTCAAGCCACAGCCCCAGAGCTCCCTCCCGTTCCTTTCCCCGCTCCCCTGGGGTTTTCTTGCCTGTCTTTCCTGAGCCTCTTTGAAGAGACAGGCAGCCCGCGGTCCTTCCATCCTGTGTCCGGGAAGCTGTCCACAGCTGGGAGGTTCTAACAACTCATCCCCAACACACACTCCCAACACCCCCCTATCCAGTAGCTTCATGTGACCAGGGCTGGGGCGAATCTCTGAGCAGAGAGAAGAAATTGAGTGTGTGACAGTGTGAATGGATGTGACTATAGGTGAGGAACAGCCGGTGACAATGTGCACACCTGGTATTTCCTGTGTGAGAGCAAAACTGCAGGACTCAGCGAGTGGTTTCTGCGGTTTGCACTTGTGTATCTGGGTGTATGGGAGTGTGTAACCCTGCTGACTGTGTAGATGTGCATGTGTGTGTAGTTGTGAGTCTTGCATGTGGTCATCTGTGTGAAACAATGCCTGTGTAAGTACCCGTGGATGTGCACGGTTTTGCCTCTAGCTGTGCATTTCTGACTCTGTGTGTGTGTGTGTTTCTGGTTTTTTCATTTGTTTTTTAGAGATGGGGTCTGGCTATGCAGGCTGCTCTTAAAC
Organism: Rhinopithecus bieti; assembly: GCF_001698545.2. Lineage (NCBI taxonomy): Eukaryota > Metazoa > Chordata > Mammalia > Primates > Cercopithecidae > Rhinopithecus > Rhinopithecus bieti. The sequence goes on along the minus strand of NW_016805944.1, from coordinate 1,596,685 downwards.
TCCTGGGCTCAAGCGATCCCCCCGCCTCAGCCTCCCGACTAGTGGGGATACAGGCAAGCCCACCACACTAGGCTAATTTTCTAATTTTTTTGTAGAGATTGGATCTTGCTGTGTTGCCCAGGCTGGTCTCTAATTCCTGGCCCCAAGTGATCCTCCCACTTCAGCCTCCCACCACTGTGCTGGGATTACAGGCGTGAGCCACTGTGCCTAGCCATGTGTGTTTCTGGATCTCTGTGTGTAACCATGCAGGTACCTGCGTTTGCGGGCAGACGATTTCTCAGAGCTCCCTCCACAGCATTCATTGCAATGTCTAATTATATATTTGTTCCTTTGTTTACTGTCCATCTCCCCCACCGGACTGTGCGCCCTGTGAGGGCAGGACCCAGGGCTGTTGTGGTCACTACCAGGTCCCCAGCACCAACCTGCACAAAGAAGGTGCTCAGTAATTCCTTGTTGGGTAAATGAATCAATGACTCTAGTGTCCATGTCAAACACACACATCCATGTAACCCTGCAAGTGATTTTTTGGTACTGGGTCTTCTGTGTGTGTCTAGCAGCTGCGTGGGCCATAGCACAGGAGGGTCTCTGTAGCCATGTCTCGCTATGTAGCTCTAATTTTTGGCATCCCCCACAGTGCATGGCACACATCAGAACCTCATGGCACATATCAGGGCCGTGTGGACTAGGAGGCCAGGTGCACTGGCTCACATCTGCAATCCCAGCACTTTGGGAGGCTAAGGCAGGAGGATCACTTGAGACCTGGAGTTCAAGACCAGCCTTGAACTGGTGAGACCTGTCTCTACAAATAATACAAAAATTAGGCCAGGCGCAGTGGTTCATACATGTAATCCCAACAATTTGGGAGGCCAAGGAGGGTGAATCATCTGAGGAAAGGAGTTTGAGACCAGCCTGGCCAACATGGTGAAACCCCATCTCTACTAAAAATACAAAAAAATAGCCAGGCATGGTGGCAGGTGCCTGTAATCCCAGTCATTTGGAAGGCTGAAGCAAAAGAATTGCTTAAACCCGGGAGGTGGATGTTGCAGTGATCCAAGACGCGTCATTGCACTACAGCCTGGGCAACAAGAGTGAAACTCCGTCTCAAACAACAACAACAACAACAATAAAAACAAAACAAAAATTAGCTGGGCATGGTGGTGCACACCTGTAGTCCCAGCTACTTGGCAGGCTGCTGTGGGAGGATCATCAGAGACCAGGAGGTCAAGGCTGCAGTGAGCTGTGATTACACCACTGTACTCCAGAGCCTGTGTGACAGAGTGAGACCTTGTCTCAAAAGAAAACAAAAAACAAAACAAAATTTAAAAAAAACCCCAAAAACAATGGATTTGAACTTGTTTTTTTTTTTTTTTTTTTTTTTTTTTTTTTGAGATGGAGTCTCACTCTGTCACCCAGGCTGGAGTGCAGAGGTGTGAGTCTGTCTCACTGCAACCTCTGCCTTCTGGATTCTCCTGCCTCAGTCTCCTGAGTAGCTGGGATTACAGGTGCCTGCACCACACCCAGCTAATTTTTGTGTATTTTTAGCAGACACAAGGTTTCACCATGTTGGCCAGGCTGATCTCAAACTCCTAACCTCAAGTGATCTGCCTGCCTCGGCCTCCCAAAGTGCTGGGATTACAGGCGAGAGCCACCGCGCCTGGCTGAACTGTGTGGCCTTCCTCATACTAGCATTAGGACCTCTGTGCACTCGGTTTCCTCATCTGTTAAATGGGGAGAATAATAGACCCAGTTTATGGGACTGTTGTGGGGAAGTAAATGAGTTCATATGGAAAGCATTTAGAAAATGCCTGGCAGAAAACAAACATTTACAAAACACCAGTTTTGATTGTTGTCAGTATTAGTACTTCCTCTGTGTGTGTCCTTGGATATGCGTGTGTATGTCTAGAATCCGGGTTGCAGATGCAGGCTTTAGCTCTGTAGTCCTGTGTTACTGGGTACCCAGATGCCCTGAGTCTTACTTTCCCTCCTATACCATGGGCATGTTCCAGACCTTCTCCAGGGCCAGTTGGGACTGAATGAAGCTGCATCTGGAACACTCCAATGGCTACAAGGCCCAGCCGTAGTCTGGTTTCAGGAAAGATAAATGAGGGGTGAAGTTGGGATGGGATGGAATTGAGGTTCAGATCACTCCATGGGACTGGAAAAGTGGGAAGTCAAAGAGGGATGAAAGAGCACATTTGAAGCAGACAGACTGAAGGTCAGACTCCAGAAAGGACTTCCTCCTAGGACTATTTTGGGGCTGGGGACTATAAGAAATGAGCTGTTTTGCTGGGCCTGGTGGCTTACGCCTGTAATCCCAGCACTTTGGAAGGCCAAGGCAGGTGGATCGCAAAGTCAAGAGATCGAGATCATCCTGGTTAACCTGGTGAAATCCCATCTCTACTAAAAATACAAAAATTAGCTGGGCATGGTGGCGCGTGCCTGTAATCCCAGATAGGAGGCAGAGGCAGGAGAATTACTTGAACTCGAGAGGTGGAGGTTGCAGTGAGCCGAGATTACGCCACTGTACTCCAGCCTGGTGACAGAGTAAGATTCCCTCTCAAAAAAAAAAAAAAAGAAAGAAAGAAAAAAAGAAAGACATGAGCTGTTTGGAGAGCTGCCTGGAGGAAAAGAAACCAGCCCGAGTTTCACAGGCTAGTGGAATTTGGAGGGGGGCAATAATAGCAATAACAATAGGCCAGGCACAGTGGCTCACGCCGGTAATCCCAGAAGGGTGGATCACCTGAGGTCTTGAGTTCAAGACCAGCCTGGCCAACATGGCAAAACGCTGTCTCTACTAAAAATACAAAAAAAAAAAAAAAAAAAAAAAAATTAGCCAGGTGTGGTGGTGCATGCCTGTAATTCCAGCTACTCGGGAGGTTGAGGCAGGAGAATAGCTTGAACCTGAGAGACGTAGATTGCAGTGAGCCGAGATCATGCCACTGCACTCCAGGCTGGGCAACAGAGTGAGACTTTGTGTCAAAAACAACAACAACAACAACAACAACAACAACAATAATAAGAATAATAATAATGCACTAGGTACAGATACTAATAAGGGCTTTGTGAGGAATTTTCTTTCTTTCTTTTTTTTTTTTTTTTTTTTTTTTTTTTTTTTGAGACAGAGTCTCACTCTCTTTCTCCGGCTGGAGTGCAGTGGCGCGATCTGGGGTCACTGCAACCTCCGCCTCCCAGGTTCAAGCGATTCTCCTGCCTCCTGCCTTAGCCTCCCGAGTGGCTGGGATAACAGGCGTCCGCCACTACACCCGTCTAATTTTCTTCTTTTTTTAGATAGGGTCTGGCTCTGGCTCTGTCACCCAGGCTGGAGTGCAGTGGCGTGATGACAACCCACTGCAGCCTTGACCTCCTGGGCTTACGTGATCATCTTGCCTCAGCCTCCTGAGCGCTGGGGCTACAGGCTTATTTTTTTGTGGAGATGGGGTCTCACTATGTTGCCCAGGCTGGTCTCAAACTTCTGGGCTCAAGTAATCCTCCTGTCTTGGCTTCCCAAAGTGCTGGGTTTACAGGAGTGAGCCACCATGTCTGGCCATTTGAGGAAATTTTTATTTTTGTCTGTCTTGTTTCCTGCTCTGTCCCCAGCACCTAGAGTGTGTGACGGTAGGGTGTGTGTGTGTGTATGTGTGTAGGTGTGCTGATTAAATATTTGAATGGCTGATTGAATGAATGAATGAATGAATGTCATCCTACAACCACTTGTGAGTCCTGGTCTTAGGGGAAGGCTGGGCTGGGGCCCTGGCCTCTAGGATCCCTCTTGTGTCAGTCCCCCAGCCCTGCTGTTCCCACAGCTCTGTGCTGAAGAGGGCGTGGAGGGGGCCAGGGAAGGGAGTGTCAGGCAGCCAGCCGGCTGCCTGCCCTGGACAGCAGCCCAGAGTGTCTGCAGGAGGGAGAGGGTAGTTCAGGAGCCTGAGTCACCCTGGGAGAAACCCCAGCCACATACCTGGCCACTGACATCACCCGGCCAGGGCACCCCCGGCAGCCTAGACAAGTCGACTGAATCACAGGCAGAATTCAGCCACCCTGGGCACGTGGCCTGCTGTGACCCCCAACACCCCGAGTGGCCGTCTGGCTGCGGGGGTTAGGCCGGGCACATAGGGGTCAGTGAGGGGGCATGGGGCCTGAGTCAGGGACAGTGTGGCTACAGCCAGAGACCACCCAGCCGCAGGCGTCCACGTGGGGCAGGAAGGAGAAAGTTTGGGAAGGAGAGCCTGTGGGGAGGCCCCGGCGGGTGAGGAGGAAGCACGTGTGGGTGTGACGGGGAGGCTGCGGCTTGTGGGCAGCAGCTGGGTGACCCACAGCGGTGGGATGGGGTCTGAGTGTTTGCGCAGAGAATCACCAAATCGTAAGAGACTTGGTCGTAAGAGTCAGTCAGGAGGACAATGGAATCACCAATGTGCTTACACATGCAGAGGCACACACGCACACTCAACACCCGACCTGGGGAGGCCCTAACTCCACCCACCCCAGGCCTGTGGGGCCTCACTACCCACAAGCCTGCCGGTCAGGGCAGATTCCCTAAGGGACTGAGGCCTGAGGGACAGTTTCCTCACCTGTTGAGTGGGGGTATTAACAATCATTATTAGGCCAGGCACAGTGACTCATGAGGCAGAGGTAGGAGGATCCCTTGGAGGCCAGAAGTTCAAGACCAGCCTGGACATCATAGGAAGACCCCTTCTCTACAAAGAACAAATTTAAAAATTAGCTGGATGTGGTGGTGTGCGCCTGTAGTCCCAGCTACTCAGGAGGCTGTGGCAGGAGTGTTGGCGTTTGAGACTGCAGTGAGCTATTGATTGCACCACTGTACTCCAGCCTAGACAACAGAACAAGATCCTATCACACACACACAAAAAAAACACTATTATTATAATAGCTATGCTTACGGGGAACATACTTTCTGCCAGGTGCTGTTCCAGGCATTCTACATTTTTTTTTTTTTTTTTTTTTTTTAAATAATGGAGATGACGTCTCACTATGTTGCCCAGGCTGGTCTTGAACTCCTGAGCTTAAGCGATACTCTTGCTTTTTTGGTAGCTCATGCCTGTAATCCCGACATTTTGGGAGGCCAAGGTGGGTGGATCGCTGGAGCCCAAGAGTTTGAGACCAGCCTGGGAAAATAGTGAGATCCCATCTCTACAAAAAAATCAAAAAATTAGCTGGGCATGGTGGCTCATGCTTGTAGTCCCAGCTACTCAGGACGCTGAGGTGGGAGGATCGCTTGAGCCTGGGAGATGGAAGTTGCAGTGAGCTGAGATTGTGCCACTGCACTCCAGCCTGGGTAACAGAACAAAACAAAAAATAAAACAAAACAAAACAAAACAAAAAATAGAGAGAAGAAGAAGAAAAAAAGAGTCAACTGCATCTGTATGTGTAGCACTTGGTGCGTACACGGTAAGCTTTCTCAAGTGACTCTGTTATGATTCTTAGTACTAAGCATATTATTTTCTCTTTTTCTGTTTCTTTCTCTTTTCTTTTTGAGATGGAGTCTCGCTCTGTCGCCCAGGCTACAGTGCAGTGGTGCAATCTTGGCGCACTGCAACCTCCGCCTCCCGGGTTCAAGCGATTCTCCTGTCTCAGCCTCCCAAGTAGCAGGGATTACAGGCCCCCACCACCATGCCTAGCTAATCTTTGTGTTTTTAGTACAGATGGGGTTTCACCATATTGGTCAGGCTGGTCTTGAACTCCAGACCTCAGGTGATCCACCCGCCTCGGCCTCCCAAAGTGTTGGGATTACAGGCGTGAGCCACTGCGCCTGGCCAAACGCACAGTATTTTTATTCCTAAGTCCAACTAGGAAGGCCTCCAAAACAGTCACCCTCACTGCCTTGGTCCAGTTCTACTTCTTACCCTCCCTGCAGTCCTTCCTGCTGCCTCTTCTTTGGTTATATATGTCTGTAATAGGGAGAGAGTGCTTCAGGGACTCCGTCCTCATTCATAACTCTTCAGAACTCAATGATGACTATCTAGATCCACCTCTACCAGGAAGTCCTCCTGGCTTACTCCAGCCTCACTAAGCACTCTCACCACCCAATGCCTGGAATGATTGTAGTCAGCGAGTGATACACTGCACGTTGTGTGCCCCCTGTGTTGGGAGTAGGTGAGAGATAACCCCCACAGTGAGTGGCACCCCCAGCCAGGGCCTGGGACAAGTCTGCTTCCAAGGGTGGCTCTCTGCTTAGGTCTGTGTTTGTACCTAGGTGTGTCTGCCCCACTCTGTGCATACCCATATATGTGAACCCATATGTGTGTGTAGTTTTGAGTGTGTGTGGAACAGGCTGCATGGCAGTGGAAGCTAGGCGTGTGATTCTGTGTATCTGTGTGCCTGGAGTGCCTTGTTCTATAGATTTCTATGCTACTCCAAGCAAGTCAGTGGGTCTTTTTGGTTTTTGTTTTTTGAGATGGAATCTCACTCTGCTGCCCAGGCCGGAGTGCAGTGACACCATCTTGGCTCACTGCAACCTCCACCTCCCAGGTTCAAGTGATTCTCCTGCCTCAGCCTCTCAGGTAGCTGGGATTACAGGTGCCCACCAATACACCCAGGTAATTTTTTGTATTTTTAGTAAAGATGGGGGTTTCACCACGTTGGCCAGGCTGATCTCAAACTTCTAATCTCATGATTTGCCCACCTCGGCCTCCCAAAGTGCTGGGATTACAGGCATGAGCCACCGCGCCCAGCCAAGTCAGTGGGTCTTTAGGAGCTCTTTCGTACCAGTGTGACTGTGAGTGAACCTTCGCACACATATTTGTATGGATATCTACTAAATTCTTCAAGTAGGCCTGGCACAGTGGTTCAGGCCTGTAGCCCTAGCACTTTGGGAGACCCAGGTGGGTGGATTGCCTGAGCTCAGGAGTTTGAGAACAGCCTGGGCAACATAGTGAGACTTCGTCTCTACAAAAAATATGAAAATTAGCCAGGCATGGCAGCGGGTGCCTGTAGTCCCAGCTACTACTTGGGGGACTGAGGCAGGAGGATCCCTTGAGCCTGGGAGGTGCAGGCTGCAGTGAGCTGAGATCGAGCCACTACACTCCAGCCTGGGCAACAGAGGGAGACCCTGTCTCAAAAAAAAAAAAAGAAAAAATGAAGACATTCTTCAAGTCCACAGCTCTGAGGGTATCACTGTGAGAGCAGGGGTCCTAGCTCTACCTTTTTGTGTATGTGTGGAGATACGTGTCTATGTAGACAAAGGTGTGTGTCATTTACTGTGTGTTTGGGGTGTGAACACCTATGTGATGTGTCTGCACAACTGCAAGTGTTTTGCTCTGTGTGTCTGATCATGTGTTCAAATAGTCATCATGTCGCCGGGCGTGGTGGCTCATGCCTATAATCCCAGCACTTTGGGAGGCCTAGGCAGGAAGATCACTTGAGCCCAGGAGGTCCAGACTGCAGTGAGCCGAGATTGTGCCACTGCACTCCAGCCTGGGCAACAGAGCAGGACCTTGTCTCAAAACAAAAGGCAAAATGAAAATAAACAAATAGTCATCAGGTACCTGTACAGACAAAGGTGGAAGGTGTCTGCCTGTTGAGATTTGTGACTAGGGTGTGTACGTGGACATCTCAGCCTGTCTATGTGTGTATCTGTCTCTGACCTCAAGGCAAAAGAGAGGTTGGCCGGGTGTGCAGTGGCTCACGCCTGTAATCCCAGCACTTTGGGAGGCCGAGGCTGGCGGATCACCTGAGGTCAGGAGTTCAAAACCAGCCTGGTCAACATGGCGAAACTCTGTCTCTTCTAAAAATACAAAAAATTAACCAGGTGTGGTGGCACATGCCTGTAATCCCAGCTACTCAGGGAGCTGAGGCATGAGAGTTGCTTGAACTGGGGGGAGGTGGAGGTTGCAGTGAGCCGAGATCACGCCAGGGACTCCAGCCTGGGTGACAGAGCAAGTCTCCGTCTCAAAAAAAAAAAAAAAAAAAAGAGAGAGAGAGGCTCAGATATGTTTCTGTCTGAGAGTCTGTCAGAGTTTAGGAATTAGTAAATGAATGAATGGTGAATATCCATTTACTCAACAACAAACATTTCTTCTTCTTTTTTTTTTTTTGAGACAGAGTCTTGCTCTGTCACCCAGGATGGAGTGCAGTGGCGCAATCTCAGCTCACTGAAGCTTCTGCCTCCTGGATTTAAGAGAAGCTCGTGTCTCAGCCACCAAGTAGCTGGGATTACAGGTGTGTGCCACTGTGCCCAGCTAATTTTTGTATATTTAGTAGAGATGGGGTTTCACCATGTTGCCCAGGCTGGTCTCAAACTCCTGACCTGAAGCGATCCGTTCGCCTCAGCCTCCCAATTTACTGGGATTTCAGGCATGAGCCACCAGCCCTGCCTCATTTATTCCTATATTATATTGTTTTTATTTCTAAACTTTTTTGTAATGACAGGGTCTTACTATGTTGGCTGGGCTGGCCTCAAACTTCTGGCCTCAAGTGATTCTCCTGCCTCTGCCTCCCAAAGTGCTGGGATTACAGGCATGAGCCACTGTGCCTGGCTTGAACAAATATTTAATAACCACCTATTGGGTACCAAATGGTATGCTGGGGACAAGGCAGTGACCGGGACAGTTTCGGCCCAGCTTTCACCCAGCTCACAGCTCAGTGAGGGAGACAAACCTGTCCCCAGACAATAATGAGCCCAGATTGGCAGAGTTGGAGGGAGGGACCCCAGGAGAGGGGGCCTTGACTCAGCCTGGAGATCAGAGAGGGCTTCCTGGAGGAGAGGTTATAGGAGTTCAGACCTGGATGAAAAGAGTATGAGCCAGAGGAAACGAAGGGAAGAGTGACCCAAGCGAGGGAAAAGCACATGCAAAGGCCTGAAGTCCAGGGAGAGAGGCCAGGCATCCGAGACACAAAGGAGAGGGGAGAGATGAGACCAGGGCACCCTCAGAGCAGATTGTGCAGGGCCTCAGGAGCCATGGGGAGGAGTGTAATGCAGGATGCAGGGGTATTGGGAGGGGCAAGCTAACTGTCCAATCTGGGTTACTCTGCTTCCCTGAAACTCCAGGGACATCCCCTCTAGGAAGCCCTCAGGATTGCTCAGTGTGGAGCAGCTCAGCCATCCAGTCACACTCACTATTCAGTGCTGAGCACTGAGGAGGCAGCCCTTACTAAATCAGCCTGGATCTGCCCTCCCAGAGGTCACAGTCACAACAGTGGAACACACACGCGCACGTGCACACTCACGAACATGCCCCTCCCCTCCTCTGGAGCCTCAGAAACCCACAGACCTTGTTCCTCCCAGGGGGTGTCCCTGGAGCCAAAGCTTCTGCACCACCAGGGGGCTTGTTGGAAATGCAAAAGATGGCCCAGTACAGTGGCTCACGCCTGTAATCCCAGCAGTTTGGGAGTCCGAGGCAGGCGGATCATTTGAGGTCAGGAGTTCATTTGAGGTTAGGAGTTCAAGACCAGCTTGGCCAACATAGCGAAACTCTGTCTCTACTAAAAACACAAAAAAATTAGCCAGGCATGGTAGCGCACGCCTATAATCCCAGCTACTTGGGAGGCTGAGACAGGAGAATCTTTTGAACCCAAGAGGTGACGGCTTCAGCGAGCCAAGGTCGTGCCACTGCACTCCAGCCTGGGTGACAGAGCGAGACTCCGTCTTAAAAAAATAATAATAAAATAGAGGCCAGGCGTGGTGGCTCAAGCCTGTAATCCCAGCACTTTGGGAGGCTGAGACGGGCGGATCACGAGGTCAGGAGATCGAGACCATCCTGGCTAATATGGTGAAACCCCGTCTCTACTAAAAAATACAAAAAACTAGCCAGGCGAGGTGGCGGGCGCCTGTAGTCCCAGCTACTCGGGAGGCTGGGGCAGGAGAATGGCGTAAACCCGGGAGGCGGAGCTTGCCGTGAGCTGAGATCCGGCCACTGCACTCCAACCTGGGCGACAGAGCGAGACTCCGTCTCAA
>NW_016805944.1:1578345-1585378 GCF_001698545.2 Rhinopithecus bieti | reverse complement strand
AATAAATAAATAAATAAATAAATAAATAAATAAATAAATAAATTTCTTGTATTGGTGGGGTCTCACTATGCTGCCCAGGCTGGTCTTGAACTCCTGGCCTCCAGCGATCCTCTTCTCCAGGCCTCCCAAAGTGCTGGGATCACAGGCATGAACCACCACACCCAGCCCTCCTTCTCTTCTGTATTATTAAATTTCAGAGCTGGAAAGGAATTTTGAAGACCGCCGTCACTCAACCTTCTTGCTCTACAGATAAGGGAACTGAGGAACGGAGGAGCAGAGGTTTGGCCACATGAAGGTGGGAAGGACGTGGTGTGTCTGGCCTTCACAGTCTCTGCCAGGGGGCTGTTTATAGGATACTCTGAGGAAAGCCAGGATGGGCACCGACACCCACCTCCACCCTGTGGGAGGCAGAAGGCTAAGGCTCCCCCACCCGTCTACCTCAAGCAGAGCTGAGCGCTTGGCAGCCAGAGCAGAGATCCAGCCCTCTCCCCTATGCTCAAGTCCTCCTCCTCCTGGAAGCTCTCCTTCCAAGAGGAACCTCTTATTCTATTTATTATTATTTTTGAGACAAGGTTTCACTTTGTCACCCAGGCTGGAGTGCAGTGGCATGATCATGGCTCACTGCAGCCTCGCCCTCCTCAGGCTCAAGTGATCCTCTCACCTCAGCCTCTCAAATAGCTGGGACTACAGGCACACGCCACCACACCCGGCTAGTTTTTGTATTTTTAGTAGAGATGGGGTCTTGCCATTGTTGTCCAGGCTGGTCTTGAACTCCCGGGCTCAAGTGATCTGCCCACCTTGGCCTCCTAAAGTGCTGGGGTTACAGGCAGGAGCCACTGCGCCTGGCAAGGAATGAGCCTTGTGGAGAAGAACTTGAGTTACCCACTCCATGCTCTGCGGGCAGATGTGTGCCCATGTCTGTGAGTGCGGGTGTGTGTGTGTGTGTGCACGTGTGTGTGTGTGTCTCCAGGGCCAATTTCTCCCTTAGGCCCAGGGGCACAGTGCCTAGGGCCCATGATAAATTTAAGTGACCCACAGATTTGGGTCAGGAGGGTATACATGTATAAAGGTCAGGAAGACTTTGTTTTAGAAACAAAACAAGCACCTACAATCTGTCAGGAGCCTTACGATATCTTCCCACCAGTCTCATGAGGTGGGTACTGTATCCTGTTCTCCTTTGTCAGGTAGGGAAACTGAGGCCCCAGATATCCTAGCTCAAGTTCACCAAGCTAACTTGGTGATACAAGCAAAACATAAGCCCAGTCCACCTAGCTTCTGGGTCTGCGATGGTGTGGGGAAAAATGCCCAGTGTCTTCGTGAACATGAGCATCTGTGTGTGAATACATTGACATACATAAACCCATTTAATAAAGTTCAAAGCCAGGCGCCGTGGCTTGCTTCTGCAATCTCAACGCTCTGAGAGGCTGAAGTGGGAGGATCACTTGAGGCTGGGAGTTTGAGATCAGCTTGTGCAACAAAGTGAGACCCTGACTCTGAAACAATTTTTTTGAATAAAAAATTAGGCTGGGCACAGTGGCTCACGCCTGTAATCCTAGCACTTTGGGAGGCCAAGGTGGGTGGATCACTTGAGGTCAGGAGTTCAAGACCAGCCTGGCCAACAAGGTGAAACCCCTTCTCTGCTAAAGATACAAAAATTAGCCAGACGTGGTGGCACATGCCTGTAATCCCACCTAATGGAGGCTGAGGCAGGAGAATTGGAGAATTGCTTGAACCCAGGAGGTGGAGGTTGCAGTGAGCCGAGATCATGCCACTGCACTCCAGCCTGGGCGACAGAGCAATACTGTCCCAAAATTCAAGGAAAATTGCTTGAATCTGGGAGGCGGAGGTTGCAGTGAGCCAAGATCATGCCATTGCACTCCAGCCTGGGTGAAGAAACAAGACTCTGTCCCCCCGCCCCCCCCAAAAAAAAGTAGCCAAGCATGGTGATACACACCTGTAGTGTTAGTTACTTGGGAGGCTGAGGCAGGAGGATTGCTTGAGGCCAGGAGGTCGAGGTTACAGTGAACTATGATCGCATCACTGCACTCTAGCCTGAATGACAGAGCAAGATCCTATCTCAAAATAATAATAATAGTTCAAGGCACAGACTTTGAAGCCTGACACCCTGCATGGTGTTATTCCAGCTTTGCTACTTACTTGCTGTGTGACTCTGGGTGAATAACTTCACCTCTCTGGGCTTCCGTTTCCCTTCCTGTAAAATGATCATTTGTACCTCACAGGAGTGTTGTGAGAATTAAATAAGTTAATATAAGCTCTTGGGAAGAATTAGCTCTTGCTAGGGTTGTGTGAAGAGCTTTACATGCGTCCGTCTGCAGGATGTGTGGTTGTTGGTCTGTGTGTTTGTGTGTATATACGTGTGTGTGTATATGTGTGTATATATGTGTGTATATGTGTGTGTATATATATGTGTATATGTGTGTATATGTGTATGTGTGTATATATGTGTGTGTATATATGTGTGTATATATGTGTGTATATGTGTGTGTATATATATGTGTATATGTGTGTATATGTGTATGTGTGTATATATGTGTGTGTATATATGTGTGTGTGTATATATGTGTGTATATGTGTGTGTATATATGTATGTGTGTAANGCTCTTGGGAAGAATTAGCTCTTGCTAGGGTTGTGTGAAGAGCTTTACATGCGTCCGTCTGCAGGATGTGTGGTTGTTGGTCTGTGTGTTTGTGTGTATATACGTGTGTGTGTATATGTGTGTATATATGTGTGTATATGTGTGTGTATATATATGTGTATATGTGTGTATATGTGTATGTGTGTATATATGTGTGTGTGTGTATATGTGTGTGTATATATGTGTGTATATGTGTGTTGCTCTCTTGATCTTTGAGTGTTGTGTGTGTGTCAGTGTGTGAGATCATATGTGTATCTTTAGTAAAGATCTAGGGGTCTCTGTGTGTTTTGGGGGTCTGTACCTGTCCTTGGCTGTACAACTGAACCCTACATCTTCTTGTGCATGTAGGGATGTGTGTCATGTGTATTGATAACCATACGACAGTGTGTGTTTCCACATGCTGGCATGGGTCTGTGAAGCTGTTTCTATGTGGCTGTGGGTGACTGTCCACATGTGATCTGGTGGGTGGCTGTGTGGATGCCTGTGTTGTCTGTGTCGGGTGTGAGTCTCTGGCCAGCCAGGGTAGGTCTTTGTATGTTTCCTTTATTCCATGGAGGAGGAGATGAGGGGCTTGGATGGGACAGAAGAATGAGGGGTCACTCCCTGTCTGATGCTGGGGCCGAGTCACTGACTACTAGTGGCTGCTGTGTCATCTCCCAGTCTCTGTCCCTCCCTCCTGGCTGATGGCAGACAGTGGGGGTGGGGAACAGGGCAGGGGTGGGCTTGAGGCTGGACTTTTGTCTGGAAACTTGAACCTCCGCCTATGCCCCCACGTCCCTCTAGCTTTCCACATCTCCCTACACCCTCCCTACTATTGGGACAGGGAATCAGGACTCCCTGGAAATTAAGAACCATCGCCCTGGCTCTGCCACAGGCTTGCTGTGTGGCCCTGAGACAGGCCTTGCCCCTCTCTGAACCTATGAAATCCAATGTTTTAAAAGTGCTTCTTCCTCTGTACCCAGGGCTGGGCCAGGCTGTGCACTGGTGGGTAAGTGCTGGGTTCTCTGAGGTTTGTGAAATAGCTGGTGGCAGCCTTCCCAGGGGGTGCTTAAGAGTGCTTAAGCTTAAGAGCTTAAGCTGTAGCATCAGAAATACCTGAGTCAGTCTGGGCACAGTGGCTTATGCCTGTAATCCCAGCACTTTGGGAGACTGAGGTGGGCAGATCACCCAAGGTTGGGAGTTTGAAACCAGCCTGGTCAACATGGTGAAATCCCCATCTCTATTAAAAATACAAAAATCAGGCTGGGCGCCATAGCTCACGCCTGTAATCCTGGCACTTCGGGAGGCCAAGGTGGGCAGATCACCTGAGGTTGGGAGGGAGAGCAGCCTGACCAACATGGAGAAACCCCGTCTCTACTAAAAATACAAAAAACTAGTTGGGCATGGTGGCACATGCCTGTAATCCCAGCTACTTGGGAGGCTGAGGCAGGAGAATAGCTCCGGGAGGCGGAGGTTGCGGTGATCTAAAATCGTGCCATTGCACTCCAGCCTGGGCAACGAGAGCAAAACTTTGTCTCAAAAAACAAAACAAAACAAAACAAAAATTAGCCAGGTGTGGTGGCACATACCTGTAATCCCAGCTACTCGGGAGGCTGAGGCAGGAAAATCACTTGAACCCAGGAGGTGGAGGCTGCGGTGAGTCGAGATCGTGCCACTGCACTCCAGCCCGGGCAACAGAGTGAGACTCTATCTTAAAAAAAAAAAAAAAAAAAAACACGTCAGACTCTTGAACCCCATTTGCTAAGTAGATTTTCTCAGGTAGTCAGCTCTACCCTTCTGAGCCTAGATTGCAACAGTACACCCTAACAGCAGTAAGAGGGAGTTTGTAAAGCTTAGAAAGACCTGACAGCCTGTCCGCAGTGGCTCACGCCTGTAATCCCAACACTTTGGGAGGCCGAGGCGGGCGGATCACGAGGTCAGGAGTTCAAGACCATCTGACCAATGTGGTGAAACCCCGTCTCTATTAAACATATAAAAATTAGCTTGGCGTGGTGGCCCGCACCTGTACCCGCGCCTGTAGTCCCAGCAACTCGAGAAGCTAAGGTGAGGCGGAGGTTGCAGTGAGCCGAGATCGCCACTGCACTCCAGCAGAGCAAGACTCCCTCTCAAAAAAAAAAACCTGACAAGTGGAAGCTACTAATACTGCCATTATCATTTAAACAAACCCCAGACACAGGTTTTTCAGGGAGTTTCATCCAACCAGGCGGGTCTCAGAAATCAGAAAAGAAATGGAAAGAATGGAAAGGGTAGGAAATCTGGAGTTTGCCAATTGTAAGTTTGAATTTCTTGTGATGGGATCTTGGGCAAGTCATTTAACCTCTCTGAGTATCATTTTTTTCTTTTATAAAATGAAGATTTTCTCTCTTAACCTTCCAGAGCTGTTTTAAGGAAAACAAATCTTGTACTGAAAGGCATAGCACAGAAGCTGTGCTTGGTAAGTGCCAAATACAAGGCATTAATTATTGTTATTAAAATTAATAATAATATCCTCTCCCCCTTACACATTCTTTGACTCCGGCTGGATTAAAAGGTGGGAAGAGAGGCTACCAACACCATCAGAAGAGAGGCTTCTCCCTAAGTTTCATTTCCCATCTCCTCCAAACTCTCATCCCTCCCAAACGCCAGACCTGGAAGGCCAGCCGGGTCCAAGACACACATCCTTTGCCCAGCCGGGAAGCCTAAAGCTAAAGCTCAGTGAGGGAAAATATTTCCCACGCTCGCACAGCGAATCAGGACAGAAACCAGGACGAGCCTCGGAATCCCTCCATTACCTCCACCTTCACCTGAGCATCACAGCGCGCTCGGGACTCAGTTTCCCCACCTACGTGACCACACCACACTAATCAGGGTCTCCTTTCAGAGATCTGTTCTTCTTCTCGAACGGGGGCGCTGCACCAGCGGTAGAACAGGGTGGGTGGGGGCGCCAGAGGTGAGGGGGACCTGCAGGCTGGGGTCTTCCCTGCCCGGGTCAGCGCGGGCCCTGCGGGGCTAGTGTAAGCGCCTATTAATACCAGCCCCCGGGGCGGCGTGGCACTGCGCAGGCGCGGGCGGAGCGCGGGCGCGCGCGCGAGCGAGCGAGGGATTCCCTCTGACGTCATTGCTAGGATACCAAACAAACACTCCGCCGCGCCGGCCGAGCTCCTTATATGGCTAATTGCGTCACAGGAACTCCGGGGAGGCGGGGCCGGGATCCCCTCCCGCCGAGGGGCCCGGAACGCAGCCCCCGAGACCCCCAGGGCCCCGAGGGTCATGCAAGTGACCAGATCGAGTCTAGAACAGACCTCTTGCTGGACGGTGCGGGACTCGATTTGGCGGGTCCGGAGATTTGGGGAAGTTTGTTCAGCGAGGGGCGGGTGACGTAAGCAGGGGGGCGGGTCCCGGGCATATAAATACAGGCTGGCGGGTCTGTGCTTCATTCATAAGACTCAGAGCTACCGCTACTGCAGGGACACGCGGAACCAGGACTTGGAAACTTGATTATTGTGGTTCTTCTTGGGGGTTATGAATTTTCGTTAATCTTTTTTTTTTCCGGGGAGAAACTTTTGGAAAGATTCTTCTAGATATTTCTTCATTTTCTTTTGGAGGACCGACTTACTTTTTCGTCTTCTTTATTACTCCCCTCCCCCCGTGGGACCCGCCGGACGCGTGGAGGAGACCGTAGCTGAAGCTGATTCTGTACAGCGGGACAGCGCTTTCTGCCCCTGGGGGAGCAACCCCTCCTTCGCCCCTGGGTCCTACGGAGCCTGCACTTTCAGGAGGTACAGCGGCATCCTGTGGGGTCCTGGGCACCGCAGGGAGACTGCACAGAAACTTTGCCGTTGTTGGAACGGGACGTTGCTCCTTCCCCGAGCTTCCCCGGACAGCGTACTTTGAGCACTCGCTCAGCTCACCCGGGACTCCCACGGCTCACCCCGGACTCGCACCTTACTTCCCCAACCCGGCCATAGCCTTGGCTTCCCGGCGACCTCAGCGTGGTCACAGGGCCCCCCCTGTGCCCAGGGAAATGTTTCAAGCTTTCCCCGGAGACTACGACTCCGGCTCCCGGTGCAGTTCCTCACCCTCTGCCGAGTCTCAATATCTGTCTTCGGTGGACTCTTTCGGCAGTCCACCCACCGCCACCGCCTCCCAGGTAAGTTTTTGATATTAGGGGTGCTGCTTTGTAGGTTTTATTTTTTAAGTCAAGGGTGAAAAGAATAACCCCCAACCCCCACATAAAGACGCATCAGAACCCTAGATCTGAGATGGAAAAGGCTCACAGCGCACTTTGCAAAC
This sequence comes from Rhinopithecus bieti, assembly GCF_001698545.2. Taxonomy (NCBI): domain Eukaryota; kingdom Metazoa; phylum Chordata; class Mammalia; order Primates; family Cercopithecidae; genus Rhinopithecus; species Rhinopithecus bieti. Next base: position 1,578,449 of record NW_016805944.1, on the reverse strand, counting down.
TGCAAAGAGTCGGGAGATGTTTGCAATTGGTTGCGTGCGTGGAGCGCAAGGAGGGAACGCGGCAGGGAGGGTAGGCTTTGGGGTGGGTGGGGGTGGGGTGGGTG
>NW_016805944.1:1559383-1578016 GCF_001698545.2 Rhinopithecus bieti | reverse complement strand
GGTGGGGTGGGGAATGTGCCGCTCAGTGCAACGTGTATGCGGTAGCGGGGCTGAGAACTTTGAGCCGGCCCCGGGACTGCCCCCTGCTCGGGTTCCAGACCTGAAGCTAGCGCAGTTAGGCAGGTGGGGGAAATCCCGAGGAAGCTTCCAGTAGTCTCTTTTCCTTTCCTCCTTCTTCGGAGCGCTCACTTCGGTGCCAGGTAGCCCTCCACCCATCGGGAAGAGGGACCTCGAACCCTCAGCCGCGCTGCCTCCGCCTCCTGCGCGGAGACGTAACGGGGGACCCGTGCGTAACGGCTGACGCGCTGGAATCCTCCGTCTGACGCGGGGCACGCACGGCGCGCGGCGCCCCCTTCGTCCGCCCCGCCCCTGACGTCCCGGGAGCGTTCTATTTTGGAACGCCGGGGCCACGTTGCTAAGGGAGGGGGCAGCCCGGCGTTTCGATTGGCCGCCAGGGCGCACGCCTTGGCCAATCAGCTTTCCCTTCCTATTTGTAGGGTGCAGTTTCCTTCCCCCTCTCTGTCCCCGGAACCCGTGGTTCCTTGGCGGCTGGGTCTCTTTTCCGCGCCTCTAGAGGCAGAGCGAGGGGATCCCTGTCGTGACAAGAGCGGCTCTCTGCGACCCAATGGATCTGCGAGACCCTTGCGGGGATCTGGTCCCTGGGCTCTCAGGAGCAGGGGGTGTCTGCTTGTGTGCCGGCGTTTCTTGAAGAGATACGGTGGCTGTCACCCTCTTCTCCAGGCACTCACAGACAGATTCCCACTCCCTCTGCTCCGGATGCCCGGTTCCTCCAGTGTGTCCCAAGACAGGACTAGAACCGCGAACCGAAGGGCAACCAGCCAGGTGGTCTCCAGGAGCTCCGCCCCCTCTGGGTTCCCAGGACGCTGATTGGCCGGAGAGCCAGCCCTTCCCTCACCACGCCCCCCGAGAGAGTAGTTAAGCCTTCAGAGCAGTTCCAGGAGTCCATTTACGGGAGGGGGGAGATGAGCGCTGCTGAAGCTTGGGGGCTCGGTTCCGCACCATTCCCCTACCGCGACAATCTAAGGGAGCCTCGGTGGTTACTTTTCTCTACCTGTCCGTTCACCCTAAACTGTCACTCGTCAGTCTCACTCTGAAAAGAGACAGTAACTTGAAACGTTGTTCTAAACTCCTAGGCCCGTCCCCCAAACACCCTTTTGACTGGGACCCCCGCCCCTACATGGGACCTCGCGCAGAGGGGTGTGTGTGTGTGTGAGTGTAGAGGAAGGCTTGGCCTAAGGCCTCTCCTTCTCCCTCCCCTTGCCTCTGGGGTGGGGGTGGGGTGTTGTGGCTGTGTGTGTGGCTGTGGCTCCGTCCCGGGGGTTCTGTCAGCCGGCTGTGTCCAGCCTCCTCTCCACCCCCTACACCTAAGAGTCACCAACCCGGGGTGTGATTCACCACCCGCTGGAACCGTGCAACCTTTCCCCGAGGAAGAAGGAGGAGGTAGAAGCCAGTTGAGCAGAAATCCTCTCATTAACCACTGCGTCACGGTGTAGTGGAAGGGTGGGTGTCGTGGCTTTTTCCCTGTGACACACACATCCACACTCGCTCACCCTGTGCTCACTCACGGGGTCGGTGTGTGTTATGTGTGTTGGGTGTGTGTGTGTTGGTGTCTTTGTTTGTGTGTCTACGCCTGTGTGTGTATGTGTCACCCCGTAGGAGTGCGCCGGTCTCGGGGAAATGCCCGGTTCCTTCGTGCCCACGGTCACCGCGATCACAACCAGCCAGGACCTCCAGTGGCTTGTGCAACCCACCCTCATCTCTTCCATGGCCCAGTCCCAGGGGCAGCCACTGGCCTCCCAGCCCCCGGTCGTCGATCCCTACGACATGCCGGGAACCAGCTACTCCACGCCAGGCATGAGTGGCTACAGCAGTGGCGGAGCGAGTGGCAGTGGTGGGCCTTCCACCAGCGGAACCACCAGTGGGCCTGGGCCTGCCCGCGCAGCCCGCGCCCGGCCAAGGAGACCCCGAGAAGAGACGGTGAGTAAGGGGCATCAGAACTTGGCCTCGGTCGGGGGAAGCAAGAGAGGCAGGAAGTTTCTTATGAATGGAGGGGGACTCCACTAAGGCCTCAGTGTTACAGAAACCCCAAGATCCTTGCTACACGAGCGAGGACTGGAGGCTTGTTTTTTGGCTCCTGGGGGTTCTGAAAGAAGTAGAGGTTTGGGATGGGTGGAGGAGTGCTGCATCCCCAAATCTCATGGCCTCTATCTCCCCGACTCAGCTCACCCCAGAGGAAGAGGAGAAGCGAAGGGTGCGCCGGGAACGAAATAAACTAGCAGCAGCTAAATGCAGGAACCGGCGGAGGGAGCTGACTGACCGACTCCAGGCGGTGAGGACAGGCCCTAGGGTGGGAGAGGGGATGCTGAGGGGAGCTCTCTCCCCATTCTCTGCCCCCTCTCCACCTGTACCCTTGTCCTGGGTTGAGAACTAGATGTTCCGCATATGGAACTAGGTTACTGGTGTGGCCAGATGGGGTAGCCCAGGGCACAAACACAGACCACCATGTACTTAAATCAACTACTGGTCCCCCCCATTTCCTGACCCCATGCACTACTCTCCTAGCCTTCATTTCATCCCGAGGGGCCACACGGGGCCCTTGAGGAGAGGGGCGCTCCCATCATTTCTCCCATCTGGTCTTCAGCAAGTAACAACACATTTTGCCTCAGTTTCTCCATCTCTCCAAACCCTCATCAAATCTCCCAGGCTCCTTCTACCCTTAACACTCTGGAAAGCCTATGAAATGAAATTATTCCACCTCCTGCCCTAGCCACCCACAACTCTCCTGGTGCTAGTGGCATCCCCCAAAACCCACTCCCTTCCTATGTCCTCCCTTGGTCTGAGAGTTCCCTACTGTATGCCTGCAGGGTAAGCTGTTACTCCTTGAGGGAACAAGGGAATTGTCAACTTCCCTTCTCTGCTTGATCTCTTCCATGGGAGGTAGAGACGGAGGGGTAATAGAAGGAAACACATTAAAAACATATAACAGTGGCTCATGCCTGTGATCCCAGCACTTTGAGAGAGGTCAAGGCAAGAGGATTGCTTGAGCCCAGGAGTTTGATACCAGCCTGGGCAACACAGGGAGGCCTTGTCTCTACAAAAAAAAAAAAAAAAAAAAAAAAAAAAAAAAAAAAAAAAAAAAAAAAAGGAGCTGGGCATGGTGGTGCACACCACTGTGGTCCCAGCTACTCTGGAGGCTGTGGTGGGAGGATTGCTTGAGCCCAGGAGGTCCAGGCTGCAGTGAGCCATGATTGCACCACTGCACTCCAGCCTGGGGGACAGAGCGAGACTGTCTCAAAAACAAAACAAAACCAACCACATAACGATTGTTCATTCATTCAACAAACCTCTGAGTGCCTCCTGTGTACCAGAGACTTCCCCATAAACCTGGCCCCTTCCCTACCATCCTTTGGACAGACGGGGGAAACTGAGGCTCCTAGAAGGCAAGACCCTTGCCCCAACTCCCATGGCCACCAGGACTCCATCTCAGGGGGTGTTTTTTTCTCAGCCTGGGGCTGCCTTCCAGCAGCAAGTCCAGGGGAGCCATGACCCAAGTTTCCCTGTCACTGACAAGCTTTTTTCTCCTTCCTCCCTCTCTTCTGTGACCTGGCCTCCCCGGCCTCAGGAGACAGATCAGTTGGAGGAAGAAAAAGCAGAGCTGGAGTCGGAGATCGCCGAGCTCCAAAAGGAGAAGGAACGTCTGGAGTTTGTGCTGGTGGCCCACAAACCGGGCTGCAAGATCCCCTACGAAGAGGGGCCTGGGCCGGGCCCGCTGGCGGAGGTGAGAGATTTGCCGGGCTCAGCACCGGCTAAGGAAGATGGCTTCAGCTGGCTGCTGCCGCCCCCGCCACCACCGCCCCTGCCCTTCCAGACCAGCCAAGACGCACCCCCCAACCTGACGGCTTCTCTCTTTACACACAGTGAAGTTCAAGTCCTCGGCGACCCCTTCCCCGTTGTTAACCCTTCGTACACTTCTTCGTTTGTCCTCACCTGCCCGGAGGTCTCCGCGTTCGCCGGCGCCCAACGCACCAGCGGCAGTGACCAGCCTTCCGATCCCCTGAACTCGCCCTCCCTCCTTGCTCTGTGAACTCTTTAGACACACAAAACAAACAAACACACGAGGGAGAGAGACTTGGAAGAGGAGGAGGAGGAGAGAGAGGGGAAGAGACAAAGTGGGCGTGTGGCCTCCCCGGCTCCTCCGTCTGACCCTCTGCGGCCACTGCGCCACTGCCATCGGACAGGAGGATTCCTTGTGTTTTGTCCTGCCTCTTGTTTCTGTGCCCCGGCGAGGCCAGAGAGCTGGTGACTTTGGGGACAGGGGGTGGGAAGGGGATGGACACCCCCAGCTGTCTGTTGGGTCCCTGACGTCAACCCAAGCTCTGGGGATGGGTGGGGAGGAGGAGTGGGGTGACGCCCACCTTCGGGCAGTCCTGTGTGAGGATGAAGGGACGGGGGTGGGAGGTAGACTGTGGGGTGGGCTGCAGTCCTCTCCAGAGAGGCTCAACAAGGAAAAATGCCACCCCCCACCCAATGTCTCCCATACCCACCCTTTTTTTGGGGTGCCTAGGTTGGTTTCCCCGGCACTCCTGACCTTAGCTTATTGATCCCACATTTCCATGGGGTTAGATCCTCTTTACTATGGGCAGAAGTGAGCCCCCCCTTAAAGGGAATTTGATGCCCCCCTAGAATAATCTCATCCCCCGACCAGACTTCTTTTGAAATGTGAACATCCTTCCTTCACTGTCTAGCCACTCCCTCCCAGAAAAACTGGCTCTGATTGGCATTTCTGGCCTCCTAAGGCTCCCCATCCCGAAATCAGCCCCCAGCCCTGTTTCTCATGACAGTGTTATCCCAAGACCCTGCCCCCTGCCAGCCGGCCCTCCTGGCCTTCCTCGTTGGGCCGCTCTGCTTTCAGGCAGCAGGGGGTGCTGTGATGCCGTCCTGCTGGAGTGATTTATACTGTGAAATGAGTTGGCCAGATTGTGGGGTGCAGCTGGGTGGGGCAGCACCCCTCTAGAGGGATAATGCCCCCACTCCCGAAAGCCTTTCCTTGGTCTCCCTTCCGTCCATCCCCCTTCTTCCTCCCCTCAACAGTGAGTTAGACTCAAGGGGTGACAGAGCCGAGAAGGGGGTGACAGTCCTCCATCCACTTGGCCTCTCTCTCCTCAGGACCCTCAGCCCTGGCCTTTTTCTTTAAGGCCCCCCGACGGATCCCCAGCCTAGGACGCCAACTTCTCCCACACCTTGGTCCCCCACATCCTCTCTAGGAAGGGAGTGAGGGGTGTGACATTTTTCCGGAGAAGATTTCAGAGCTGAGGCTTTGGTACTCCCAAACCCCCAATATTTTTGGACTGCCAGACTCAAGGGGCTGGAATCTCATGATTCCATGCCCAAGTCCCCCCAGCCCTGACGCTGGTTTTGGCTCTCCCACCCTGCCGTTCCCTGCGCTTCATCTCATGAGGATTTCTTTACGAGGCAAATTTATATTTTTTAATATCGGGGGGTGGACCACGCCGCCTTCCATCCGTGCTGCATGAAAAACATTCCACGTGCCGCTTGTCGCGCGTCTCCTGTCCTGATCCCAGACCCATTCCGTAGCTATTTATCCCTTTCCTGGTTTCTGAAAGGCAATTATATCTATTATGTATAAATAAATATATTATATATGGATGTGTGTGTGTGCGTGCGCGTGAGTGTGTGAGCGCTTCTGCAACCTCAGCCTAGGTCACATTGGCCCTCAAAGCGAGCCGTTGAATTGGAAACTGCTTCTAGAAACTCTGGCTCAGCCTGTCTCAGGCTGACTCTTTTCTGATCGTCTCGGCCCCTCTGATTGTTCCTGATGGTCTCTCTCCCTCTGTCTTTTCTCCCCTGCCTGTGTCCATCTGACCGTTTTCACTTATCTCCTTTCTGACTGTCCCTGCCGATGCTCCAGCTGTCGTCTGACTCTGGGTTCATTGGGGACATGAGATTTTATTTTTTGTGAGTAAGCCTGAGGGATCGTAGATTTTTACAATCTGTATCTTTGACAATTCTGGGTGCAAGTGTGAGAGTGTGAGCAGGGCTTCCCCCTGCCAACCACAATTCAATGAATCCCCGACCCCCCGACCCCATGCTGTATTTGTGGTTCTCTTTTTGTATTTTGCACCTGACCTCGGGGGGCTGGGGCAGATTGGCGATGGGCCGTCCCCTCTCCCCTGGTTCTGCACTGTTGCCAATAAAAGCTCTTAAAACGCATTCACCAGGCTGCGGTGTTTATTTCCTCCTGACACCCATTGGCTGGCTTCCTTTTAGTAAGAGAGGGTGAAGTTAGATTGTCGAAGGACTACACACACGCAGAGATCATACACACACACACACACACACACACACACACACACACACACCCTTGCAGGAACTCCTTCTAGTCAATGGGTCTACAGCAGGATAAAAGGAAGACAGTCATGAGAACTTCCTGTACGCACAGGCAGTGCCTCCTACTAGAAAAAGTAAGGGGCCACAGCCCGTCGCGGTGGCTCACGCCTGTAATCCCAGCGTTTTGGGAGGCCAAGATGGGCGACTCACTTGAGGTCAGGAGTCTGAGACCAGCCTGGCCAAGATGGTGAAATCCTGTCTCTACAAAAAATACAAAAATTAGTCTGGTGTGGTGGCGCACGCCTGTAATCCCAGCTACTTGGGAGGTTGAGTCAGGAGAATCACTTTAACCTAGGAGATGGAGGTTGCAGTGAGCCAAGATTGCACCACTGCACTCCAGTCTGGCTGGCAGAGTAAAACTCTGTCAAAAGAAAAAAAAAAGTAATGGGTCAGAAGTTGAGCCTGCAGGTATGGGGTCACAGAGGTCTCTTAGTGATGGAGCCTGTATGCTCTATGGGTTAAAGACAGCCGCTAAGGAGATAAACTATACACACAAGAAGCCTAATAGGCTGTACACAGTGGCTTGCCCTTGTAATCCCAGCTCTTTCGGAGGCCGAGGTAGGAGGCTAGGAGTTTGAGACCAGCATGGGGCAACATGGTGAGACCCCCCCCTCCCTACCCCGACCCATATCACTATGTTGAGAAAAAAAAAAAAAAAAAAAAGACGATCTTGACAGACTTGCACAGCAAACTGCTAAAGACCACTCAGGCTAGGAATGAGGAGTCATCTTGGATTTTCTACAAACTACAACTACAAAAAAGCGATTATTTTACACTGAAGATGTGTTTCCTTTTGTTTTCCATATGATCACGACTGGGGCCAACCCAAGACTGACAGAAGCAAATATATGACCATTTTTTTTGTTTAGAGATAGAGTGGAGCCATCTCCATTGCAAAATCCAAGCCCTCTCTTATTTGCATAACAGCAAGTCCTCTGGGAATTGAGGTGAGGGTCCAGCAGTCGCTCAGACGCTTTGGTAAATGAATAAGCAAGGGAAGTTGTCATGGTGGAATCCATTTATTAATTCATTCAAAAAATATGTGCTAAGCACCTACCCAACAGTGCTGGGACTTGGGGGTACTACAGGGACTGAGCCTCAGGTCCTGCCCTTGTGGAGCTCACAGTCCATTAGGGGACACACACCAGTTCCCAGTCAGGGACAACCTAAAGTGGATGGGGTTGGGGGAGCCCATGGGGCTAGGGAAGCAGAGCAGGGACACCTAGCTTGGACTGGGAGTCAGGAAAAAATTCCTGGAGGAGGGGACAGCTGAGCTGAGCCCTAGATGAGGATAGAGTATAGAAAGAACTAGAAAAAGACCGAAGCCAAGAAAATAGCACAGCCAAAGATCTGTTGGTGGGGAGAAGGCTTGATACATTGAGAATGCTTAGAGGGTCCGGTGCGATGGCTCACACCTGTAATCCCTTCACTTTGGGAGGCTGAGGAGCGTGGATCACCTGAGGCCAGGAGTTCAAGACCAGCCTGGCTAAGGTGGTGAAACCCTGTCTCTACTGAAACAACAACAACAAAAAAAAACCGCTAAAAATTAGCCAGGCATGGTGGTGGGCACCTGTGATCCCAGCTACTCAGGAGGTTGAGGCAGGAGAATTGCTTGAACCTGGAAGGTGGACGTTGCAGTGAGCTGCGATTGCACCACTGCACTCCAGCCTGGGCAACAGAGCAAGACTCCATCTCAAAAAACAAAAACAAACAAAAAGAGAAAGCTTAGAGATTCATGGGGACTGGAGCCACAGGTGTGGAGAGAGGGGTTAGTAGAGACCAGTTTCTGCAGGTATTATAAGGACATTCTCAGGCTAAGGAGATTAGATCTTTTCTTCAGGGCACTGGGAAGCTATTGCAGGTTTTGAACACCAGAGGGGCAGGGGCAGGTTTGTGATTTAGGAAAGGCCCCTCTGGCTCCAGACTGAGGGTGACTGGAAGGGAGAGGAGTGAGACTGAGCAGGAGACCAGGGAGGGAAGTGGGGTGGGGACCCTGCAGGGTGGGATGAGGAGGAGCCCAGAATAGGGTTGGGGACATGGGACAGAGAGGAGGGGAAGGATTCAGGAGACATTCGGGAGGCAGGACAGCTGGGGCTTGGTGAGCAGCCGGCTTGGGAAGGAAAATACAGGGCAGTAATCAATAGCATGGGCCAAGTGATCTGAGTGAGGCTGGGAGTGGTGGCACGCACCTGTGGTCCCAGCTATTCAGGAGGCTGAGGTGGGAGGATTGCTTGAGCTTGGGAGTTTGAGGCTGCAGTGAGCTATGATCATATCACTGCACTCCACTTTGGGTGACAGAGCAAGACCCTGTCTCAAAAAAAAAAACAAAACAAAACAAAAAAACCCAGACACTGCCTATGAGTTAACTCTGCTCTACAAGGAGCAGTTTTAAAGTAAAATTTAAACAAAAGAAAGAAAGGAAAAAGGCTAGATTACCTTGAAGAAGAAACTTCATCTCCCTGAGCCTCCATTTCCTCATCTGTAGAATGGGGGTCGTTATGAGGAGTTGCATGGCTTGTGCATGCCAGCGCTAAGTGCAGAGTGACGGTGCAATTATCATTACCCCCATCATCTTTATTGGGGTCACCCTGATCCCTCGATATCCCATAATACTCCCCCTTCTCATCCTTCAAGTGTCTGCCCTAATGTTCCCGTGACACCCTACCAGCTCAGCTCTCCTTATGAGAGTGCCTCACTGTTCTATTTCCTTTGCAGCCGTTATCCCCTTTGCAGTTGTTAATTAAATGTGTAATTACATGATGGCTTAATGTTTGTCTCCCCCACTGGGCTGAGTGCATCAGGAGACCAAGGCCAGGGCTGTCACCACCGCTGCGTCCTGAGCAAATGCTTGTTTGATGAGTGAATGACAGATGAACAACTGAGCAAGTATTTGACTGATTAATCAGTGCATGCGTGATTAAATACATGAGTGAGCAAATCACTGAATGAGTAAGCAATTGAAGGGGAGAGATCTAGGATAATTTCCAAACTGCCAATATCCCAGAACTGTGTAGATGACTTTTCTCCATCTTTTGAGTGGTTTTGATACACTGGAGGGGGAAATAAGTAACGACAGTCAGAGATCGCAGTAGCAGAGAAAATAGTTTGCAATGCGGAGGGCCGCAGCGACCTCTCCAGGTGCAGGCTGAAGAAGCGCCTCCCGAGCAACCAACAAAATAAAGAAAAGTTACCGCGCTCTGCTCCTGATTGCCGCCCGAAAGGTGGAATTGAACCACTCTGTCGCTAGACAGCTACAGGTTTGAAGCCTGCACCCCAGACCACTGAGGATCATCCGGGCGAAATAACAGATTTCCCGCACAGCTATATAAGGATCGCAAAGGCTTACCTTTTAGAGTTATGGTCGCGTCCTTTGGGCAGGTGTGAGATGGTCGACTTCAAGGGCTATACATTCTCCCCACTCACTTATCACGAAAGATGTCCTTGTAAAATGTTGCCTTCACTTCATATAGTATGAATCATCCTCGCTCACAAAACCGTCTCATTTACATAGCGCCACGCATTCTGGGAAGCAGCGCCTAAGCACCTGGCAAGCTGTTAAAGGGCCCAGGACCCCCTTTTTCCAAAATGAAAAGTCAGCTTTTTAAGAGGAGATATTCAGGATTCGGCATTCAGAAGCGCCTTCTCGGAAAATTCCGAATTCTCCTTCTGCGGAGGAGTGGTGAGTGGGTTCCTGTTAGAGTCTGATTCACCCTGGCCCCAAAGGCTCTGAGCAGGCGGCTACAGGGCTGGTGCGACACCTGCTGTTCTTTTATGGAATTGCGTAGGCCGATGGAGCTCCGCGTTCATTCAAACGTTTATTGAGCGTCTACTGAGTCCCAGGGATTGTCTCGGTGCTGGTGACGACAGACATCCTGTCCCGATTGAGTTTAAACACTAGACATAACCAATTTCTGCACTTGCTTTTTATGGTTGGGGAAACTGAGACAGACTCAGAAATGGATAGTACCATATCCCGGTTAAAACGGCCCATCCACTTAGGGAAATCGAACTTGTGTTACAATTTTTATTACAAAAAAGGTGATTCTTTTTTCTTAAATTTTTATGTATTTAGAAGGTACAGGTGCCGATTTCCACATGCATATGTTGATTGCGTCGTGGTGAAATCTGGACTTTTAGTGTACTCATCACGAAAAATTATTCAATATTCTGAGTCAGTGATTCTTTGACAATACCATTCTCCCGCATGAAACTCTCCCATGACTTCCGTTTCAGAGTAAAAGTCAAAGTTCTCACCCTGCTTTACAAATCCCCGTAATCCAGACGTTCTTCGCCGAGAGTCGTCGGGGTTTCCTGCTTCAACAGTGCTTGGACGGAACCCGGCGCTGGTCCCCCATCCCGGCCGGCCGCCCATAGCCAGCCCTCCGTCACCTCTTCACCGCGTCCTCTGACTGTCCCAAGGCCCCCGCCGCCGCTCCAGCGTCGCGCAGCCACCGCCGCCGCCGCCTGTCCTTAGCCTCCGCCATGACGACCGCGTCCACTCCAGGTGCGCAGAACTAGCACCAACTCAGGAGGCCGCCTTATACCGGCCAGATCAACTGAGCCTACGGCTTCCTCGTTTACCTGTCCATGTCTTACCCTTTCACCGCTGATGATGTTGGTTTGAGACTTTGCCATAACTTTTTCACCAACTCATCGGGGAGCGAAAGGGGAACGATGCTGAGGAAACTGATGAGGCTGCAGAGACCAAGGAGGTGGCCGAATCCTTCCTTAGGATATTAAGGACGACTATGGACGGGAGAGCGGGCTGAATGCGTATGGAGTGTGCTTACCATTTGGAAAAAATGTGAATCAGTCCTACTGGATGCACAAACTGGCCATGACAGAATGACCCCCATTTGTGTGACTTCATTGAGACACATTACTGAATGAGCAAGAGGGTGAAGGCATCAAAAGAATTTGCGAGGTGACCGGTGACAACTTGCGCGAAGATGGCGAGCACCCAAATCTGGCTTGCGAGTATTCTTTGCAAGTTACCACTGGGAGACAGTGATAATGAAAGCTAAGCTCAGGGCTAATTTCCCATGCCATGAGGTGAGGTGACTTCCCTGGTCATCAAGGCAGTGCATGCATGTTGGGGTTTCCTTTACCTTGTCTATAAGTTATACCAAAACATCCACTTAAGTTCTTTGATTTGTACCATTCCTTCAAATAAAGAAATTTGGTACCCCCCAAAAAACAAACAAACAAACAAAAAAATCCCTGTAATCCAACCCCTTTGGCCCCTCTGACCCTGTCTCACATACTCCTCTTCCCTTATATTATTGGCTTTGGGCAAACAGATGTCTTGCTGCACACATGGATCATGCTGCCTCCGCAGGGACTTTGTGCTTGCTGATCCCCTAGCCTAGATCTCCTCCTCACGTGTTTCCGTGGCTCATCGCCTCCCTTCACTCTGTTATCTGATCAAATATCAAATACCAAAAACTCACTGAGTGACCAGCACTCAGTGAGGCCTTCCCTGACCACCCAGTTTAAAATAGCGAGTGGATGGGCTCGGTGGCTCACCCATGTAGTCTCAGCACTTTGGGATGCCGAGGTGGGTGATCACCTGAAATCAGGAGTTCGAGAGCAGCCTGGCCAACATGGTGAAACCCTGTCTCCACTAATGACACAAAAATTAGCGAGGCATAGTGACTCACGCCTGTAATCCCAGCTACTTGGGAGTTTGAGACTGGAGAATCGCTTGAACTCTGGAGGCGGAGGTTGCAGTGAGCTGAGATGGTGCCGTTGTACTCCAGCATATCCTACTCCAGCCTTGGTGAAAAGAGCAAAACTCCCTCTCCAAATAATAATAATAATAAATAAAATAAAATAAAAATAAAAAAACAGCAAGCTCTGTCACTCTATCCCCTTACCCTGTTAGACATTTCCCCATCACTCTGATCACTACCTGCCATTTTCTGTGTCTATTTGCTTATTGTCTGTCTGCTTCTGTAGAATATCAGCGCCATCAAACTTTGCATTTTATTTTTGATCATTGCTGTATCTCTAGTGCCTGAAAAGTGCTTGAGAACATAGTAGATGTTCAGTAAATGTTTGTGGAATGAATAAAAGAATACTATCACTGTCTTTTTTTTCTTCTTCCAGACAGGATCTTACTTTGTCACCCAGGCTGGAATGCAGTGGCTCAAAAACAGCTCACTGCAGCCTCGACCTCCCAAGCTCAAGTGATCCTCTTGCCTCAGCCTCCCTGGGATGACAGGCATATGCCACCACGTCCAGCTAATTTTAATTTAATTTTTTTTTTTTTTTTTTTGTAGAAACACGGGCCTCACTTTGTTACCCAGACTGGCCTCGAACTCCTGGCCTCAAGCCATGCTTCTGCCTTGGGCTACGAAAGTGCTGGAATTTCATGCTTGAGCCACAGCACCTGGCCTCACTATCTTTCTTTGAGCCTGTTTTCTCATTTGTATAACCAGACTAGTACAACTGATCTCACCGGAGAAATCATGATATAAAAGTCTGACACTGGATGAGGCAACTGGGAGGAGCTCAGTAAAGGCTGTTTCTGCTGGGTGCGGTGGCTCACACCTGTAATCACAGGACTTTGGGAGGCTGAGATGAGTGAATCACAGGAGATTAGAAGTTCCAGACCAGCTGGTAAACATGGTAAATCCCCATCTCTACTAAAAATACAAAAATTAGCCAGGCATGGTGGCTCACGCCTGTGATCCCAGCTACTCAGAAGGCTAAGGCAGGAGAACCCCTTGAACCCAGGAGGCTGAGGTTGCAGTGAGCCAAGATTGTGCCACTGCACTCCAGCCTGGTCGACAGAATGAGACTATATACATATATATATGTTGTTTCTTTCTCTTTTTTTTTGGCAGGGATTACAGGCACCTGCCCCACACCTGGCTAATTTTGTTTTTTGTTTTTTTTAGGAGAGACGGGGTTTCACCATATTCACCAGGCTGGTCTTGGACTCCTGACCTCAGGTGATCCACCTGCCTCAGCCTCCCAAAGTGCTGAGTAACAGGCGTGAGCCACAGTACCTGGCCAGTAAAGGCTGTTTGAATCTTCAATCTGTTTTGAGCTTGGAGGCTTTAGTCGTAACTGGACCCAAATTCTCAATCAGATCCTCTTCCACCACTCTTTGTGATAGATAAATAAGCATTTTGCCTTATGGGAAGTGTTAACTAAGAGCATCTTTAGAAAGTTTTGGACAGGCGCCATGGTTCACATTTGTAATCCCAGCACTTTGGTAGGCCAAGATGAGTGGATAGCTTGAGCTCAGGAGTTCCAGACAAGCCTGGGCAACAGACTGAGACTCCGTCTCAAAAAAAAAAAAGGATTGCCTCTGCTTGGCAAATCCCGATTCAAGATACGTCCCCTAAACCCTCTTTGTTTTAATTAGATAGTTACTGCTAGGCACCTCTGTATACAATTTCTGAGGCTGTAAGGACTCCTTGGAACACTATTATCTATCTCCTAATATGTGACATGTGTCATGACAAACAAGTGAGTTTTTATTTTTTCTTTTTTTTTTTTGAGATGGAATTTCACTCTTGTTGCCCAGGCTGGAGTGCAGTGGCATCACCTTGGCTCACCGCAACTTCTGCCTCCCGGGTTCAAGCGTTTCTCCTGCCTCAGCCTCCCGAGCAGCTGGGATTACAGGTGTGTGCCACCATGCCTGGCTAATTTTGTATTTTTAGTAGAGACGGGGTTTCTCCATGTTGGTCAGGCTGGTCTCAAACTCCCGACCTCAGGTGATCCGCCTGCCTTGGCCTCCCAAAGTGCTGACATTATAGGCATGAACCACTGCGCCTGGCTGCACAAACATTTTAAATGTCAATATTTTTGTGTTTATTTTTACTATTATCTTCTATTTCTGGCAAGCAATACTGGTTTCTGGTGGCAAAGTAAGCTTTCTTCTTGAAATACATTTATTATTATATTATTAAGTATTAAAACAATTTTCAAGAAAAATATTAGATAAATAACAGAACAGCCGGGCGCAGTGGCTCACGCCTGTAATCCCAGCACTTTGGGAGGCCGAGGCGGGAGGATCACGAGGTCAGGAGATCGAGACCATCCTGGCTAACACGCTGACACCTCGTCTCTACTAAAAATACAAAAAATTAGCCAGGCGTGGTGGCGGGCGCCTGCAGTCCCAGCTACTCGGGAGGCTGAGGCAGGAGAATGGTATGAACCCGGGAGGCGGAGCTTGCAGTGAGCTGAGATCGTGCCACTGCACTCCAGCCTGGGCGACAGAGTGAGACTCCGTCTCAAAAAAAAAAAAAAGGTAAATAGCAGAACAGGTAGTAGAAAGATGATGAAGGTCATAAGGGGAATGACTGAGGTTTGGGAAACAATAGTGTAACTGTTTACTGTGCATTTATTATACGCCAGGCCCCATGCCAAGGGCTTTACATGTAGGTATGGTCATGGTTGACAGTTTTCTTCTTTTCTTTTCTTTTTTTTTCCTTTAGAAACGGAGTCTTGCTCTGTCGCCCTGTCTGGAGTGCAGTGGCACAATCTCAGCTCACTAGAACCTCCACCTCCCGAGTTCACGAGATTCTCCTGCCTCAGCCTTCTGAGTAGCTAGGATTACAGGCGCCCACCACCAAACCCAGCTAATTTTGTATTTCTAATAGAGATGGGGTTTCACCATGTTGGCCAGGCTTGTCTTGAACTCCTGACCTCAGGTGATCACCACTCCTTGGCCTCCCAAAATGCTGGGATTACAGGTGTGAGCCACTGCGCCTGGCCTTTTTCTGATTTAATATTTTGTAGAGATGAGGTCTTGCTATGTTGCCCAAACTTGTCTCGAACTCCTGGCCTTAAGTGATCCTCCCTCCTCGGCCTTCCAAAGTGCTGGGACTGCAGATGTGAGCCATCGTGCCCGGCCTAATGAGTTTTACATCTGAGGAAAGTGAGGCTTTGAGAGGTGAAGTCATATGCTGAAGGTCACACAACCAAGGGGTAGTGGAGCCAGGATTCAAACCCAGGTCTGTGGATCTTTAGACCTCAGTCTCCTTCCAGTCTCCCCATGAGTCCCTTTGCTTCCGCCTTTCAGTTGAGATTTTTTTTTTTTTTTTTTTTTTTTTAATGGAGTCTCGCCCTGTTGCCCAGGCTGGAGTGCAGTGGCATGATCCTGGCTCACTGCAACTTCTGCCTCCTGGGTTCAGGCGATTCTCCTGCCTCAGCCTCCCGAGTAGCTGGAGTTACACGTGTGTGCCACCACACCCGGCTAAATTTTGTATTTTTAGTAGAGATGGGGTTTCACCATGTTGGCCAGGCTGCTCTTGAACTTCTAACCTCAAGTAATCCGCCCTCCTCGGTCTCCCAAAGTGCTGGGATGTGAGCCACCATGCCCGGCCTCCCTTCAATCATTTCATAACCTACACAGATGGCAGAGGGAGCTTCTTCCCCACAGATGGGGAAGGTTCTCCTGGAGTGTCAAGTGCTTTTCAGTGCAGAAAAGTGAATACTGGAGGGTTCTGGAAGCACAGGAGGCCTTGAGTTTTCCACAGGAGTCTTTATTACAGTGTAAATCCAAGCTCAGGCCTCCCCTGGGCCCCATGCAAAGCCCCGGCGTAGGGGCTAGTAGCGTCCAGGAGACACCAACGCCTCACGGCGCCTCCAGCGGCGGGTCCGGAAGTGCAGGGTGGTGCCCTGTCTAGGCAACTACAAGTCCCAGCAGGCCCCGCGGCCAAGGTGCCTCGTCTTTCCTGGACTCCTGGAGCAGAGCCTCTTGGGAATTGTAGTCCTGGCCGCTCAGGTAATTAGCGCAGAGTCCCTAGTGGGAGTGATCCTGACACCCACCGGGAAAAGGCTCAGGCCGAGGAGGGGAGTGGGTGGGAACGGACGGGAGATGGAGGTGGGCTGAGGGCTGCTGGGGGTGGGGGGCAGGCGTCCTGCGGGCAGAGACACCGTTCTCATTCGGCTTTGGCTTTGGATCCGGAGACTGCGGCTGCTGCAGAGGCCAGGGCTCCGGTCCCTGGGATTTTAGCTCGGATCCTGAAGAAGAAACAGGTGGAATCACGAGGTGGGGCAAAAGACGGGGGGGTGGCATCTGGGGACTACGGGGAAAGCTGGGTGGGAAACTGACCAAGAGCCCGAAGCCAGCTCCTGCCCTCCACCTAGTGGCCTGCATTGGAATTGCCTCCTCATCCTTTTCAAGGGGACATTACCAGGAGGTTTTCGGACGAGGAGAGTAGAAAGGAAAGGTTCCCAAGCTCCCCACTTCCCCTCCCATCGACCTCTGCCCCATGCTCTTACTTAGCTTTGATGTGGCTCAACTGATTGGTCACCAGCCCCACATACTGGTCGATCTGAGCCTGGGGAGACCAAAAAAAGGTGAAAGAAGGGATTGGAGGGGTTTCTTCTCTTTAGTCACATAGGAGGCTGCTTCCTCCCCAACCTCCAAATCAGGAGTTGTGAGGAGTGGCCCACCACACCACCCCCGGCTCTAAACTTCATAGAATACATCAGATGCCAGAGATGCCAGTTGTAGGGTCAGTCAGTTGGGCCATACTCTGTATGGAGAGTGATGTCAGGTGGAACGCACAAGTATCTGGCAGTGAGGCCGTGTCCTGGGCACGATGGTTAACTTTTGAGTGAGTTTGCATATGTGTGTGTTGTGGGGTAGGGTGAGAACAGACGGCACTGGTATTGGTCACCGAGTCCTTGAGTGGATTGATTTATATACTAGTGTTTTTTTTAAAAAAAATATTTATTTTTATTTATTTATTTATTTATTTATTTGAGACAGGGTCTCGCTCTGTCACCCAGTCTGGAGTGCAGTGGCATGATCTTGGTTCACTGCAACCTCCGCCTCCTGGGTTCAAGCGATTCTCCTGCCTCCCGAATAGCTGGGATTACAGGTGTGCACCAACATGCCAGGCTAATTTTTAGATTTTTTTTTCTTTTTTTTTTTTTTTCTGAGATGGAATCTTGCTCTATCACCCAGGCAGGAGGGCAATGGCACAGTCTCGGCTCACTGCAACCTCTGCCTCCCGGGTTCAAGCGATTCTCCTGCCTCAGCCTCCCAAGTAGCTGGGATTACAGGTGCACACCACCACACCTTGCTAATTTTTGGATTTTTAATAGAGACAGGGTTTCACCATGTTGGCCAGAATGGTCTCAAACTCCTGACCTCAAGTGATCCACCTGCCTCCGCCTCCCAAAGCTGGGATCACAAGCGTGAGCCACCATGCCCAGACTGTTTTTTTTTTTTTTTAAGATAGGGTCTTGCTCTATTGCCCAGGCTGGAGTGCAGTGGCATGATCACAGCTCACTGCTGCCTTGACCTCCTAGGGTTCAACCCATCCTCTTGCCTCAACTTTCAGAGTAGCCGGGACTATAGGTGTGTGCCACCATGCCTGGCTAATTTTTAGCCTTTTTGTAGAGATGGGGGTCTTACTACATTGTTGAGGCTGGTCTTGAACTCCTGGCCTCAAGCAATTCTCCTGTCTCAACCTCCCAAAGTGCCGAGATTACAGTTGTAAGCCACTGTGGCTGGCCTGATTTAAATACAGTTTAATTGTGAGTCTTGGTGATTCCAGCCTATGAAGGACAGAGTTAGGACTAACCGGCAGGGCATATTATCATGTGGCTCCCAGCTGTGCTGGAGAAGGGGCTGTCAGTCCATCCTCCCGTCTCTGGATAGGATGGATGTCAGTGGTCCTGTTAATGTCAGTCTTCTGGGCAACAGCCATCCCACTCTTTTATTTTGATTTTATTTATTTATTTTTTGGGTTTTTTGTTTTTTGCTTTTTGTTTTTGAGATGGAGACTTCCTCTGTCACCCAGGTTGGAGTGCAGTGGCCCTATCTCGGCTCACTGCAAGCTCCGCCTCCTGGGTTCACGCCATTCTCCTGCCTCAGCCTCCCGAGTAGCTGGAACTACAGGTGCCCGCCACCACGCCCGGCTTAATTTTTTGTATTTTTAGTAGAAACGGGGTTTCACTGTGTTAGCCAGGACGGTCTCGATCTCCTGACCTCATGATACGCCCGCCTCAGCCTCCCAAAGTGCTGGGATTACAGGGGTGAGCCACCACACCCGGCTATTTTTTTTTTTTTTTTTTTTTTTGAAACAGACTCTTGCTCTGTCACCCAGGCCGGAATGCAGTGGCATTTAACTGACATGCCAGTTAAAATCAAGAGTGAAGGCCCTGGCCGGGCGCGGTGGCTCAAGCCTGTAATCCCAGCACTTTGGGAGGCCGAGACGGGCGGATCACGAG
>NW_016805944.1:1539732-1556848 GCF_001698545.2 Rhinopithecus bieti | reverse complement strand
CTGACCTCGTGATCCGCCCGTCTCGGCCTCCCAAAGTGCTGGGATTACAGGCTTGAGCCACCGCGCCCGGCCCCAAAATGACTTCTTGACACACCTGTTTGAGCATAACCTGATTTCCGTGTTTTTTTTTTTTGAGAGACAGGGTCTCACTCTGTCGCCCAGGCTGGAGGGCAGTGGTGCCATCATAGCTCACTGCAGTCTCGACCTCCTGGGCTCAAGTGATCCTCTCACCTCAGCCTCCTCAGTGGCTGGGACTGCAGGCATGCACCACCACTCAGCTAATTTTTTTTTTTTTTTTTGCTTCTGTTTTTATTTGATTTTATTTATTTATTTATTTATTTTTGAGACGGAGTATTGCTCTGTCACCCACGCTGGAGTGCAGTGGTCCTATCTTGGCTCACTGCAAGCTCCACCTCCCGGGTTCACGCCATTCTCCTGCCTCAGCCTCCTGAGTCGCTGGGACTACAGGTGCCCGCCACCATGCCTCGCTAATTTTTTTGTATTTTTAGTAGAGATGGCGTTTCACCATGTTAGCCAGGATGGTCTCGATCTCCTGACTTTGTGATCCGCCTGCCTCGGCCTCCCGAAGTTCTGGGATTACAGTCATGAGCCACTGCGCCTGGCCTTGTTTGTTTTTAGAGGTGGAGGTCTCGCTGTGTTGTCTAGGCTGGTGTTGAACTCCTGGCCTCAAGTTATCCCTTTTCATCAGCCTTCCAAAATGCTGGGATTAGAGGTGTGAGGCACAGTACCCAGCCCAATTTGCAAAATTTTTTTTTTCTTCTGTTGCCCAGACTGGAGTGCAGTGGCACAATCTCCACTCACTGCAACCTCCGCCTCCCTGGATCAAGTGATTCTCCTGCCTCAGCCTCCTGAGTAGCTGGGATTACAGGAATGTGCCACAATTCCCGGCTAATTTTTGTATTTTTAGTAGAGACGGGGTTTCACCATGTTGGTCAGGCTGGTCTCGAACTCCTGACCTCGTGGTCCACCCACCTTGGCCTCCCAAAGTGCTGGGATTACAGGAGTGAGCCACCATGCTCGGCCTCAAATTTTTAGTGGCCTCTTTTCTTCCATGCTTATCTCCCTTCTTTTCCCTCTAGAAAACCCAAGTTAACCATCTAGCCAGTCCTATTAATTGTACTCCTCCCCATATAATTATATGTGGACACAGAAATACAAACTGATGCTTCTTGGTCATTTCTTATGAAAAACGGAATTATGCTGGGCGTGGTGGCTCACACCTGTAATCCTAGCACTTAGGGAGGCTGAGGCAGACAGATCACCTGAGGTCAGGAGTTCAAAACCAACCTGGCCAACACGGTGAAACCCCATCTCTACTAAAAATACAAAATTTAGCCGGGCTTGGTCGCGGGTGCCTGTAATCCCAGCTACTCGAGAGGCTGAAGCACAAGAATCACTTGAACCTGGGAGGTGGAGGTTACAGTGAATTGAGATCACGACACTGCACTCCAGCCTGGGAGACAGAGTAAGACTCTGTCTCAAAAAAAAAAAAAAAAAAAAAGAAAGAAAGAAAGAAAAGAAAGAAGACAAATGGAATTATATACACACTTTTCTGCATCATGCATACTTCACTTTTCCTCCTAATCAACTGAAATAGCTCCCTCTCCCACTTTTTTCCCAAAGACAGGGTCTTACTGTGTTGCCTAGGCTGGAGTGCAGTGGTGTAATCATAATTCACTGCAGCCTCGAACTTCTGGGCTCAAGTGATCCTCCACCTTTGGCCTCCCAAAGCACTGGGATTAGAGATGTGAACCACCATCCCCGATTAGCTTTTAATTCATTCATTCTTTTTTGTTTTTTTTTGACAGAGTCTCACTCTGTTGCCATGACTGGAGTGCTGTGGCGTGATCTTGGTTCACTATAACCTCAGCCTCCTGGGTTCAAGCTATCCTCCCACCTCAGCCTCCTGAGTGGCTGGCACTACAGGCACATGCCACCATGCTTGGCTAATTTTTGTATTTTCAGTAGAGATGGGGTTTTGCTATGTTTGCTTGGTTGGTCTTAAACACCTGGCCTCAAGCAATCCACCTGCCTCAGCCTCCCAAAGTTCTGGGATTATAGGCATGTGCCACCGTGCCTGGCCTTAATTCATTCTTTTAAAGAGCTGCATAGTATTCTGTGTTGTGGCTGTGCTATCTATCATTCATTTTATTTAACCATGTACCTATTGCTGGGTCAGTTTGTTTCCTAACCCCTTCACCACAAGCAGGGCTGCAAGCAATATCCTTCAACAGATATTCTCACTTCCTGGAGCGACTATTTCTGAGATAGATCTCCAGGGTGGAATTGCTGGGTGGACTGGTTATGTGTTTGTTTGTTTGTTTGTTTCTTTGTTTATTTGAGATGGAGTCTTGCTCTGTTGCCCAGGCTGGAGTACAATGGCACAGTCTTGGCTCACTGCAACGTCCGCTTCCCAGGTTCAAGCAATTCTCCTGCCTCAGCCTCCTGAGTAGCTGAGATTACAGGATGGCGCCACCATGCCTGGCTAATTTTTTATATTTTGGTAGAGATGGGGTTTCACCATGTTGGCCAGGCTGGTCTCGAAATCCTGACTACAAATAATCCTTCTACCCAAAGTGTTGGGATTACAGACGTGAGCTACCACGCCTGGCTTTGTCTTTTCTTTTTTTTTTTTTTTTTGAGACAGAGTTTCGCTGTTATTGCCCAGGCTGGAGTGCAATTGTGCATGCGATCTCGGCTCACCGCAACCTCTACCTCCTGGGTTCAAGTGATTCTCCTGCCTCAGCCTCCCGAGTAGCTGGGATTACAGGCATGTGCCACCATGCTTGGCTAATTTTTTGTTATTTTTAGTTAGAGATGGGGTTTCATCGTGTTAGCCAGGATGGTCTTGATCTCCTGACCTCAGGTGATCCACCCGCCTTGGCTTCCAAAAGTGCTGGGATTACAGGTGTGAGTCACCACACCCGGCCGTATTTTTTTATTTTTATTTTTTATTTTTAGTTTTGGAGAAAGGATCTCACTCTGTCACCCTGGCTGGAGTGCAGTGGCATGATCATGGCTCACTGCAGCCTCTACCTCCCAGAGTCAAGCAATCCTCCTACCTCGGCCTCCTAGCAGCTGGGACTATAGGTGGCATCACCATATCTTGCTAATTTTTTTTTTTTTTTGGACAAATTCTTCCTCTGTTACCCAGGCTGGAGTACAGTGAGCATGATCTCAGCTCACTGCAGCCTCTGCCTCCTGGGTTCAAGAGATTATCATGCCTCAGCCTCCCAAGTAGCTGGGATTACAGGCATGAGCTGCCATGCCTGGCCTGGCTAATTTTTTTTTTTTTTGAGACCGAGTCTCGCTCTGTTGCGCAGGCTGGAGTGCAGTGGCCGGATCTTGGCTCACTGCAAGCTCCGCCTCGCGGGTTTACGCCATTCTCCTGCCTCAGCCTCCCGAGTAGCTGGGACTACAGGCGCCTGCCACCTCGCCCGGCTAGTTTTTTGTATTTTAGTAGAGACGGGGTTTCACCGTGTTAGCCAGGATGGTCTCGATCTCCTGACCTCGTGATCCACCCGTCTCGGCCTCCCAAAGTGCTGGGATTACAGGCTTGAGCCACCGCGCCCGGCCGACTAATTTTTAAATATTTTGTAGAGATAGGGTCTCGTTATGTTGCCCAGGTTGAATTCCTGGCTTCAAGTGATCCTCCTGCCTCGGCCTCCCAAAGTGTTGGTATTATAGGCATGAGCCACCGTGCCCAGTCATATGTAATTTTTAATGTCTTAAATTTTGAAACACTGCTTCCTAGTAAGACCATAACAGTTCTTATTTCCACAAGAAGCAAGAGAAAGATCTTTTCCCAGCATCCTGCCCTGAAATGGGTTATAGTTCTTTTTACCTTTTGCCAATCTGTCAGGTGTAAAGTGATATCCCCTTGATGCCCTTAGCAACACATGTTTCTAAGTCCTAAATGTATTAATAACGCCATACTCCTTTCCAGGGCCTAACTCAAATTTCTGACCCCTTTCTGAGACCCTAAAACACACCTCCTAAACCCAACCTCAGCCCTGAGCAGTGACCTTTGTACCCAAACCTTCATCTCATCTGTCTAAACTTTAGGCTCACTCCTGTAATCCCAACACTTTGGGAGGCTGAGGCAGGAGGATCACCTGAGGCCTGGACAACATAGTGAGACCCTGTCTCTACAAACAAAATAACAAAATTAGCTGGGTGTGGTGGCCTGCGGCTGTAGTCCCAACTGTTCAGGAGGCAGAGGTGGGAGGATCACTTGAGCCCAGGAGTTCCAGGCTGCAATGAGCTATGATCCCACCACTGCACTCCAGAAAGAGCGACAGACTCTGTCGCTTAAAAAGAAACTTTAGTAGTCTGCTTTCATTTGAGTCCTGAAAACCAGGAACTCGATACCTTTCTATTTCTTTCCAGATCCTCTCTATCCTCCCACCCTCCCTCCAACTGACCCCTCCGACCTGTCCCTCTTAGAGGCTCACCCCTCACTTCTATATCCTTCCGATGCATCTCTCATTTACCTCGAAATAGGACAGCCCCCTCCCTCCCCGTCGCAGGGCCCTCCCAGGCAGGCTCCTAGTGGCCGGAGCCAGTGGATGGGGGAGGGGCCAGGTCGCCTGAGGCGGGGCTAAGTTTAGGCATGCTGGGGGGAGGGGGCCTCCCCGCAGCTGTTCTGGCCCGTCCGGCCCCTGAGTGACAGCGCTGCCTGGGACGAGGCTGGGGGAGGGGGTCCTCCCTGCTCCTGGGCCCCAAAGTGCTGGCTCGAAGGAGAAGGGACCCCATTCTCCTTCTAGGTCCTCCCTAGACTGCCCCTCGGCCCCCTAGCCCCAGCCTGCAACGCTGGGGAAGCAGACCAGTAACAAACGTGCTCTGGAGGTGCAGGAGATAAGGGCGAGTCTGGACCCCCTTCCGCCGACCTCAGCCCCCGTCCAGCCCGTTTCGCAAGCCCACCTTTACTCCCCATATCGGCTCCGAGTGAGAGGCTGGGGACACCGCTGCTTCTCGGGGATTTTGCCCACTTCAGTAGAACCCGGAGGACAGGAGTAGGGGGGTGGGGCCCCTTTGGACCCAGCCAATGGCTGTCCATAGAGGTGGGGACAATTCCAAAATTGGAACCGTCTTGTAAACAGCCAAAAGCAATGATGTCTTTAACCATTCCATAGCTGTTCCTGGAGGTGGAGCATATTTTAAAGTAAAGCTGGGTCATTTTACAACTGATCAATAGATGTGGCCAGGAAAAAGACGGCTTTTGTTTGTTTTTTCAAATAGAGATCGAGTCTCCCTATGTTGCCCAGGCTGGTGTTGCACTCCTGGCTTCAAAGGATCCTCCCACCTCGGTCTCCCAAAGTGTTAGGATTACAGGCATGAGCCACTGCGCCCGGCCAAAAGAAGAGTTTTAAAAGGCACAGAATTTACTTATAAATATTCTACGACCACATCTAAATAAGGAAAGAACTGCATTTTTTCAGGAATTTGGTCTGTCCAAAATCAGCCACTAGGAGGAGCACTCCAGAAGAGGGAGGATTATTTTATTTTATTTTTATTTTTTGAGACAGAGTCTCGCTCCGTCGCCCAGGCTGGAGTGCAGTGGTGCGGTCTTGGCTCACTGCAACCTCTGCCTTCCAGGTTCAAGCGGTTATCCTGCCTCAGTCTCCCGACTATAGACAGGGTTTCACTATGTTGGCCAGGCTGGTCTCGAACTCCTCACCTCAAGTGATCCGCCTGCCTCAGCCTCCCAAAGTGCTGGGATTACAGGTGTGAGCCACCGCGCCCGGCGGGGGAATTTTTTTAAAAGAGCGGAGTTTATCACGTCTAGCCAGTAGCAATACCTCTTCCTTTTTCCACTATCTGCTGTTCCTTTGCGGGCCTGTTCCCTTTAATTCAAAATCCTCTCACCCTTTGCCTTGTGTGGTCCAAGGCAGCATCTTCACACACGTTGCTTACCTAGAAGGCGTGGCTCCACCGTGAATTCTAATTGGTCCGTGCTATCGAAGCACTGTCCCCTTATTGGCTCTCGCTCCAGTGGCCCCCGCTGCTTTTCTTCCTCTTCCAGCAAAGGCTCTTCGGGCCCAGAGTTCGAATCTCGCGATTGGGATGGGGACGGAGTACCGGCCTGGGGTGTCCCAGAGCCCGCACTGAGCTGGGGAGTCAAGACCTCGGGCGGTGAGGACTGAGCAAGTCGGAGTCGTAGGTCCAGTTCTGACAGGGTAGAGAGAGAAGGCCATGAGCTTTCTTCTTGGAGATGCCCCTAGGAGAAACCACCCACCCCTCTTGGCTTCGGTCCCAGCACCTCGGACATCTCACCTTCCCCAGCTTCTCCTGCCTCCAATCTGTTGGGTTCTTCGGGTTCTTCGTCTTCCAGCGGGGTGGAGCTGCTGGTGGAAGAGTCCTCCCCGGATCCCACTCCCCGGGCCACCCAGCCCAGCTTGTCCAACCGAAGCCTCAGGTCTTCCAGGGGGCGCTCGGATGGAGGGGCGGTGTCAGGATCACCCCGGCGTCCAGGCTCTGGGGATTGGCTCAGGCTGGGGATGCTCTCCAAGCTGTCGCCCAGGCTGGGCTGAGGATGCTGGTCTCGTGGTTCTGAGACTGAGCGGCCCTGGGGGCGGGGGCGGCGGGCAGTTGAATCCCTACGGCCCCCGGAGCCCACTACGCCATCAAAGGCGATGTAGGAGAAGGTCAGCTCCCGGGGGGTGCCCCAGTCCTGCGACGTGGTCTCCTCCTCGTCCTCCTCTGAGAATTCCCGGGCTGTGTGCAGCTCCCGAAAATCAGAGTCGTCGTTCCCTCCTGCAGCGGGTGAAGGAGAGCCTTGTTTCCCTCAGCAGGCCCCTGAGCTGCCCAGCCCTGAACCCCTTCACCTGCTCCCCTCCACTTACCTTCTGTGGAATCAGGGGTTGAGGAGGCTGTAGACGGAGCTTCTTCTGCGAGAGGGAAAGAATCGAAGACTCTTAGAAGCTTAGACTGTCCGAATCACAGAAGTGTGCCAGTCCTGGAATCTTAGAATATTTGAATCACGGGACTTTTAGAAAATTCTGCACACAGACTCTAAAACCTAGCATCACTGCCTGATGGAGCTCAGAGTCTTAGAAGTCCAAATCCAAGAATCTTAATCTTAGAGTCTTCAAGACTCTAAGCTGGGCTGGGTGGCCAACAAAGTAGGAATCTTAGGAGGTTTCAAGTCATTCATTCGTTCAACAACCATTTATTGAGCACCTACTATGTGCCAGGCACTGTTCTAGGTCCTGGGGATATAGCTGTGAAGAAAACACAAAATCCCTGCCCTCCTAGAGCTGACACTCTTTGGGAGAGACAAACAATAAACAAGTGAATATATGATGTCGGGTGCAGATGAGCATATGGAGCAAAGTAAAGAAAGGTAGGGGAAGAGAAAGTGAAGAAAGTGAAGGGGTGCTGTTTCTCATAGGGTGGTCAAGAAGCCTTCTCTGATAAGACGACGTTTGAGCAGAGATCTGAAGGAAGTGAGGAAGCCAAGCAGATGTTCAGGGAAGACTTCCAGGTACAGAAGGAAACCAGTGCAAAGGCCCTGAGCCAGGTACCAAGATTGGCATCTGAGGAATAGAGAGGTGCGAAGATGTGACTGGAGAAGAGAGACTGAGGAGGAGAAGAGTGGGAGGTGAGGACAGAGAGGTAAGGGGGGTGGGGAGGGACAGATGAGATGGTCCTCCCTTTGTAATCCGAAGTTAACAACAAGATCTTAGAATGTTGGGATGATACTCGGAAATGCTGAAATCACCAATTCTTAGAATTTTGGCATCGGGACACCCAAGACATGGAAGTGGCTAGATCTAAGGGTGTTGAAATCCCCAGCTGTCAGAACCCCCATGTGCGGGACAGAGAACGGTAGACATGGACTGTTACAGCTGTGAGCTCAGAGATTGGGAGGATCAAGCTAGGCGTTTTCAGCTGGGAATCCAGCCCCTTAGAGCTAGTTCAGAGCTTTGCACGTAGATGATGCTCAATGCGGTTTAGAAATTGAAATCTGACGCCCTGTGCCCTCACCTTGTTTTCTCAGCTGGGGAATGGGAGGCCTGGAGTGGTGTGGGTCTTCTCCAGGATTACCATTAACCAGTGGTAAAGGCCACTAAGGACCCATGAGTCCTTGCCCCCAAACCACGGATGGCTGTTTTCCCGGGACAGGGGGTTGGACAGTTTGGGCGAGGTCGGGGCTGCCTCTTGGACAGAAAACGGGGGTGGGATGCAAAGACAAGAGATTAGGAGCCAGACCCCTGTTTTCCATCCTGGCTCTACCCTCCGTTCAACCCCCTCCCCGCCAGCTGCGGCCAGCACCAGAGCCTGGGGACAGCTCCCCGCGCGCGTCCACGTTCCCGGGCGGGGCCGGGAGGCACATCCCAGAGCGCAGCGCGCCCCCCGCCGGCTGTCTCAGTGGCCCCTCACCTCCGCCCGGTTTCGTCCAGGTCCTCCGGGTCAGGCTGCCCCCGTCGCCGCCAGAGAGCGGGGGAGGGGAGAGCTTCCTTTGTCTCCTATGCCTCCTCCCCCCACCCCGGCTCTCCTGCGGGCAAGCGCTGAGGGGACACCGGGGAGTACCCCACCTGGACGTCTGGGACCCACCCGAGGCCCCAGCCTCGCTCTACTCACTGCAGTGGGCGAAGACCGGCAGGACCTGCCCCATGGCCCCCCTCGGGCCTGCATCGGGACCCCCGCCCACTCCGGCTGCGCCGCCCTGGGCCCGGGGCCGCGGGCGCTCATCTCCGCCGCGCCCACGACGCCGGTGCCATCCTCGCCGCCTCCTCCTCCCGGGCTGCTCCAGCAGCCGCCGCCGCCGCGGCCGCCGCCGCCGCCGCCCAGTGCCGGCTCCGCGGGGGCGGGCGGGGCCCCGCGGTGGGAAGCCACTGCAGCGCGCGGTCGGGGGCGGGGCCCCCAGAGGGGAAAAAAAAAATTTGGGGCGGGGGTGGCGGTACCAGAGGAGGGCGAGGGGGGCGGGGAAGCGCCGAGGAGCAGTGCGGAGAGGCCCGTGGCCTTCTTACTAAAGGGGCCGGAACCAAGAGGTGCGTGCGACAAGTGGCCAGGCGAAGGAGTGGAAAGCGGCCTGAACGGGCGGGGCCTAGACCGCAGAGGGCGCAGGCGTTTATGCGGGAAGAGGGGGCCGAGGCTGGAGTAGGCGACGGGACATGGGCGAAGCAGGATGGTGAAAGAGCCTTTGGCATGAGAGGATGGGCAGGCGGGATCCTGAGTTGTGGTTGGGTGGAGCTAGAGTGCCATTGCGAAGAGTGGGTGTGGAAAGATTCATAATTGCTCTGAGGTCAGCCGGCTCCCGACCTAGATTTGCAGAAGGGGAGCCGAGGAGGAAAGGGGGGCCCCGAAAGAAACAAATTCAGGTAAAAACTTTTGCGGCCGCAGAGGCGCTCCAATTACATGGGCCGGGGCCAAAAGCAACGGGGATTATTCAAATATAACTTGGGTGGGGGGCGGATTCCAGGGCAATCCAAGTCTGCGACAAATTAGAAGGGTCTGGAGCTGTGTGCCGTGAAATCACTGGATGGGTGGGAGAGCGGCCGAGGGAGAAAAGTAGCTGAAAGCCGCCCAGAGGGGAGGGGTGAACCTACAAAAAAGTATAAGAAAAAGAAATATATATAGTGATATAGGTTTGTGGAGACAGGGTCTCGCTCTGCGGCGCCCCTGACTGGAGTGCCAGTGATGCCATCACGGGCTAACTGCTGCTCGACCGTCCTGGGTTTCAAGATAATCTTCCCATCATAAGCCTCCTAGAGTAGCTGTAGGGAATTCCACAGGTGAGTTCCACCGGCGCCTGGGCGTGAAATTTTAATTTTGTTGGTAAGAGACGGTGTTCTCGCTATTGTCTTCTCCAGGCTGGTTCTTTCAAAGCTCCTGGCTTAAGCAATCCGGCCTGGCCATGGCGCTCCGCCTCTAACATGGCTGGGGTTACAGGCCCGGCCTGAGTTCACCTCGCGCCCTGCCAAGTATGGTTATTTACAGGTTTCTGAGGCTGGGCGTACGCCGACCCGAGCTCGGAAGAAAGCTTGGATTGGGTGCTTTGTGTTGACGAACACAGATTCCTAGAATTAGTTTCGCCTGTAACACCTGTTACTTCTGTGTACTCTGTTTCTTCTTCATCTGTAAGCTGGAGATGATGATGTATAGTACCAGCGTCGTGACACATTAGTGACTCATGTGAACGCAGTTTTGCTACTGATAGTCAGTATTATCATTTTTCTTTTGTTCGCTGATTCAGATCCCAAACCCCGCTTGGGCGTAGGTGCAGGGAGGAGAGGAGAGCCAGAAGTGTGAAGCAGGTCCTGCTAGTGAGCCACGACCGCCTAAAGAGGGTCAATAGGACAGGAAGGAGATTTAGATGCGGTTTTAAAATCTCCATAGCGGAGGGGAATTAAAGGGGGGGGCGGGGGGCAGGTGTGACGCAGGTGGAGCCTTCCTGATCGCCAGTGGCTGGATAAGGATGGCGGCCCTGGCGCGCGCCAGCGCATGGCGTCTTCTCTGGACCGCGGTTGCAAGAAAAGGAGGAGGGAGAAGGAAGGGGAAGAGAAGAGGAGGATGAGGAAGGAAGGGCGCCGGGCCCTCGATGCGGCCTTCGGTCTTCTGGTTGACGAGGCCGCGCCCTGCGCCCAGGGCCGGCCCGCACGGGTGGCCTGAGGCGTCTTGGGGCCCCTGGCGCTTCGGTGGCGAGGCGCAGTCGGCAAGGCTGGCGGCGCGCGCATGGAGGATGGGCTCACGTGCACCTTGGCGTTTCGTTACCGGTCTGCCCCCGGGGCTGGGCCTTGTTTGCCGTCGCTCGATCGGCCACGGTGGGGGCCTCGAGCTGCCCCGCTTCGGTGCACGGCCCATTGCCGACCATGTGCTCGAGGAGGGCTGGGCCCCCGGAGCCCTAGCGAGCCCGAGGGCCCTCGCGGCGAGGCGCTCGCAGAGGCCTTCTTGAGCGGCCGACAAGCCGCCCCTGCGCCGCCTCTGGCCCCGCGTGGAAACAGGTCGGCTCCACGGCCGTGGCGTTGCTGGTCTCCCCGGCGTTTCTGTACCCTGGCGCACTGCGGTGCTCCGCGCGGTGCTGAGGGCCGGCGCTGGCGCCCGTGGCCTTCAGCACAGAGGACCACCGGTCCCCGTTCGAGCCCGGGAACGGCCGCGGCAGAGTCCACGCCCCGCTGCGGCACCATCCCGCGCCGCCGCGTCCGAGGGCTGCTCGGCCGTGTCGCGAGCCGTTGGGCCCCCGACTTTGCCTACAAAGAGGCTCCAGGGAGGCCCCCCCCCGATGCTAAGGCAGCGTCGTCTCTGCGGAGTGCCTGAGGTGGCGCGCACTGGCAGCGTCCAGGCTGAGGAGCGAGTTCATTGGCTCCTGGCCTTCTGATGGCGCGTCTGGGACACTATGTCTGGTGGCGCCCTGGCGGACTGGTGCTTCGGCCAAGCCCTCCGCTGGGTCTCGGCCCCAGATGCTTCCTCTGCGGCGCAGCTGTTGACCACGTGCCTGTGGCAAGGTCCTGGGGCGTGGCGTGGTATCTTTGAGGCCTGGTGCAGCAAAGGGAGAAAGCCTCCGGGGTTTTGGGAGGAGGGGCCTTTGATGCAGAGGCCAACACTAAAGCTAGAGGAGGGGATGGGGGCCTCAAGCGAAGGCGTCGGCCGTGAAGTGGCGCAGGGCCAAAATACAAGAGAGCGGAGCCCGAGGGATGTTTCTGAGGCAGGAGGGGAACGAGTTACGGTGGAAGGGATTTAAGAGAAAGGCTTGTCTCTTTGGAATGTGGGCGATTCTGGGTCGTAGGAGCGCGAGGGCCTGAAGTATGATAGTGCTGGAGGCGTGGAAGAGCAGGTAACACATCAGCGGCCCTGCGAGCTCTAGGGAAAGGTGCATATCTCTCAATAGCGGAGGGCCTAGACCGGGTGGGTTGGTCCGCAGTAGGGAGAGGAACTGGCAGGTGCTGTGAGCACAAAGAAGGGGTATAACCAGAATGAAAGTGGGGGACTTGAAGCTTAGGGATTGTTGGGAACTCTGCCTTCGATCTCCCCCACCGGGCTCACGGCGTTTTTCCCAGCCGGCTTCAGGGCAGGCTGGACAACATGACCATGCATCATGGTCTGGCTGTCCCCGGGCCCGTAGGCCTTCTGAGGAGGTCGATCAGGGGAGGGGCCGCACTGGAGGCGGTCCAGCCTGGCCGGCAGAATCCGCTGTGAGCAGGGCTCCGCGGGGCCAGCTTGGGGGGTGGTTGGGCAGCGAAGGCTCTGCCATAACTTCTTTCTTTTTTTTTTTCTTTTTTTTTATTTTTTGTAGATGGAGTCTTGCTGCTGTTGCCGAGGCGGTAGTGCAGTGGCACGCGAAGCATCAGGTGGGCAATTCTTGGCTGCGCCCGTGCCAATCTCCACCTTCCTGGTTGAAGGCAGGATTCTCGCTGCACCCCCACCCACCTCTCCTGCTCAGCCTCTCTTGAGTAGCTGGGAATTACAGGGCGTGCACCACCACACCCAGAATAATTTTTGTATTTTTAGTAGAGAACAGGGTTTTCCTATGTGCCAGGCCTGGTCTCAACTCCTGGCCTCTAAGTGATTCCGGCCGCAGCCTCGGCCTTCCCAAAAGTGCTGGGATTAGCACGCTTCCTGCGCCACTTGTGCCCAGCCTAACTCTTGACCCTTTCTCAGAACTGTGGTGCCTCTGCTCAGGAGCCCGCCCAGCCTGACACCCAGTTTTCTCAGGACTCTGGCCTGCAGAGGACATCCCCAGATTTTACCTCCTGTGAGGGCTGGACTGCAAGTGAGTTGGGGTGAGGAAGGGTGGGGTGGAGTGGGGGTGGGGTGGAAGGAGGAGAGTCCCCTCCTGAGGGCCTTCCTGTGCTCTCCAGGGCCACTGTCATTGCTGAAGCTTATTCTCAGATCTGCCAGGTCTCAGAAGAGTGCAGAGTGGTAAGGATTCTGTGTTCTCCAATGTTTCTCTTAGGAGAGGATCCCCCCACCACTCTTAGTGACAGGGAAATTGAAGCCAGTGAGGATAAGGGATTTGCCTGATATATTTTATTCCTCTTTTCTCTTCTCTTTATTTCTTTCTTTTTCTTCTTTCCTTCCTTTCTTTTTTTCTTTTCTCTTTCTCTTTTTTTTGAGACTGGGTCTTGCTATGTTGCCTAGGCTGGTCTCAAACTCCTGGGCTCAAGGGATCCTCCTGCTTTGGCCTCCCAAAGTGCTGTGATTACAGGTGGGAGCCACTGCAACCCAGCCAGCTTGCTATATTAATACATTCCTACTCCCAGCCCTGAAGCATTGTGCAAGGCATGATGAGGAAGACGCAGATGCAAAGAAGAGACTGTGATTTCCCTCCAAGAAATGCGGACCTGCAATGCTCTACATTGCCCAATCAGCCCAAGTGCTTCCCACATCCAAGAATAAGATGGAAACATTCAGGGAATGCTAATGACTAATTCTAAGACCTGGATGCACAGCAGATACCATCAGGACATATATGAGTATGGTCCAGGTCTTAGACGAAAGAAGCTGTAATGGGGCCCAGATAGCTAAGGAGAATTCGAAGATATCCAAAGAGGTAGTGGTGGACTAGGGCATGGAGTGGGATCAGGGAAGAAATGGAAGGGAGAAATCTGAGTTTAGAGCCCCAAGGCCTTTTNGGGGCCGCGGTGGGAAAGGCACTGCAGCGCGCGGTCGGGGGCGGGGCCAGAGGATGGGCGGGGCGGTACCAGAGGGAGGGCGAGGGGCGGGGAAACGCCGAGGAGCAGGCGGAGAGGCGTGGCCTTCTTACTAAAGGGGCGGAACCAAGAGGGTGGGCGACAGTGCCAGGAAGGAGTGGAAAGCGGCCTGAAGGGCGGGGCCTAGACCGCAGAGGGCGCAGCGTTTAGGGGAAGAGGGGCCGAGGCTTGGAGTCGGGCGAGGGACATGGGAGAGGATGGTGAAAGAGCCTTGGCAGAGAGGATGGGAGCGTGGATCCCTGAGTGTGTTGGGGTGGAGCTAGAGGTGCCATTGAAGAGGGGGTGGAAAGATTCTAATGCTCTGAGGTAGGGTCCGAGCCTAGATTTGCAGAGGGAGCGAGAAAGGGGGCCGAAAGAAACAATTCAGAAACTTTTGCGGCACGCAGAGGCGCTCAAACATGGGCGGGGCCAAAGCAACGGGGAATTATTCAAATATAACTGGGTGGGGTCGGATTCCAGGCAATTCCAAGTCTGCGAAAATTAGAAGGGTCTGGAGCTGTGTGCGTGAATCCTGGATGGGTGGGGCCTGGAAGAGAAAATAGCTGAAGCCCCAGAGGGGAGGGGTCGAACTAAAAAAAGTAAAGAAAAAGAAATATATATATATATAGTTTTTGAGACAGGGTCTCGCTCTGTGGCCCTGACTGGAGTGCAGTGATGCCATCACGGCTCACTGCTGCCTCGACCTCCTGGGTTCAGATAATCTTCCCATCTAAGCCTCCTGAGTAGCTAGGATCACAGGTGTGTTCCACCGCGCCTGGCTGAATTTTAATTTTTGTAGAGACGGGGTCTCGCTATGTTTCCCAGGCTGGTCTCAAACTCCTGGGCTTAAGCAATCCGCCTGCCATGGCCTCCCTAAGTGCTGGGGTTACAGGCGGGAGTCACCGCGCCCGGCCAAGTATGGTATTTACAGGTTTTGAGGCTGGGGGCTGTACCACCGAGGCGGGAGGAGCTTGGATTGGGTGTTGTGTTGAGAACACAGATTCTAGAATTAGTTTCCCTGTAACACCTGTTACTTCTGTGACTCTGTTTCTTCTTTCATCTGTAAGCTGGAGATGATGATGTATAACAGCGTGTGACACATTAGTACTATGTGATAGTTTGCTACTGATACAGTATTATCTTTTTTCTTTTTTTCCTGATTCAGATCCCAAACCCCGCTTTCTAGGTGCAGGAGAGAGGAGACCCAGAAGTGTAATTCCTTCTAGTGACCCGCCTAAAGAGGGTCAAAGGACAGGAAGGAGATTTAGATGGTTTAAAATCTCATAGCGGAGGGGATTAATGGAGGGGGCGGGCAGGTGTACAGGGTGGAGCCTTCCTGATCCCAGGGCTGAAGGATGGCGGCCCTGGCCCGCCAGCTGCAGCGTCTTCTCTGGACCGCTTGCAAGAAAAAGGAGAGGGAGAAGGAGGGGGAAGAGGAAGAGGAGGATGAGGAGGAGGGGCGCGGGGCCCTCGATGGGCCTCGGTCTCTGTTGACAGCGCCGCGCCGCGCCCAGCGGCCGCACGGGGGTGCCGAGGCGTCTTGGGGCCTGCGCTTCGGGGCGAGCGCAGCGCAAGGCTGGCGCGCGCGCATGGAGGATGCTCACTGCACTTGGCTTTCGTTACCTGGTCTGCCCCCGGGCTGGGCCTTGTTTGCCGTCCTCGACGGCCACGGTGGGGCTCGAGCTGCCCGCTTCGGTGCACGCCATTTGCCAGACCATGTGCTCGAGGAGCTGGGCCCGGAGCCTAGCGAGCCCGAGGGCGTGCGCGAGGCGCTGCGCAGAGCCTTCTTGAGCGCCGACAAGCGCCTGCGCTCCCTCTGGCCCCGCGTGGAAACAGGCGGCTCCACGGCCGTGGCGTTGCTGGTCTCCCCGCGGTTTCTGTACCTGGCGCACTGCGGTGACTCCCGCGCGGTGCTGAGCCGCGCTGGCGCCGTGGCCTTCAGCACAGAGGACCACCGGCCCCTTCGACCCCGGGAACGCGAGCGCATCCACGCCGCTGGCGGCACCATCCGCCGCCGCCGCGTCGAGGGCTCTCTGGCCGTGTCGCGAGCGTTGGGCGACTTTGCCTACAAAGAGGCTCCAGGGAGGCCCCCCGAGCTACAGCTCGTTTCTGCGGAGCCTGAGGTGGCCGCACTGGCACGCCAGGCTGAGGACGAGTTCATGCTCCTGGCCTCTGATGGCGTCTGGGACACTATGTCTGGTGCTGCCCTGGCGGGACTGGTGGCTTCGCGCCTCCGCTTGGGTCTGGCCCCAGAGCTTCTCTGCGCGCAGCTGTTGGACACGTGCCTGTGCAAGGTCCTGGGGGCGTGGCGTGGTATCTTTGAGGCCTGGTGCAGCAAAGGGAGAAAGCCTCGGGGTTTTGGGGAGGAGGGCTTTGATGCAGAGGCAAGAGTAAAGCTAGAGGAGGGGATGGGGCTCAAGCGAAGGGCGTGGCGTGAAGTGCGCAGGGCCAAAATACAGGAGCGGAGCCTGAGGGATGCTTTGAGGCAGGAGGGGAGAGTTAGTGGAAGGGATTTAAGAGAAAGGGCTTGGTCTTTTGGAATGGGGCGATTCTGGGTCGTAGGAGCCAGGCCTGAAGTATGATTAGTGCTGGAAGGTGGAAGAGCAGGTAAACATCAGAGCGGGCGGAGCTCTAGGGAAAGGGCATTATTCTCTCAATAGGGAGGGCCTAGGACCGGGTTTGGTCCCAGTAGGAGAGGACTGGCAGGTGAGTGGGACATGAAAGAAAGGGGTATAACCAGAATGAAGTGGGGGACTTGAACTTAGGGATTGTTGGGAACTCTGCCTTCGATTCTCCCCCACCGGGCTCCGTTTTCTCCACCGGCTTCAGGGCAGCCTGGACAACATGACCTGCATCCTGGTCTGCTTCCCCGGGGCCCCTAGGCCTTCTGAGGAGGCGATCAGGAGGGAGCTCGCACTGGACGCAGCCCTGGGCCGCAGAATCGCTGGTGAGCAGGCTCCGGGGGCCCAGCTGGAGGGGTGGTTGGCCAGCGAAGGCTCTGCCATAACTTTTTCTTTTTTTTCTTTTTTTTTTTTTTTGAGATGGAGTCTTGCTCTGTTGCCCAGGCTGGAGTGCAGTGGCACAATCTTGGCTCACTGCAATCTCCACCTTCCTGGTTCAAGCGGATTCTCCTGCCTCAGCCTCCTGAGTAGCTGGGATTACAGGCGTGCACCACCACACCCAGATAATTTTTGTATTTTTAGTAGAGACAGGGTTTCACTATGTTGTCCAGGCTGGTCTCAAACTCCTGGCCTCAAGTGATCCGCCCACCTCGGCCTCCCAAAGTGCTGGGATTACACGCTTGCGCCACTGTGCCCAGCCTAACTCTTGACCCTTTCTCAGAACTGTGTGCCTCTGCTCAGGAGCCGCCCAGCCTGAACACAGTTTTCAGGACTCTGGCCTCAGAGGACATCCCAGATTTACCTCCTGGGGGAGGGCTGGACTGCAAGTGAGTTGGGGTG
>NW_016805944.1:1493510-1535825 GCF_001698545.2 Rhinopithecus bieti | reverse complement strand
TTTTTTTTTTTTTTAGAGATGGGGTCTCGGCCAGGCGCAGTGGCTCACATGTGTAATCTCAGCACTTTGGGAGGCTGAGGTGGGCGGATCATCTGAGGTCAGGAGTTGGAGACCAGGCTGACCAACATGGAGAAACCCCGTCTCTACTAAAAAATGCAAAAATTAGCCGGGCGTGGTGGTGATGCATTCCTGTAATCCCAGCTACTCGGGAGGCTCAGGCAAGAGAATCACTTGAACCCAGGAGGCGGAGGTTGCAGTGAGCCAAGATTGCGCCATTGCACTCCAGTCTGGGAAACAAGAATGACACTCTGTCTTGAAAAAAAAAAAAAGAGAGAGAGAGAGATGGGGCCTCACTGTGTTGTCCAGGCTGGTCTCAAACTTCTGACCTCAAGTGATCCTCCCGCCCTGGCTTCTGAAAGCACCAAAGCACTGGGATTACAGGCATGACACACCGTGCCCAGTCCACACCTCCTTTAGTTGCTGCTCACTCCGTGCTTCCGAAAGGGATGTCCAAGGGTTTCACTATTCCCTGCCCTTGTCTTTTTGTTTTGTTTTAATTTTTTTTTTTCGAGGAGTCTTGCTCTGTCTCCCAGGCTGGAGTGCAGTGTCACGATCTCAGCTCACTGCAACCTCCGCCTCCCCAGTTCTAGTGATCCTCCCACCTCAGCCCCTCAGCCACCCAAGTAGGTGCGATTACAGGTGTGTACCACCATGCCTGGTTAATTTTCTGTTTTTAGTAGAAATGGGGTTTCACCATGTTGGCTAGGCTGGTCTTGAACTCAAGTGATCCATCCGCCTCAGCCTCCCAAAGTGCTGGGATTACAGGTGTGAGCCACCGCGCCCAGCCTCCCGTGTCCTCTTGATGGACATTTAAGCTATTTCCAATTTCTTGCTGTCACATCACTGCTGCCATAAAGATTGTTATGTACATATGCAAGCGTTCTCTTACGCAGGGGTCTTGCTACCTCTTTTGTACAGCACTTAAGCTAAGAAGAGTTTTTTTACATTTTTTTAAGGATTGTAAGTAAAAAGAAAAACGGAAGAGTGTGTAAACCAGACCCTATGTCTAGCATGTCTAAAAGATTTTGTATTTGAACTTTTACAGAAAAAGTTTGCTGGCTGGGCATGGTGACTCATACCTCCAATCCCAGCACTTTGGGAGGCTGAGCCAGGCGGATCACTTTAGCCCAGGAGTTTGAGACCAGTCTGCACAACATAGCGAAACCCTGTCTCTACAAAAAATTAGCCCGGCATGGTGGTGTGCACCTATAGTCCCAGCTACTCAGTGGGCAGAGGTTGGAGGATTGAATGAGCCCTGGAGGTGGAGGCTGCAGTGAGCCCTGGTTATGCTACTGCGCTCCGGCATGGGCGACAGAGACCCTGTCTCAAACAAACAAACAAACAGACAAAAAACCACGTTTGCTGACTGTTGCTGTAGTGTAAGTGGCACCCAGAAATACCACCCCTCC
This sequence comes from Rhinopithecus bieti, assembly GCF_001698545.2. NCBI lineage: Eukaryota > Metazoa > Chordata > Mammalia > Primates > Cercopithecidae > Rhinopithecus > Rhinopithecus bieti. Next base: position 1,534,356 of record NW_016805944.1, on the reverse strand, counting down.
TATTTCACAGATGGGGAAGCTGAGACCCAGAGAGGAGAAGGTAGTTACCCAAGGTCACACAGAACTGGAGTTCTCATTCAGCTAGATAAGTTTGTTGAGTTGCTGAGCTGGGCCTGGCTGGGGTGAGTGAGCTCTGGAAATTAAGTCAACTGGGTGCAGTGGCTCACACCTGTAATCCTAGCACTTTGGGAGACTGAGGAAGGTGGATCACCTGGAGACCAGCCTGGCCAACATGGTGAAATCACATCTCTACTAAAAATATAAAAATTAGCTGGGCTTGGTGGCCCGTGCCTGTAATCCCGGCTACTTAGGAGGCTGAGGCAGGAGAATTGCTTGAACCCAGTAGGGGGAGGTTACAGTGAGCCGAGATCATGCCAGTGCCCTCCAGCCTGGGCAACAGAGGGAGACTATATTTCAAAAAGAAAAAGAAAAAAGAAATTAAGTCTACCCCTTCTCCCAGACAGCTCAGCCTCAGGAGACACACTGAGAAACAGAGATAACGTCTGGGGATCAGGGTTCAAGATCTCCCAGAGTGGGGTGGAGAAGGGGAGGGGAATTAATGTCAGAGCTTGGCCTGGAAGGAGGAAGTGCTCTCCAGGTAAAGGAGGTCAGGACAACATCCAGACATGGGACTTGGCTTGGAAATACGCTGGAAAAGTGGATTCTCTCACCTAGTCAGCTGGCCCTGAGAATTGTTGGTTTTACACTCAGATCTTGGTGGCTTTCCGGGTTCTGGGGGCTCAGACAAGAGGGTCATAGGCCAGATTCATTCCCTGTCTCCAGGCCTCAGTTTACCCATGTGTAAACGTGAAACTGATTTCCCAGGGCTCGGGCGCCTCACCCGGGCCAGGTGGCGCTCTACCCAAGGGGCGCGACCACATCAGTGACGTCACTCGGGGCGTGGCCGGCAAGACACGCTGCGGAAGCCTCGCAGGGTGTCTGGGCTCAGCCTGGAGCCAGCGTGTGGGGGCGGGGGCTCCGGGGAGGGTCTCCTCACCTCTGGGCCCTCCTGTGGGCTGGGATGATCCTGCTGTCCTCCGCAGGCGAAACTGAGTCAGAGCGGGGCGTACGTGGGTCGGAGGCTTTACATACCCAAGAAGCCGGCGCCTCCTGCCCCCCTCCCCGGGCGAATGCCAGGCCCCCAACTCCGGCACTCCATGCCAGTCCCCACCTCCACCCCCACCCCACCCCCGACCCTGCGGCTGTGAGTCAGCGGCCGACCGCGCCCCCTTGGCCCACTTCCTCCTCACCTTCCCGGGGCGGGCGGGGTGGGGTGAGAGGGGTGGGGCCCTACTCCCTCCACCTCCCCTTCCGCGCGGGTGGGGGGCTCGCCCCCTTAGTAACCCCTCCGAAATTGACAGAAGAGAGACGCTGGGGAGGGGCGGGGTTCCGAAGATGGGATTTCAGGGAGAAAATCTGAGACCACTTGCTTAACTGGAGGGTCCTCTTCGACCCCCAAAATTGAGCGGAGTACGAGATGGAGAAGTCGATGGGGAAAGAAATCGAGCCCCTTCCGAGACGCTCCTGAGAATTCCCACAGTGGAAGCGAACTAGGGAGCAAGGGAGGTCGCCTTCCCCTTCACCAAGCTTGCCCCTCCATGCGGTGGTGACTCCCAGGGTGCACCCCTGGACGACAACTTTGGGGAGAGGAGCAAGATCGCGGAAGCAGAGGGTGCCTAGTTGTCCTTTTAAGCGCCCTCCACCCCCTTGCCTGGAGGCGCGCGCGGCCCCTTTAAGGCGCGGGGCATTGTGGGTGCGGGGAGTGGAATTTTGGAACCAAATGTAACGAAGAGAAGTACAGTAGTAAGAGTAACAGTGTAGCCGCTGCCGGCAAGGGGGGCGCGTCGGGGAGCGGACGCCGCATCCCCTTTCTGCCGCAGGGACCTCTCATCAGACCGCCTGAGGGAAGCGGCGCCCGGAGACCCGCCCCGGCCGGGTCCACGTTCTACCCAGGAAGCTGGACTCTATGGGGCGGGACCCTGGGGGAGCCTGAGTCGAGCCCGGAGCCAGCCCCGAACCCCTGAACCTCCAGCCAGGGGCGCCCCGGGAGCAGCCAGTCCGTGGGCGCGCCGCCCGCCCGCCGATCAGCCATGAGGTGAGCCGGACCTGCCCCCGACCCGTCCCCACCCGGGCGGGCTCCGCGCCCCGCCTTTGTCCCCCTCCCCCCCAGCTCGCTCCGGGCTGGAATTTGGGGACAGAGCCTTGGGAGCCTCGGATTTGGGCTGAATCCCCTAGGACAAGCTCCAAAACCGTCGATCACTTCTCCACGACTGACTTCCCAAGCTCGGGGGGTGGTGGCGGTGAGGTTCCCCTGGGAGCCCTCAAGATTTGGGGACGCTCGGAGGACTCCCGAATTGTTAAGACTTTTTTTCAGAGGACCTCAAAAGTTGGCAGCGACTTCCCGCAGGGATGCCAGGATTGAGGCAGGGCTCAGACTTTCCTCCCCCTCCCCCCAAACTTCAGCTCGCGGTCGGGGAAGGATTGTGGGGGACTGGTTTGGGAGACCCTGGGACTTGGAAGAGAGACTGAGACTCAGACCCTTGGTGTGCAGGGACCCCGTTTACGTGGTGCTGGAAAAAGTCTCCCCAAGTGAGACCGCGCTCCTGAACTTCGGGGGTACTTCTTAATCCCCTAAATTTTGGGGGGCACTTAGGTCTTCCTGTGGAAGAGGCTGGTGTGAACCGATCCAGGGACCCGGACGCAGCCTCCGGAGTCTGATGGGACTCCCCTCCCCCGTCGCTCCGCACGCAATCTGCTTAACAGGCAGTGCCTAGGACAGAGCGGGCGCTCGGAGCAGAGGGCGGCTCCCTGCCCCGGGCCATAAGGGCGGCCCGGCTCCCCCACCTGCGCGGCCCTGGGGAGGGAGGGGACGCAGCAGCTGAGGGAAGGGGGCCTTTGTCTTCCTGACTCACCTGTCGAGACAGCTGGTGTGGGGGGCGGGCACCGAGGGCTGTGGGCCGGCTGCCTTCCCCACCACGGCGCCTCCCCCATTGCTCACCGCCCCCCCCATCCATCCGGAGCCTTGGGGTTGGAGGAGGGGGAGCTGGAAAGCTTCAAGGTCATAGCCCTCTTCCCTTGGGACCCAGGCTTCCCAGATAATTCCAGCTATCTTCCCAGGAATTTAATCCTGGGGGCGGCGGCCCAAGGGACCCAGGGATTTGGTCTGGCCGGGGTCTCCCCCGAACTCCTGGACTCACCTGAGGGCGGGGCCAGTGTGGGCAGGGGGACCCAACCATCCTCCCATTCTCCCCTCCCCTGGCCCCCTATAATCTCTCCCATGGGGCCAGAGCCTGACAATACTATCTCCCTTCCTCCACTCTCTCTGGGACTTCCTGCCCCAAAGCCCCCAGCCTTAGCAGGGAGGCCCCTGGGGACGGCTGGGGATTAACCCCGTGGTGCCCACATCCCCCGCATTTCCTGAACCCCTGCCCTTTGACATCAGAGTGGCGTGACATTCCTTTTTATGACCACTAGAGAATCCCCCTCCCGCATTTCTTCCTTCTGATGTGAAAGGCATGGCTGGAAAATTTGGAGCAAGGAGGACACCCACAGATACCCTCAAGACTTCCTGCCTATCCGCTGCCCATTATAGCAACATCCCTTCCAAGTCCGCCCTGGAGAGGGGTCAGTTTAGGGAGCGTCGCTCTCTTCCTTCGCCCTCTTCCTCCGGGACTCTTCTCTCCCCTCGCCCCCCAGCCCCGCCCCTCCACCCCCCCTCGCGTTTCCGGTCCCAGGCTCGGTGGAAGGCGGATGGCGGATGTCCGAGTTAGTGCTGCCTCACTCACTGCAACCGTAAAAGGGCAGGAGTGGTGTCTGGGCCGGCCCCCTGCCCTCCCCACCACCACCACCACCACCAGCCCTGGAAGCCCTGGCCCTCCACAGGGCCCACCTCTTGCTGGGGCGGTGATCAAGCATCCCGCCTTGTGGGGGTGCTGGGGTGGGGTGCAGTGCAGAAGTGACCAGATGCCTGTCCCACCAGAAGGCCACTCCCACCTTTCCAGGGGTCTCCCCTGCAGGTGTTCACACCCGACTTGCTGGGCTGTGCCTCTTCTCCAAGGACAGCCAGGATTCAAAATCCATGCCCCTATTACCCAGCTGGGGAAACTGAGGCTCAAAGAGGAAAAGACATGGCCAAGATCCCTCAGAAATTCCTAGGCAATGTTGGAGGGGTGGAGGAACCTAGCATCCTCTGATTTCTGGCTGGTTTGGCTGGGGGACAGTCCTGGGGGCAGTTGGAAGAGAGGAGGTTAAGATGGAAAATTACAAGATATAGTTCTTTTTCTCCCAATTTGACAAATATTTGTTGAAGGTCGGCTGTGTCCCGGACTGGAGCTGGGGTGCTGGGAAGACAGAGAAGCGAGGCAGAGGTCTAGAATCTCAGGGCAGAAGGGACTTGGGGAGAACTGGGGTCTATTTCTTTCTTCTTCTAATAATAGCTATTTTTATTTTTTAAAAAATAAGAGACCATTCGATCAAGCATCTATTTTATGTGGGGCATTTTTGTGCCTGACAGCAATTCTGGGTTTTTTTTTGCTCTTGTTGCCCAGGCTGGAGTGAAATGGCGCGATCTCGGTTCACTGCAACCTCCGCCTCCTGGGTTGAAGCAATTCTCCTGCCTCAACCTTCCGAGTAGCTGGGACTACAGGTGCCTGCCACCATGCACCATGCCCGGCTAATTTTTGTTGTTGTTTTTTTTTTTTTGAGACGGAGTCTCGCTCTGTCGCCCAGGCTGGAGTGCAGTGGCCGCATCTCAGCTCACTGTAAGCTCCGCCTCCCGGGTTTACGCCATTCTCCTGCCTCAGCCTCCCGAGTAGCTGGGACTACAGGCGCCCGCCACCTCGCCCGGCTAGTTTTTTGTATTTTTTTAGTAGAGATGGGGTTTCACCGTGTTAGCCAGGATGGTCTCGATCTCCTGACCTTGTGATCCGCCCGTGTCGGCCTCCCAAAGTGCTGGGATTACAGGCTTGAGCCACCGCGCCCGGCCAATTTTTGTATTTTTAGTAGAGATGGGGTTTCACCATAATGGCCAGGCTGGTCTCAAACTCTTGACTTCAGGTGATCCACCCGCCTCGCCCTCCTAAAGTGCTATGATTACATACATCAGCTACCACACCTGATCCCTCACAGCAATTCTAACAATGATACTATTACAGCCTTGTGGCCTCCCCACCCCAGTACTCAGTTTATAGATGGGGAAACTGAGGCACAGGAAAGTTAAGCAAGGTGCCTATTAAAGTCAAACAGGGGCGGGGCACAGTGGCTCATGCCTGTAATCTCAGCACTTTGGGAGGCCGAGGCGGGCGGATCACCAGGTCTGAAGATGGAGACCATCCTGGCTAACATGGTGAAACCCCGTCTCTACTAAAAATACAAAAAATTAGCCGGGCACGGTGGCGGGCACCTGTAGTACCACCTACTCGGGGAGGCGGAGACAGGAGAATGGCGTGAACCCGGGAAGCGGAGCTTGCAGTGAGCCAAGATCGCGCCACTGCACTCCAGCCTGGGCGACAGAGCGAGACTCCGTCTCAAAAAAAAAAATGTCAAACAGGACTAGGTGCTGCGGCTCATGCCTATAATCCTAACACTTTGGGAGGCCAAGGCAGGAGGATCACTTGAGTCCAGGAGTTTGAGAACAGCCTGGGCAATATGGTGTGACCCCATCTCTATAAAATATACAAAAATTAGCTGGGTGTGGTGGCATGCGCCTGTAGTTCCAGCTACTCTGGAGGCTGAGGTGAGAGGATCGCTTGGAGGTTGAGGCCGCAATGAGTCGTATTCTTGCCACTGCACTCCAGCCTGGGTGACAAAGTAAGACCCTGTCTCAAAAAAAAAAAAAAAAAAAAAAAAAAAAATACAGATAACATGCTTTCTGTGTTCTCAATGAAGAAAAAGAAAAAAAAACTTGCTTTCACTGTGAAAACACTTAAGATAATTCAGATAAGCCAAATGAAACGGAAGCTGCAACATTTATCTTGCTGTTCACTTATGGGAAACTGAGGCCCACCAGGAGGAAGGGACTAGAGTAGTCCGCACAGGCCCCAGAGAGTCAAGACCTCGTTCCTTACTTAGGGTTGCTAAGAAGATCTGTCGTTTGGAAGGGTGGTGTATATGTATTCACAGGTTTTATGGTATAAGGAGGGCATGGGGTAAGTCTTGGGTTCGGGGGGCAGTGAAGGGAAGGGTAAGACTGTGGTCTGGAAGTTTTGTGAAAACCGGATTCACCGTGCTTGATTACCTCCGGTGATGGGAAACTGTCTCTTTCATGTGGAGCGTGTACCAAGTTAGAGGTCCTGCGTTTAGGGCTTTTTGTCCAATATATCTTTTAATCCTTACAATGAACCCAGTGAGTTATTGTTTCCAGGGCTGGCAACTGAGTTTCAAAGAGACAAACCCACACAACAAGGAGGCAACTTGAATGGTCTTTTCATCTGCCATGTGCTAGAGTTTTCCAAAATGTGGGGACTTGCAGGGAGGAGTGAGTCCTGGGCTGACTGGAACATTAAGGCGCTCTCATGTCCAATGGAGGGTTCTAGACTTCAGGAGAACACTGGAAACAGGCAGACCTCATTTCCATCTCACAGTCCCGGCACTCCCGTTTTATAGCTATGGGATTTTCTGTTCCATCTTTTGTGTAGTTTACAGTTTTATTTATTGAACTTAAGTAGTGAATTAGGTTTTTATAGGGAATTTCAACCCATGATAAGAAAAGAAATAATAAGCAGTTTGAAATACTTATTGAAATTATTGAAATGGTGGCTGGGCCTGGTGGCTCATGCCTGTAATCCCAGCACTTTGGGAGGTCAAGGCAGGCAGATCACCTGAGGTCAGGAGTTTGAGATCAGCCTCGCCAATGTGGCAAAAGTCCAAACCCCGTCCCTACTAAAAATACAAACATTAGCCTGGCGTGGTGGCACATGCTTATAATCCCAGATACTCAGGAGGCTGAGGCAGGAGAATTGCTTGAACCTGGGAGGTGGAGGCTGCAGTAAACCGAGATTACGCCACTGCCAGCCTGGGCCCAGAGTGAGACTCTGTCTCAAAAGATAAATGGTGCAAAATATTTGTTTCCTCCCTCCCCAGTCCCTGAGTTTCCCACCATGGAGGCAGCCACAGTTAGTGTCTTGGGAAATAGCCTCTGCATATATCACCCCTCTGGGTACAGATGTATTTATATGTTCCTCACTGTTGTTGTTGTTTTTTTTTTGAGATGGAGTCTTGCTCTGTCTGTCGCCCAGGCTGGAGTGCAGTGGCACGATCTCAGCTCACTGCAACTTCCACCTCCCAGGTTCAAGCGATTTTCCTGCCTCAGCCTCCTGAGTAGCTGGGATTACAGGCATGCGCCACCACGTCCAGCTAATTTTTGTATTTTTAGTAGAGACAGGGTTTCACCATGTTATTCAGGCTGGTCTCAAACTCCTGACCTCAAGACATCTGCCCGCTTCAGCCACCCAAAGTGCTGGGATTACAGCGTGAGCCACTGCTCCTGGCCTACCTTTCTTTTGAGACGGAATCTTGCTCTGTCTCTGTTGCCCAGACTGGAGTGCAGTGGCGCAATCTTGGCTCACTGCAAGCTCGGCCTCCTGGGTTCACGCCATTCTCCTGCCTCAGCCTCCGAAGTTGCTGGGACTACTACAGGCGCCTGCAACCACGCCTGGCTAATTTTTTTTGTATTTTTTTAGTAGAGACGGGGTTTCACCATGTTAGCCAGGATGGTCTCGATCTCCTGACCTCGTGATCCACCTGCCTTGGCCTCCCAAAGTGCTGGGATTACAGGCGTGAGCCACCACGCCCAGCCTGCTTTTTGTTTGTTTGTTTGTTTTTTGAGACAGAGTCTGGCTCTGTCCCCTAGGCTAGGGTGCAGTGGTGCAATCTTGGCTCACTGCAACATTTGCCTCCCGGGATCACATGATCCTCCTGCCTGAGCCTCCCAAGTAGCTGGGATTACAGGCCTCTGCCACCGCGCCTGGCTAACTTTTTGTATTTTTGGTAGAGACAGTGTTTCACTATGTTGCCCAGACTGGTCTCAAACTCCTGACCTTGTGATCTGCCCGCCTCAGCCTCCCAAAGTGCTGGGATTATAGGCATGAGCCACTGCGCCCGACCCTTTTTTTCTTTTCTTTTTTTTTTTTTTTAAGCATCTGATCAACACTACCTTGTACTTTGGCTTTTACAAATTTCAATTTAGCTCTGCTTCTTCATCTTTAAATGAAGATAAGAACTTGTGGGAACTTGGTTTCAACTATGAGCCCCTCTGCTTACTTGCTGTGTGATCTGGGGCAAGTGCCTTCACTCCTCTGTGCCTGCAGTTCCCTCTTGTCAAAAGGGTGAGCGTCAGAGCCTATCCCATGAGGTTGTAGAGCCGTGCAGCAGGGAAATTGGTGTCCAGCACCAAGAAGAGTGTCTGGGACCCAGGCTGACTGAGAAATGTTCGGTGCCCTTGGTAGAAGTTTGCCTTTTTTTGAGAGAGAGTCTCGCTCTGTCGCCTAAGCTGGAGGGCAAGTGGCCTGAACATGGCTCACTGCAGCCGTATCCTCTTGGACTCAAGCAATGCTCCTGCCTCAGCCTCCTGAATAGCTGGGACTACAGGCAAGTGCCACCACATCCAGTTAATTTTAAAATTTTTTGTACAGACAGAGGTCACCATCTTGCCCAAGCCAGTCTCTCTCCTCTCTTTTTTTTTTTTTTTTTTTTTTTTTGAGACAGAGTCTCGATCTGTCTCCGAGACTCCCAGGCTGGAGTACAGTGGTCCAATCTCGGCTCACTGCAACCACCTCCTGGGTTCGAGCGATTCCCCTGCCTCAGCCTCCCGGATAGCTGGGATTACAGGCATGAGCTACCATGCCTGGCTAAGTTTTGTACTTTTAGTAGGCATAGGGTTTCACCATGTTGGCCAGGCTGGTCTCGAACTCTTGACCTCAAGAGAGCCGCCTGCTTTGGCCTCCCAAAATGCTGGGATTACAGGCATGAGCCACCTCCCTTGGCCAAAGTTTGCCCTTTTTTACAGATGTTTAGTAACTATTGAGTCACTGCTATGTGTTGGGTGCCATTCTAGGTTCTGGGGACACAGCAGTGAACAATTGGGACACAAATGTCTGCCTTTTTGGTAGCAGAGACAGACAAATATTGTGTTGGGCAGGAGTCACTGCTATGCAGCAGGGGATGAAAAGGAGAGAAGTGTTTCCAGCTAAGGGAGTGAGGGATGGCTTCTCAGAAGGGGTGACATCTAAGGAGAGACCTGAAAGTGGGGAGAGGCTAGGCCTGAGGAAGAAGCAGCACACAGGCCTGAGGCAGGAATGTGTCTGGCCTGCGGGAAGAGCAGCATGGGGGTAGGAGGCATAGGGTCTGGAACAGAGTCCCCAAGGGACAGTGGAGCGGGAAGAAATGAGATCTGAGGACACACAGATCACGGAGGCCCTGGAGAGAACTTGGTGTTGATTCTGTAGGAGCCTGGAGCTTTCAAGAAGAGGAAGGGACATTCCACGTTGTGGGTTTTTGTTAGTTTGTTTTGTTTTTTAGAGATGGGGTCTCACTATGTTGCCCAGGCTGGTCTTGAACTTCTGGGCTCAAGCAATCCTCCCTCCTCGGCCTCTCAAAGTGCTGAGATTACTGGTGTGAGCCGCTGTTCCTGGCCCCACCTTGTGTTTTAACAGGATCCTTCTGTTACAGTGGGGACAGTGTGCCCTGGAGAGGGGCAAGACCACCCCTTTGTCACCCAGCAGGTGCCTCGTTCTCCGGCCAGTCCAGAGCCTCAGCAGGGCAGGGCCGCCTGGGAGAGCAAAGTGCAGCCAGGGCGGGGCAGCGGCAGCCCCGGGCTCCCGGCCAGAGTGTGCCCTGGGTGTGGGTGGCAGGTGTGGGTGAGGCCGAGGCCTTAACCCTGCCCTGCCAGGGGCAGCAGGAGCCAGAAACAGCCCCCGAGGCTGTGCTTGTCTGGAAAGGGCACCTGGTGTTTGGGTGGGGCTCACGCAGTTCCCCGGGGTTAGGGCTTGGGAGCCTGAATTCACATCTTCACTCTGTTCCTCACTAGCTGTGTGACTGTGGGCAAGTCACTCAACCTGTCTGGGCCTCTGGTCCTCACCTGCAAAATTAGGATGAAAGAGTGGCTCTCTGGATAAGCTGCAGTGAGAATTAAATGAGTGACTTTGGGGGAGGGTTTAGGGCCCCTGATCCTCCCGAAATGTCTGGTAAGAGGGAGATGGCACAATTATGTAAATCCGAGGGTCCCTACCCCAGGTTCCTATCCACAGCTGAGTCTGTCTAGGGACTTTCTCTGCCCTGACTTCCCAGCGTCAGTGTCACACCCAGCCCCCAGCCCTCCTGGAGACAGAGGCTTTGCGGGGGGGTCTAATTTCTCTCCCCGGAAACCTCTGACCACCAACTTCCCCATTTCAGGAAAAAGCCCATTGGGGGTGGGGTGGGGGGAGACCAGTGCTTCTCCTTCCCCTGTGTGACCTTGGGCAAGTCACTTCCTGTTTGAGTTCCTGCGTAGGCCTGCGGTTCCTCACTGGGGGAGAGGGGATAGAACCTCCAGAGGGGCTGGTGGGAGGGTCCTGAGGGTTGTAGCTGTCCTGGGCCCCAGTGGTGCCCATGAGACGGAGGTTGACAGTTACTGAGCTCTCGCTGTGTGCTGAGCGCTATACCAAGCACTTAGCTTTTTTTTTTTTTTGAGACGGAGTTTCGCTCTGTCGCCCAGGCTGGAGTGCAATGGCGTGATCTCAGCTCACTGCAACCTCCACCTCTTGGGTTCAAGCGATTCTCCTGAGTCAGCCTCCTGAGTAGCTCAGAATACACCATGCCCAGCTAATCTTTGTACGTTTTTGTAGAGACACGATTTCACCGTGTTGCCCAGGCTGGTCTCGAACACCTGAGCTCAAGTGATCCCTTCGCCTCGGCTTCCCAAAGTGCTGCGATTACAGGCGTGAGCCACCACACCCGGCTATACCAGGCACTTTAGGTGCCCAGGTTCATGTGCCCCTCCCCCACTGCCCTGGAGCTGGGGACTATCATTTTCCCAGTTCACAGGCAAGAAGCGTTCTTGAGTGGGAAGGTCACGTGCCTGAGTCACATGAAGTAGGTGGCTCAGTGGGGATTTGAACCCAGGTCTGGGGATATCAGCTCCTGAACTCTGCACCAGTTTACTGACACCTCCCCCCCAGGCTGAGTCAGACGCTGCCTTTTGCAGGAAGTCCTGCCCGACTCTCCAGGCTGGGGCAGGCGTTCCTTCAGGGCACCACCAGACCCTGGGCTCCTTGGTCCTATCCCTGGGTTGGTACTGTCTGGGGAACAGCTGTGTCTCCCACACTGGACTGTGAGCCCCAGGAGGGTGGTGCCGGGGCTGTCTGGGTCACTTCTGTGTCTTCATCCCCAGCCCCACCCAACAAGGGCCAGACACAGAGCAGGGAGTATCTGGGGAATGGCCGCTAGTGTCCTGGGGAGCCAGGCGATGGGTGGGCAGCGGGAAGTCCCTTTTGAGGAAGAGCTCAGAGGTCTGGGATGGATCCCCAACCTGCTGCAGGCCTCACACTTCCCCTTCCAAGTCTCAGCTTCTTCCTGAGCAGGCATTGGTGGCGTGGGGGCGTGTCCAAGCCTCCTGGTAGAGATAGGGAAACTGAGGCCAGGCAGGGGCTGGTCCCTAGTGCAACTCTGGGCTCTTGGCCTCCTTCTGGCCCCTCTGTCTTCCCTCATGCCCTCGCTCTGCTAACCTGCATCCCTCCCCGCCGGCGTTGGCCTCAGCCTCTTACACCTCTCAGCCTGTCTCTCCATCTTTATATATATATATATTTTTTGAGACAGTCTCGCTTGTCGCCCAGGCTGGAGTGCCGTGGTGTGATCTTGGCTCACTGCAAGCTCCACCTCCCAGGTTCACGCCATTCTCCTGCCTCAGCCTCCCGAGTAGTTGAGACTATAGGCGCCCACCACCACGCCCGGCTAATTTTTTGTATTTTTATAGAGATGGGGTTTCACCTTGTTAGCCAGGATGGTCTCCTGACCTCGTGATCCGCCCGCCTCGGCCTCCCAAAGTGCTGGGATTACAAGCATGAGCCACCGCGCCCGGCCTCCATCTTTATCTTTTCCTTCTTGTTAGTTTTGTTGTGTCGTGTTTTTTATTTTTCATTAAATTTTTTTGTAGTCTGGGTATGGTGGTTCACCCCTGTAATCCCAGCACTTTGTGGGGCCTGAGGCAAATGGACCACTTGAGCCCAGGAGTTCGAGACCAGCCTGGCCAACACGATGAAACCCTGTCTCTACTAAAATACAAAAAATTAGCTNTCATTAAATTTTTTTGTAGTCTGGGTATGGTGGTTCACCCCTGTAATCCCAGCACTTTGTGGGGCCTGAGGCAAATGGACCACTTGAGCCCAGGAGTTCGAGACCAGCCTGGCCAACACGATGAAACCCTGTCTCTACTAAAAATACAAAAAATTAGCTGGGCTTGGTGGTGCATGCCTGTGATCCCAGCTACTCACGTGGCTGAGGCAAGAGAATGGCTTGAACCTGGGAGGCAGAGGTTTTGGTGAGCCGAGATCATTCCCCTGCATTGGAGCCCGGGGACAGGGGAAATGGTGTTTTAAAAAAAAAAAAAAAAAAAAAAATTCGTTGGGTGTGGTGGTACATGCTTGTAGTCCCAGCTACTTGGGAGGCTGAGGTGGGAGGATCAATTGAGCTCAGGAGATCGAGGCCACATTCCAGCCTGGGTGACAGAGCAAGACTCTGTCTCAAAAACAAAACTAAAACTAAAAATAATTAGTATTAGAGATGGGGCTCTCACTCTGTTGCCCAGGCTGGTCTGAAATGCTTGGGCTCAAGTGATCCTCCTGCCTCAGCCTCCGAAGTGCTGGGATTACAGGTGTGAGACACCATGCCAAGACCATCTTGATCTCTTTCTGTGTCTTTCTGCCTTTTCCTCCAGGTCCCCTGTCTGCCCATCCTTCTTCCCCACCCCTCCCCTATCTGTTCATCTGTCTGTCTGTCTGCCTTTCAGTCTGTCTCTCTCCCCTTTGTCAACCCAACTCTCCCTTTCCCACCTCTCTCTGCATCTGTCTCTTCCACTTCCAGTTTCTCCCTCCCCGTGTCTGTCTTACGTCTCATTTGTGTGTTTGCCTGTCTCTGCTGGTCTGATTTTCTCTTGTGATCTCCCTCCCCGCTCTCTTTCTGTCCACCCGGCTCCTGCCTCCCTCTGTGTCTCACTATCTTCCTTCCACACTCTGTCTTTGTCCCTTGGAATCTCCCAGGGAGACCCAGATGAGAAGGTGACCGGCCCCTCTCCCTTTTCCTTCTGCCTGCAGCGAAACTGTCATCTGTTCCAGCCGGGCCACTGTGATGCTTTATGATGACGGCAATAAGCGATGGCTCCCTGCTGGCACAGGTCCCCAGGCCTTCAGCCGCGTCCAGATCTACCACAACCCCACGGCCAATTCCTTTCGCGTCGTAGGCCGGAAGATGCAGCCCGACCAGCAGGTGCAGCTTCCCGCAGGCCCCTCTCTGCGGGCTCAGCCCCTACCTGCCCCACCCCTGCGCCTGCCACCCCTCACCCCCCCTTTCCCCTCCCACCAGGTGGTCATCAACTGTTCCATCGTCCGGGGAGTCAAGTATAATCAGGCCACCCCCAACTTCCATCAGTGGCGCGATGCCCGCCAGGTCTGGGGCCTCAACTTTGGCAGCAAGGAGGATGCGGCCCAGTTTGCCGCTGGCATGGCCAGTGCCCTAGAGGCGTTGGAAGGTCAGAAACAGCGGTGGGCAGTGGGTGGGCAAAGGGGACCACTGAATGCGGCTGTGTGGCCTCAGGCTGCCGGTTTACCACTCTGGGACTTTGCTTACTCATCAGTAAAATGGAGCGAATTCATTGCTATCATGGAAAATTATCATGAGGATTTTGTGCATTCCAGTGTGCCTGTGCGCACCTATGTATAAAATGCATGATTGGCCCAGCGTGGTGGCTCATGCCTGTAATCTCAGCACTTTGGGAGGCCGAGGCAGGTGGATTACCTGAGGTCAGGAGTTCAAGACCAGCCTGCCCAACATGGTGAAATTGCGTCTCTACTAAAATACAAAAATTAGCTGGGCGTGGTGGCTGGCACCTGAAATCCCGGCTACTCGGGAGGCTGAGGCACGAGAAGCACTTGAACCCAGGAGGTGGAGGTTGCAGTGAGCCAAGATCGTGCCACTGTGCACTTCAGCCTGGTGACAAAGCAAGACTCCTTCTCAAAAAGAAAACAAACACAAAAAAAATGCACGATTACTCAGGGATCAGTACTCCATGAACTTTACACACTCCCGGCAAACCACCTCCCAGATCAAGACATAGGTAGGTATCGCCCCAGAAACAGGATCTCACTCTGTTGCCCAGGCTGGTGTGCACTGGCACAATCATGGCTCTCTGCAGCCTCTACCTCCTGGGCTCAAGTGATCCTCTTGCCTCAGCCTCCTAAGTAGCTGGGAATACAGGTGTGCACCACCATACCTGGCTCTTTTTTTGAGACAGAGTCTTGCTCTGTTGCCCAGGCTGGAGCGCAGTGGTGTAACCTCAGCTCACTGCAACCTCCACTTCCTAGCTTTGAGTGATTCTCCTGGGGGACAAGAGTGAGACTTCATCCCAGAAAAAAAAGAGCCTCCTGGGTAGCTGGGATTATAGGCATGCGCCACCATTCCCAGCTATTTTTTTGTATTTTGTTTTTATTTTTATTTATTTATTTTTTTGAGACAGAGTCTCGCTCTGTCGCCCAGGCTGGAGTGCAGTGGCGTGATCTCGCCTCACTGCAACCGCCGCCTCCCGGGTTCGAGCAATTCTCCTGCCCTAGCCTTCTGAATAGCTGGGACTACAGGCGTGAGCCACCACACCCGGGTAATTTTTTGTATCCTTAGTAGAGACAGGGTTTCACCATGTTAGCCAGGATGGTCTCGATCTCTTGACCTTGTGATCTGCCCGCCTAGGCCTCCCAGAGTGTTGGGATTACAGGTGTGAGCCACCGCGCCCGGCCTTTGTATTTTTAGTAGACAAGGGGTTTCACCATATTGGCCAGGCTGCTTTGGAACTCCTGGCCTCAAGTGATCCACCTGCCTCTGCCTCCCAAAGTGCTGGGATTATAAGTGTGAGCCACCACGCCCAGCCACCTGGATCATTTCAAAATTTTTTTTTATACTTTTTGTGGAGATGGTCTACAGGCTGGTCTCAGACTCCTGGGCTCAAGTGATCCTCCCACTTTAGCTTCCTAAAGTGCTGGGATTACAGGCATGAGCCGCTACACCCAGCCCAGTTGCTTTTCTTTCTTTTTTTTCTTTTTTTCTTTTTTTGATATGGAGTCTCGCTCTGTCTCAGGCTGGAGTGCAGTGGTGTGATCTCGGTTCACTGCAACCTCCGCCTCCTGGGTTTAAGCAATTCTGCCTCAGCCTCCCGAGTAGATGGAACCACAGGTGCACACCACCATGCCTGGCTAATTTTTGTAGTTTTAGTAGAGATGGGGTTTCACCATGTTGGCCAGGCTGATCTCGAATTCCTGACCTCAGGTTATCCACTCGCCTTGGCCTCCCAAAGTGCTGAGATTACAGGCGCAAGCCACGTGCCCAGCCCGGTTGCTATTTCTTAAACCTTAGCATGCACATGAATCACCTGGGGATCTGGTTACAGTGCAGGCTCTGGTGCAGGTGGGCTAGGGAGACTGAGACTCTGCATTCTCACAAGTGCCCTGGTGATACCGAAGCTGCTGGTCCGCGGACATGGTGATACCGAGGCTGCTGGTCCGCGGACGTGACTGAGTAGCGAGGTTTTAGGTGACTGCCGTGCATCTGGCCTGGAATCACTGCTGTGGAACTGAAAGTCACCAAATGCAGCGGTGTTTGCTTTGTGGGGCAACTTCTGTGCTAGTGCAGAAGGGGTTTGCTCCTCTGGGGCACACAGAAAAATACAGTGCGCTTCAGTGTAGTCATCTGTAAAATGGGGCTAATTCTTGTTAATTCATAGCCAATTCAATTCAGGTGAGTGCTGGGGCCAGCGGCCTGGAGGTAGGTGAGGAAGAAGCTCTTTACCTTTCCAGGTTCTTAGGTAAGGTCCAAGTGGCTGTGACAGTTGTTAAGAGCTGGCCAGGGCCCAGGTGCAGTGGCTCATGCCTGTAATCCCAACACTTTGGGAGGCTGAGGGGAGTGGATCACTTGCGGTCAGGAGTTCAAGACCAGCCTAGCCAATATGGTGAAACCTCGTCTCTACTAAAAATAGAAAAATTAGCCAGGCATGGTGGCAGGTGCCTGTAATCCCAGCTTCTCAGGAGGCTGAGGCAGGAGAATCTCTTGAACCCGGGAGGCGGAGGTTGCGGCAAGCTGAGATCACACCATTGCACTCCAGCCTGGGAGACAAGAGCGAGACTTCATCTCAAAAAAAAAAGGAGCTGGCCAGGTGCAGTGGCTCATGTCTGTAATCCCCAAACTTTGAGAGGCCGAGGTGGTTGGATAGCTTGAGCTCAGGCATTTGAGACTAGCCTGGGTAACATAGCAAAATCCCGTCTGTACAAAAAAATAAATGATTAGCCAGGCGTGGTGAAATGTAGTCCCAGCTACTCGGGAGGCTGAGGTTGGAGGATCACCTGAGCCTGGGGAGACTGAGGCTGTGGTGAGCCGTGATTGCGCCACTGCACTCCAGCCTGGGTGACAGTGAGACTCTGTCTCGAAACAAACCAACAGTAGTTAAGAGCCTGGCTGCTGGAATCAGCCTGAATTCAAGTCTTGTTCCTGCACATTCCAACCTGGAGAACTTTGGGGCAAGTGACTGTCCCCTGGGCCTTAGCTTCTCCTGTCACTGGGACATCACAACAGCACCTGCCTTAGGGCAACTCAGGCCAGGGAGGCTGGTGCTGCCTCACCTCCCAAGGTGGGTCCTCCTGGGCCTGGAGCCTCAGGGCCTGAGGAAGGAGGAAGTGAGTGCCCTGGGCAGAATTCCTGGGAGGCCTGGGAGAGCAAGGGAAACGCCAAGGGCTGGGCAGAGTTCCGGGACTGACTCCTGGCCCTTTCTCTCTCACCTTCTAGGAGGTGGGCCCCCTCCACCCCCAGCACCTCCCACCTGGTCGGTCCCGAACGGTCCTTCCCCAGAGGAGGTGGAGCAGCAGAAAAGGTGGGGCTGGGCCCTGGGTGGGGAACCTTAGCCATGGCCAGAGTTCCATATGTTCTGGAACCCTTGACTCCTAGAGTTCAGAACCCAGCCAACTTGCAGTTTTCAGAATGTTCAAGAAATTTCTGACACTCAGAGTTGCAGAACCTCCTGGTCCCTGCAGATTCCTGGAAATCAGAATATGGTGGGTGAAAGAATCTCGTGGCTGGGCGTGGTGACTCACGCCTGTAATCCTAGCACTCTGGGAGGCTGAGGTGGGCAGATCACCTGAGGTCAGGAGTTTGAGACCAGCCTGGCCAACATGGTGAAATCCCGTCTCTACTACAGATACAAACATTAGCCGGGCATGGTGGCGCCCGTGCCTGTAATCCTAGCTCGGGAGGCTGAAGCAGGAGAATCACTTGAACCTGGGAGGTGGGGGTTGCAGTAAGCCAAGATCGAGCCACTGCACTCTACCCTGGGTGACAGAGTGAGACTCTGTCTCAAAAAAAAAAAAACTTGGGCATTTTGTAATTCGGGTGTTCCTGACAGTTTAGTGACTGAGATCTCGCATTCAGATCTCTCCCTGTCGCTACCCTGCCCTCCATTCCCCCCACTCTCACCCAGCCCCATTCTTGGTTCCCTAGGGGAGGAAGGCTTGGGTGAGGATTAGGAGCCAGCGTCCCTGGAGACCTCTGAGAGAGAGGATGGAGGTCGCTGGCCCCTTCGCTGGCCATCCTTAGGGCCCTGATTGATGGCAGCTCCCTTGCCTCCCCCCACAGGCAGCAGTCTGGCCCGTCGGAGCACCTAGAGCGCCGGGTCTCCAATGCAGGTGATGCTCAAATGGCTTTGGGAGTTGGGAGGGGGCCTCCCTGGAGGAAGAGACCAGCTAGCTGGACAGTGAAGAATGAAGCTTCTCTTTCAGCTGCCCCCTTTTCTGTGTTTGTTTCAGGAGGCCCACCTGCTCCCCAGCTGGGGTCCACCCCACCACCAGGACCTCCCCTCCTCCAGGTCCCCCCCCACCCCAGGTTTGCCCTCCTCGGGGTCCCAGCTGCAGCACATGGAGCAGGGGAGGGCCACCCCTGCACCCCCTCTTCCGGCAGCACAGGGTCCTGGTGGTGGGGGAGCTGGGGCCCCAGGCCTGGCCGCAGCTATTGCTGGAGCCAAACTCAGGAAAGTCAGCAAGGTGAGGGGCCGGGAGAGGTGGGCAGGGGGCAACAGGGCTTTTATGGGGGATGAGGCCAGGGCTGCCAGCGGTGTCATAGGCCTGCCCCTAAAGCTCCTGCCCCTTTTAAATTTCTCCAGCAGGAGGAGGCCTCAGGGGGGCCCACAGCTCCCAAAGCTGAGAGTGGTCGAAGCGGAGGTGGGGGACTCATGGAAGAGATGAACGCCATGCTGGCCCGGAGGTGAGCCTGAGCCTGGACCCCCGAGTCAACTGGAGATTCCAGTTCAGTAGGGCCCAGTGAGGGGAGGGCTCCGATTCCTGTTTGGTTTGTTTCTTTTGGTGAATGTTCCCCACTCTGATAACCAGGTTTGGGATAGAATGGTGGGGTTTATCATTTCCTGAAATGGCTGAGGCTTACAACCACCTAGGTAGCCTGTAGAATGTTCTGAAACCCAGAATTCTAGAACCGTAGGAGATCCTGCCTTGGAATTCTGGGAACTCAGATTCCTGCAATCTCAGTGTTCTAACACAGCAGCGCTCCACCCTCGGAATCTTACTATTCCCTAATATAAGAATCATAGAACCTTCTCCACCCTGATTCTAGAACCACAATCTCTTGAATTTTTTTTTCTTTTTCTCTCTCTTTTTTTTTTGAGATGGAGTCTCGTTCTGTCACCCAGGCTGGAGTGCAGTGGTAAGATCTCAGCCCACTGCAACCTCTGCCTCCAGGGTTCAAGCAATTCTCCTGCCTCAGCCTCCTGAGTAGCTGGGATTACAGGCATGAGCCACCACGCCTGGCTAATTTTTGTATTTTTAGCAGACTCAGAGTTTCACCATGTTGGCCAGGCTGGTCTTGAACTCTCGACCTCAAGAGATCCGCCTGCTTTGCCCTGCGCGATTACAGCGACGCAGCCACCCACTGCGCCCACCACAATCTCTTCAATTTCTAAAACTAGAGTTTCCTTAGGTTTTCTGAGTTCCAGAATTCTATGCCCTAGCATCTACATTTCTAGAACTCACCTCGGAATGGGATGGGTTGGGTTACGGAGCATGTGTTTTTGCTTTTCTCTCCTGCAGAAGGAAAGCCACACAGGTTGGGGAGAAAACCCCCAAGGATGAATCTGTTAATGTAAGTCAGGGGCTCTTCTTGCCCTTCACCTCTTAGGCCGGACCATGAGGGTAGGGATAGTGGGGGTGTGTGGGGTTTGAACCTGAAAGAGGAAATGCGCAGAGGTGCGGCAGGGGCTGGCTCATGGCAGTTTTATTTCCTACCAGCAGGAGGAGCCAGAGGCCAGAGTCCCGGCCCAGAGTGGTGAGTGAGTGCCCAGTCCAGCCACAGGAACTACAAATCCCAGAATGCCTTGTTCTCACATGTTAAGTGCCTTCACGGGAGAGTCAGGGCGATGGTGCTGGGGATTGTAGTCTCCTGAGATGGGGCTTTGAACAGGGGCTGATGAGGTTGGGGGAGTAAGATTGATTGGGGGGCAGTCTTTTGTCCCTGATCTTTCTGATTTGTTGCCTATCCCCAGAATCTGTACGGAGACCCTGGGAGAAGAACAGCACAACCTTGCCAAGGTAGGCCACTGGTACTGGGGCCCTTGGGGAGGTCAAGACGGGCAGATTGCTTGAGCCCAGGAGTTCAAGACCAGCCTGGGCAACATGGCGAGACCCCAACTCTACAAAAATTAGCCAAGCGTGGTGGCACTTACCTGTGGTCCCAGCTACTCGGGAGGCTAAGGTGGGAGGATCACTTGAGCCCAGGAAGTCGAGGCCACAGCCAGCCGCCATCGTGCCTGCACTCCAGCCTGGGAGACAGAATGTGACGGTCTCAAAACAAGACAAAACAAAAACTGGGGACCTCAAAATACTTGGACTTGCCCAATTTATAAGGCGCAACTCAGTGTGATCCCTGGAATAGGAGGTGGGGAAGCAGGTCCTCTTTTTAATTTCATTGCTCTCCCAAACCACACCAACTCCCCCAGGATGAAGTCATCTTCTTCGGTGACCACTTCCGAGACCCACCCCTGCACGCCCAGCTCCAGCGATGACTCGGACCTACAGAGGGTGAAACAGGTAACTTGGAGGGGAGGTTGGGAACCACAGTAAGAGAGTTCTAGGTCTGGCCCCTGCCGCGGGCGTGCCGTATGATCCTAGATAACATCTCAGAAACCTCAGGTTTCCAATCTGACAAATGGAGAGGCTGGATTGGATCAAGGATGACCCAGACCCCACGCCCCCTTTTCTGGCACCTGTGACAGACATTATTAATCTGTCACCGCGCTCATTCCCGATGAGTGCCTTGAATCCCTTCCACACATTGACCCAGCTGTCCGTCACCAATTGGAGTTGGCAGGAGGCTGGAACTCACTTGCCAACCTTGGTACTGGATGTTCTCCAGTACTTTTCCGGCTCCAAGGATCCAGAATTCTCCCCTAGAATCCTCCAGTCACTCTGTGACCTTGACAGCGATGTCATGGTGTCCAGGTAGGGGTGGGTCTCAAAACTACTCCCTCTGGCTTTTCCATCAACAAGAAAGAGGGGACTCTGGCAGGGCACGGTGGCTCATGTCTGTAATTTCAGCACATTGAGAGGCTGAGGTGGGAGCATTGCTTGAGGCCAAGAGTTTGAGACCAACCTGGGACAACATCGGGAGACCCCATCTCTAAAAATAACTTTTAAAAATTACCTGACTCAGCCGGGCGCGGTGGCTCACGCCTTTAATCCCAGCACTTTGGGAGGCGGAGGCGGGCAGATCACGAGGTCAGGAGATCGATACCACGGTGAAACCCCGTGTCTACTAAAAATACAAAAAAACTAGCCGGGCGCGGTGGTGGGTGCCTGTAGTCTCAGCTTCTCAGGAGGCTGAGGCAGGAGAATGGCGTGAACCCAGGAGGCGGAGCTTGCAGTGAGCCGAGATGGCGCCAATGCACTCTAGCCTGGGCGACAGAGCGAGACTCCATCTCAGGAAAAAAAAAAAAATTTCCTGAGAAGGCCAGGTGCATGCCTGTAATCCCAGCACTTTGGGAGGCCGAGGTGAGTGGATCACCTGTGAGGTCAGGTTGAAGACCAGCCTGGCCAACATGGTGAAACCCCATCTCTACTAAAAATACAAAAATTAGGCAGGGCGTGGTGGCTCACAGCCATAATCCCAGCAGTTTGGAAGGCTGATGGGAAAGGATCACCTGAAGTCAAAAGTTCGAGACCAGCCTGGCCAACATGGCGAAACCCTGTCTCTACTAAAAATACAAAAATTAGCTGGGCCTGGTCGGGGGCACCTGTAATCCAGTTATTTGGGAGGCTGAGGCAGGAGAATCGTTTGAACCCGGGAGCCAGAGGTTGCAGTGAGATGAGATTGGGCCACTGCACTCCAGTCTGGGCGACAGGGAGACTCTCTCTCAAAAAAAAGAAAAAGTTACCTGATTGTGGTGGCAGGTGCCTGTGGTCCCAGCTACTTGGGAGGCTAAGGCAGGAGGATTGCCTGAGCCTGGGAAGTTGAGGCTGCAATGAGCTGTGATCGTGCCATTGCACCCTAGCCTGGGCAACAGAGCAAGTCCCCGTCTCAAAAAGTAAAAGAAGGGGTATTCGTTCCTTCAAGTCCCAGTACCTGCTCCTGATTAGTTGTACCCCATTAATTTCAGGAGCTTCTGGAAGAGGTGAAGAAGGAATTGCAGAAAGTGAAAGAGGAAATCATTGAAGGTGAGGTGGTTTGGTTTGGTTTGGTTCTTAAACATTTACTTATTTCGGAGGCATCATGTCCCTGGGCAAGAGCCCTGATTTGGAAGGGAGGAGGCAGAGACTCTGCCCCTGACCTCTGCTCCTTGTTTCCTTCCAGCCTTTGTCCAGGAGCTGAGGAAGCGGGGTTCTCCCTGACCACAGGAACGGACCCAGAAGACCCGCTTCTCCTTTCCGCACACCCCGCCTGTCACCCTGCTTTCCCTGCCTCTACTTGACTTGGAATTGGCTGAAGACTACACAGGAATGCATCGTTCCCACTCCCCATCCCACTTGGAAAACTCCAAGGGGGGTCTTGCTCTTTCACCCAGGCCAGAGTGTAGTGGCCGGATCACAGCTCACTGCAGCCTTGAACTCCTGGGCTCAAGGGATCCTCCTGCCTCAGCCTCCGAAGTAGCTGGGACTACAGGTGCTTGCTACGACGCCCAGCTAATTTTTTTTTTTTTTTTTTTTTTTTTGAGACGGAGTCTCGCTCTGTCGCCCGGGCTGGAGTGCAGTGGCCAGATCTCAGCTCACTGCAAGCTCCGCCTCCCGGATTCAAGCCATTCTCCTGCCTCAGCCTCCCGAGTAGCTGGGACTACAGGCGCCCGCCACCTCGCCCGGCTAGTTTTTTGTATTTTTTTTAGTAGAGACGGGGTTTCACCATGTTAGCCAGGATGGTCTCGATCTCCTGACCTCGTGATCCGCCCGTCTCGGCCTCCCAAAGTGCTGGGATTACAGGCTTGAGCCACCGCGCCCGGCCTCCAGCTAATATTTTTATTTTTCGTAGAGATGTGGTCTTGCTATGTTGCCCAGACTGGTCTCTAACTCCTGGCCTCGAGCAGTCCTCTTGCTTTGGCCTCCTAAAGTGCTGGAACTGCAGGCGTGAGCCACTGTGTCCGACCTTCTTTCCTAATTTCAGTGACATTTTGCAGACGCACATCATGATTCTCAGGCACATTCTTAAGATCTTTACCCCAGAGCTCCTTTAATTATAACACGCTGACAGTCTATGTAAAAAGTAGCATTCAGAGTCACAGAGCTCACCCACGCCCCCTTCAGTTGTCGGGTGGGTAGGTCATATGCCCTGGTGGAATACCCCGCTTGGACAGGGGGACCTCAGGGCTGAGGGACCGGTAGTCCCCCTGGAGGAGGCATGTGCAAGAAGGAGGGCGGAGGGAGACCTGGGCCAGTCCAAAGGTAGGAAGAAAGGGCGATCCCTGAGTACTCTGAGGGGCAGATTTGGAGGGAAGGTGGGCGAACTGACGATGACTTAGGTAGTAGAGGGACAGGCCGGTCCCTAGCAAAGGCAACTGAAGAGGACAGCGAGGGATGACCGGATAAAAGGACAGTAGCAGTAAGTCCAGGACTGGGGACTGGTGAGCTAGAATGGACTAGCCCTGGTCAAGATGGGTTTTTCCTCCCAAAAGGCCACGTCCTGCTGGAACAGACTACAGAATGGAGGCGTCGCCCTGGAAGACCCAGCATAGCCATGCCAGTAGGGTGCGCCATAGGCGGAAGAAGAGGGGGGTTCTGTTGGGTCGATCCACGCAGGGAGGGGAGGATGACAATGGCAGGTACTAAGATGGATTAAGGTCAGGAGCCACAGGGTGGTGACTCATTGGAGCTAACACTGTGCAGGATTCACCCCACCTCCCTTCCCCCTAAGACTGAGGTAGATGGAAGGGGGCGGGTCGGGAAGTCCGTACGAACTTTGTGCATCTTTACAATGGTCTGTACCAATGAGGTGGAGGTAGGGGGTGTTTGGTGCAAAGGATGAGCGTCCTAGGGGAAGGCTCCACTCAGGTGAGTGAGGGTGCGGGTGACAGAATGAGAGGTGGCTAAATCCAGGTGCAGAATCCAATTTTCTTTTGCCAAAAGAGGTGGACGTCCTGCTGGCCTACCTAGCCGGATGGAGGTGGGGTCTGATAAAAGACGCTGTCTTTCCAAAGTGCTCAACCAATGCGCTGGCAGGGGCGGGGTGGGAGAGGGCGGGTTCCTTCTTGGAACGTTCCACCTGCAGGAGGCGAGTCCCAGTGGAAGGTACCACTGGAGCAGTTTAGTAGGGAGATTGGGTCGGCTTCAGCCCAGGATCTCTCCGGCGCCCTCGAAGGACTGGGTGGTGTCAGCTGGGCCGGTCCAGGATGGGACAGTGCGGAGAATAGGCCAATACGGAGAATTCGCAGTCCAGGCAGTAGTCACCTCCAAGACCAGGGCCCCGAGACCTCCTATTTCTCCGACGCCGGCACAACTGGGGGCGCAGGCGGCGGGTCTGGGAGGCAGAGGTGGGCTCGCACCTCTTGCAGCTGAGCGCGCAGCTCCTCCAGGGCGAGCTGCATCTGCGTGGCCTGCACCTGCGTCTGCAGCTCCTCGAGCGCCAGTCCCAAGTGGCCCATCTCGCCCCGCAGCTCCTCCCTGGCAATGCGTCGCTCCTTTTCCTTGCGGCGCTGCTTCAACTGGTGGCGCCAGTACTCCAGCATCAGGCAGCTGCAGGCGGTGATGAAGATGATGCCCTCGCCGAGCAGCTCCGCGCCCAGCTCGGCGGCTGCCCCCTCGTTCAGTGGTTTGACGGCAGCGGCATTGAAGCCCATGATGCGCATTTTGGTCCGCATCTCCAGCCAGTGGTACACTGCGGGGAAAGACCGGAGTCAGGGATCTTTTGCAGGGCAGCCTCCTGCAAGCTCAGCCACTCTGTACCTCGATGTCCCCGATGTAGCAATGGGGATGTGATCCCCACAATCGGACGCGTGCTGGAGGGGGAGCCTTAACGAAGACAAGCGCAGGCCTCACACCCAGAATCCTCTAGGGAAAACTTCCTTAACTAATGACTTACTCACGTGAACGTGGAGTGTCAGCTTTTGCATCTTTATAAACACAGAAGATGCTGATGCTCTTTTGTTTTATTTCTTTAATTTTTCTTCTTTTGAGCCAGGGTTTCGCTCTATCGTCCAGGCTGGAGTGCAGTGCCGATATCACGGCTCACTGTAGCCTCAAATTCCTGGGCTCAAGCGATCCGCCTCCTGCCTCAGCCTCCAGAGTAACTGGGACAACGTGTGCGCGCCATCATACCTGGCTAATTATTAATATTTTTTTTTTTTTTTTTTGTAGAAACGGGGTTTCCTTGCGTTGCCCAGGCTGGTCTCGAACTCCTGGACTCAAGTGATCTTCCTGCCAAAGCCTCCCGAAGTGCTGGGTCTACAGGTGTGAGCCACAGTGCCCAGCCCTGAGGCTAACTCTTAATTCCATCAAGAATTCATACTTCGCTGGGCGCGGTGGCTCACACCTGTATTCCCAGCACTTTGAGAGGCTGAGACAGGTGGCTCAGTTGAGGTCAGGAGTTTGAGACCAACCTGGCCAACATGGCGAAACCCTGACTCTACTAAAAATACAAAAATTAGCCGGGCGTGATGGCGCGTGCCTCTAATACTAGCTACTCTGGAGGCTGAGGCAGGAGAATCGCTTGAAACCGGGAGGCAGAGGCTGCAGTGAGCCGAGATCATGTTACTGTACTCCAATCTGGGAGACAGAGCGAGACTCCATTTCAAAAATAAAATAAAATTGTAACTTGATTTTTCACTGCATTCCCCCCCAACCCCATGAACTATATGGAATTCGTCACATATTCTACCTCCTTCCCTCTCCCCTCCCAATTTTTACAAGTGGTTTTATTTTATTCTTTTACTGTTTATTTTATTTATGTATTTTTTTTTTTTTATTGAGACAGGGTCTTGCTCTGTTGCCCAGGTTGTAGTGCAGTGGCACCATCTCAGCTCGCTGCAACCTCCACCTCCCAGGTTCAAGCGATTTCCAGCTAATTTTTGTATTTTCAGTAGAGACGGGTTTTCACAATCTTGGCCAGGCTGGTCTCGAACTTCTGACCTCAAATAATCCATCTGCCTCAGCCTCCCAAAGTGCTAGGATTACAAACGTGAGCCACCACGCCCAGCCTTTATTTATTTATTTATTATTTATTTATTTATTTTGAGACAGAGTCTCACTCTGTCCCCCAGACTGGAGTGCAGTGGTGTGATCTCAGCTCGCTGCAGCCTCTGCCTCCCAGATTCAAGCCATTCTGGTGCCTTAACCTCCCAAGTAGCTTGGATCAATGGCGTGCGACATCATGTCAGCTACTTTTTTTTTTTTTTTTTTGTATTTTTAGTAGCGACAGGGTTTCACTATGTTGGTCAGGCTGGTCTCGAACTCCTGACCTCAAGTGATCCATCTGCCTCAGCCTCCCAAAGTGCTGGGATTATAGGCATGAGCCACCACGCCCAGACTATTTTTTTTACTGTTTATCGGTAACCTATGTAATTGCTTTGTGCAATGCTTTGTGCTGCCTGAAATTGAAAATATAGACCATGTAAAATATGAAGGTTATGGAAATACTAATCCTGTAGATCCATAATGAAGATGTATTTTTATTTCACTAAACCAGTGGTGTGTGAAGCATTATCATTAAATGCCAGCTGTACTCACTACTTCATATCGTGCCACATTTTTGTTTTCTTTTATTTCAACTTGGACGTTACTGTATGAAGGTTTTACTTTTTCCTAGAATGATGATTCTCAAACTATGCAACCTACAAAAATTCACCATGG
Organism: Rhinopithecus bieti; assembly: GCF_001698545.2. Taxonomy (NCBI): domain Eukaryota; kingdom Metazoa; phylum Chordata; class Mammalia; order Primates; family Cercopithecidae; genus Rhinopithecus; species Rhinopithecus bieti. The sequence goes on along the minus strand of NW_016805944.1, from coordinate 1,507,810 downwards.
GACTAAGATCATCCAGATGTTTGGTCCTATTCTGTTTATTAAATAGTCATGGACACACTGGCTGTTCTCTGGGCTGCTGCAGGACTGTTCTCCTTCATACTGCTCCTCCTGTTTTGAGGAACTTGCATCCTCTTTGTTAAATTTCATTCTAGTTTTCCTGGAGTATATCCCTAAATACATTTTGCAGAAAGGATGCTTAGTACCTCAGTGTTTTGAGTCCTTGAATATCTGAAATATCTTTTTCCACCTTCACATTAGATTAGATGATAAATTAGCCCCAGAATGACGTAGTTCCTTTTTTTTTTTGTTTTTTTTGTTTTTTTGAAGTACGGAAGTCTCGCTCCGTCACCCAGGCTGGAGGCAGTGGGCACAATCCGGCTCACTGCAAGCTCTGCCTCCCGGGTTCACGCCATTCCTCCCTGCCTCCAGCCTCCGATAGCTGGGACTACAGGTGCCCGCCTACCAAACACCGTAGGCCCTAATGTTTTTTTGGCATATTTTTAGTAGAGACGGGGTTTCACCGTGTTCAAGCCAAGAGGTCTCGATCTAACTGAATCTTGTGATCCGCCCGCCTCCCGCCTCCCCAAAGTTGCTGGGATTACAGGCGTGAGCCACCGCGCCCGGCGTAGAATGACTAGTTCTAAATCCTATTCCTCAGCAGTTTGGTGGCCTGGTTCCATGATGTGTAAAGGCAGACGGGCTTGTTGTCATCCCTGTGGCACTTACATTGCACCAAGATGGATGTTTTTCTCATTCCCCTTACTTTAAACTACTTTAAACTATCTTCTATCCAAATTCTGTTTCTCTCTTTAGCCCTTTGAATTTTTCTTGTCTGCTCAGTAAAGGATTAACCTCACCCAAATAGAGGTCTGACTTTTGCCTTTTACTCCTGGGAGGTAATTTTTTAGTTCTTGGAATGTACAGCCTGAGTTTACATGGGGACTTCGGCCACACCAAATGGTTTGTGCTAATAGTGGTGATTTATGGTAGGGGCTTTGGGCCATGTGGTATCAGCTTAACCTCCAGAGGGGCTAGAATCTAAGGGGAGCCACACAAGAGGTCAGCCTTATCCACATGCCTATCCCTATTAAAAACCCTAGACACCGAGGCTCAGGGATTCTTCCCTGATGGGTGATATCATGTCACTCATCATTACTGGGAGAAGTTAGTGCTGTCCACAACTGCACCAGGTATTAAACTGGCACTTGGAACTCTCCTGAACCCATGGACTTCTTCCCTGGGCTGATTGTAATCTGATTCTTTTCACTGTAATGAGCCACAACCATGAGAATAACTGATCCTAGTGAGTTCTGTGAGTCTTTCTAGCAAATTACTGAAACTGATGGTGGCCTTGGAGACTCCTGGGCTTGCAGTCAATGTCAGAAGTGAGGGTGGTCTTGGTGATCCCCTAACTGTGTCTTATCCGTTGCCTCCTCTCCATTTTCTCCTACCTTTCTCCTACCCTGTCCCAGTCTGGAATGCCACCCTGCACTGATCTCATTTTCCTTTCCTGTGTTTTTCATTGCTCCTTTTTGTTACACCAGTGGGAGGTTTTGTTGACTTTTCAGAACTTATTTTTCCCCCTGATTTTCACAGTCTTCATTTAAAATTTGATTATAAAATGTCCAAACATACAGGGAAGTTTAGTGTCCATTGGGCTTTAAAATTATTTTATTTTTCTGGCCGGGCGCGGTGGCTCAAGCCTGTAATCCCAGCACTTTGGGAGGCCGAGACGGGCGGATCACAAGGTCAGGAGATCGAGACCATCCTGGCTAACACAGTGAAACCCCGTCTCTACTAAAAAAAAAAATACAAAAAACTAGCCGGGTGAGGTGGGGGGTGCCTGTAGTCCCAGCTACTCAGGAGGCTGAGGCAGGAGGAGGTAAACCCGGGAGGTGGAGCTTGCAGTGAGCTGAGATCCAGCCACTGCACTCCAGCCTGGGCGACAGAGCGAGATTCTGTCTCAAATAAAAAAAAAAAGAAAAAAAAAGAATGGCCTTTTCCAGACATGTTTTTGGATCACCTGAATATGCCAGAGAAAAAAATAAACCTTAACATCTACCTCACATAATACACAAAAATTTATTCCACAGGGATTATTGATCAAAATATGAGAGGCACAAATATAACACTTTTATAAAAAAAAAAAGTAGGAGGCTGGGTGGCTCATGTCTATAAACTCTGTGCTTTGGGAGGCCAAGGTGGGAGGATTGCTTCAGAGAAGGAGTTCAAGACCATATTGGGCAACATGGTGAAACCCCATCTCTACAAAAAATAAAAAAATTAGCCAGGTATGGTGGTGCACCTGCCACCATGCCAGGCTAATTAAAAAAAAAAAAATTTATTAGAGATGGGGTTTCGTCATGTTGGTCAAGCTTGTCTCGAACTTCTTTTTTGTTTGTTGTTTTTTGAAATGTAGTCTCGCTGTGTCGCCCAGGCTGGAGTGCAGTGGTGCAACCTTGGCTCACTGCAACCTCCGCCTCCCAGCTACTCAGCAGGCTGAGCTACAAGGATCATTTAAGCCCGAGAGTTGAAGACTGTAGTGAACTGTGATGGTGCCACTGCACTCAGGCAGGCCTGGACAATAGAGCAAGACTCTGTCTCAAAAAAAAAAAAAAAAAAGAACTTTCATTCTTCAAAAGACACCACCAAGAGAGGGAAAAGGCAAATCATAGACTGGAAGAAGCCATTTGCAATACATCAATCTGACAAATAACTCAAATGCAGGACATACAGAGACGTCCTGCCAATCAAAAGGGGAAAGGTAGAGAACCCTCCTGCCAATCAAAAGGGGAAAGGTAGAGAACCCAGTGGAAAATTGATTGCAATACATCAATCCGACAAATAACTCAAATTCTGGACATACAGAGACCTCCTGCCAATCAAAAGGGGAAAGGTAGAGAACCCAGTGGAAAAGGACTTGACTCACAAAAGAGGACGGTATCTTTTTCTTTTTGAGATGGAGTTTTGCTCGTGTTGCCCAGGCTGGAGTACAGTGGCGTGATCTCGGCTCACTGCAACCTCCACCCTCTGGTTTCAAGCAATTCTCCTGCCTCAGCCTCTCGAGTAGCTGGGACTACAGGCACACACCACCACGCCCAGCTAATTTTTTGTATTTTTAGTAGAGACGGGGTTTCACCATGTTGGCCAGGATGGTCTCAATCTCTTGACCTCGTGATCCGCCTGCCTTGGCCTCCCAAAGTGCTGGGATTACAGGCATGAGCCACCACGCCCGGCCGGCTGGGCAGCTTCTTAAAAAGTTAAACATAGGCCAGGTACAGTGGCTTACACACCTGTATTCCCAGAACTCTGGGAGGCTACTTATCGCTTGAACCCAGGAGTTCAAGACCAACCTGGGCAACGCGGTGAAACCCCTTCTCTACAAAAACATCACAGAAGAATTTTAATATTTTCACTTTTTCTGCCACGCTCAGCTAATTTTTGTATACTTAGTAGAGATGACGTCTCACTATGTTGCCCAGACTGGTCTCAAACTCCTGACCTCAAACTATCCACCCACTTCTGTCTCCCAAAGTGCTGGGATTACAGGCATGAACACTGCACCCAGTCAAAAAACACAAAAATTAGCCGGGCATGGTGGCGCATGCCTGTAGTGCCAGCTACTGGACGGGGGTGGGGTTGAGGTTGCAGTGAGCAGAAAGTGTGTCACTGCACTCCACCCTGGGCGACAGAGCCAGACTTTGTCTCAAAAAAAAAAAGGAATGAGCTATTCATGCAATAAAATGGACCATGCATTGTATGATTTCATTTATATGAAATGCTCAAATAATGCAATCTATTGAGGCGGAAATCTATTGAGATCAGTGATTTTTAGGGGATGAAGGAAGGAGGAGAATGGAGAGTCACTGCAAATGAACGTGAGGGATCTTTTGGAGATGACGGAAATGTTCTGAAATTGGAATGTGGAGATGGTTGCATAACCATGTCAGTTTACTGAAAATCATCAAATCGTACTCTTAAAATGGGTGAGCTTTGGCCGGGTGCAGTGGCTCATGCCTGTAATACCAGCACTTTGGGAGGACAAGGCAGGTGGATCACGAGGTCAGGAGATTGAGACCATTGTGGCCAACATGGTGAAACCCCGTCTCTACTAAAAATACAAATATTAGCCGGGTGTGGTGGCAGGCACCTGTAGTCCCAGCTACTCGGGAGGCTGAGGCAGAAGAATCGCTTGAACCCAGGAGGCAGAAGTTGCAGTGAGCTGAGATCATGCCACTGCACTCCAGCCTGGGTGCCAGAGCGAGACTCTGTCTCAAAAAAATTAAAAAATAAAAAATAAAAAAATAAAAGAAAACAAAGGGTGAGTTTCATGGTGTGTAGATCATACCTTGATAAAGCTGTTTAAAAAAACAAAACAGGCCAGGGCACGGTGGCTCATACCTGTAGTCCCAGCTACTTGGGAGGTTAAAGTGGGAAGATTGCTTGAGCCTGGGAGGTTGAGGCTGCAGTGGGCTGTGACTGCACCACTGCACTGCAGCCTGGGTGACTGAATCTCAGAAAAAAAAAAGGCCAGGCGCGGCGTCTCACATGTGTAATCCCAGCACTTTGGGAGGCCAAGGCAGGCGGATCACCTGAGATCAGGTGGGCGTGGTGACAGGCGCCTGTAATCCCAGCTACTTGGGAGGCTGAGGCAGGAGAATCACTTGAACTTGGGAGGTGGAGGTTGCAGTGAGCGAAGATGGCGCCACTGCACTCCAGCCCGGGTGACAGAGAGAGACTCCGTCTCAAAACACAAACAAGCAAAAAAGCCAGAACACCGGGGTCCAGGACCTCTCTCACTGGAATTGGCAAATACTGTCCCGAATGGTAGGTGGGTGGGTGGGGGGGTGAGGTTCACAGTCTCTATGCTGGGCCCAAGTGGATCTCACCTAACTCAGAGACCTCAGGAATGAATGTCTGTATTTCTGAGGTTTTTGATTTTCCAGAATCTAAACCCCTCTATTGGACTGGGGACACGTCACTGCTGTGAGTCCAAGTCAGGAACAGCCTGCAACAGAAACTGGAGAAACCCATGGCTTCCCCATATGGGGACTATTCTCCCACAACCAGAAGGCTGCCATATGATGTCACTGGGAACCCAGGCTCCTGGTTCAGCCCTACCCTCCTCATTACGGGGCTCTTAGCCACAAGCCCAAAAGATGCCTGCCGCCCCTCAGCATCACAGCCTCCTTCCAGGCAGGAGGTGGGGGCAGGGGGTGTAAGAGGAAGTGTATGTCTAATCTGTCACTTTTTTTTTTTTTTTTTTTTGTTGAGACGGAGTCTCGCTCTGTCGCCCAGGCTGGAGTGCAGTGGCCGGATCTCAGCTCACTGCAAGCTCCGCCTCCCGGGTTTAAGCCATTCTCCTGCCTCAGCCTCCCGAGTAGCTGGGACTACAGGCGCCCGCCACCTCGCCCGGCTAGTTTTTTGTTTTTTTTTTAGTAGAGACGGGGTTTCACCGTGTTAGCCAGGATGGTCTCGATCTCCTGACCTCGTGATCCGCCTGTCTCAGCCTCCCAAAGTGCTGGGATTACAGGCTTGAGCCACCGCGCCTGGCCTAATCTGTCACTTTTTATGGAAAAGCCACTGAATTTTACAGAACCCCCATGCCACATAGCCATCCTGTACTATAGGGGGGTCTGGGAGGTCCATTGTTCTTGGCTGGATATGTAGTCACCCTTCATTTAATTGGGGCCTTGTGTAGCGGCTCAGGCTTGTAATCCCAGCACTATGGGAGGCCGAGGCAGGAGGATCATCTGAGTCCAGAAGTTTGAGACTAGCCTGGGCAACACAGGGAGACCTGGTCTCTACTAAAAAATAAAACAAAATAAATAAGATAAAGTTTTTTGAAGGAAAATTTGTATTTTAATTATTTTTATGTACAGAAAACTCAATAGTGTACATTTAACCCAGTTTAGTGGCAAGTTCTTTAGCTTTTGCCTTTTCAAGCTTGGCGATACGAGCCACAGACTTGGGACCCAGGACATTGCCGCCCCAGTGACGGTGGATCTCATCGTATCTGTTGTTGTCATTGGTCCTGATAATTTCCACTGGCTTAGCCAAAGTGCCTTTGTCTTCCGAGTTCACTTGTATAAAGGCGAGAGTGGTCCAGGTCTTCTTGTGGATTAGACGTCCCAGTCTGGCCTTCCCCTTGATAATGCAGTAAGGGACCCCCATTTTACGACACAGGGCAGGCAAGAAGACAACCAGCTCGATGGGATCCACGTCGTGTGCAATCACCACCAGCTGAGCTTTCTTGTTCTCCACCAAGGTGGTGACGATGTTAACTCCTGCTCGAAGGACAGGTGGTCTCTTAGTGGGGACATCCCCTTTGCCAGCAGCTTTCTTCTCGGCCCGGGTCAACAGCCTCTGCTGCTTCTCTTGCTTTATCTCTGGTCTGTACTTGTGGGCCAGCTTAAGCAGCTGAGTAGCTGTCTGGCGGTCCAGGGCCTGGGTGAACTAGTTAATCACAGGAGGCACTTCCAGTCGCTTATAGAGGATGGCTCTCTGCCGCTGCAACCTGATATAGCGGGGCCATTTCACAAAGACGGTGAGGTCTCTTTTGGGCTGGATGTCCTGTCCAATGTCAAAATTCTTAGGACTTTTCTCAAACGGGATTCACCACTTTCTTGGCCTCCTGCTTTTTCACGACAGCAGGGGCCAGAGCCACCTTCTTTCCCTTGGCCTTCTTTCCTTTCGGCATCTTGGGCGGCGGGAGGAGCAAGATAAATTTTTTTTAGAGAAGGAGTCTCACTCTGCTAGCCAGGCTGGAGTGCAGTGGTGCAATGATGGCTCATTGAAGCCTCGACCTCCTGGGCTCAAGCAAACCTCCTGCCTCAGCCTCCTGAGTAGCTGGGACTATGGGCACCCACCACCACACCTGGCGCATTTTAAAACATTTTATAGAAATAGGGTCTCACTATGTTTCTCAGGCTAGTCTTGGACTCCTGGGCTCAAGCGATCCTCCCACCTTGGCCTCCCAAAGTGCTGATATTACAGGTGTGAACCACCATACCTGGCCTGAACCTGAAATCTTGGGGAAGGCTTCAAGGATACAAAGAGACCCCAAGGATCCATGTTAGGGTGTGGGGTAGGTCCAGGGCAGTGGTGGGGGGTGGTACCCATGGTGCTGACAGCCCTCTGACCTTGGAGTCCCCCAGTGCTTCATGCTTGCTGCAACCCAACAGACAGACTCCTTGCTGAGAAGTGGCTGCCCAGCCAAGGACTATAGTTAGGTGCAGTTAGGTGTGGTCAGGGCACCAAGTTGTAGGAAAAATAAGCCAGCCAAGTGAAGTGGGTTACTTCCAGCCCTGGTCCATATAAGCCATGCTGTGATCCTCATGAAGACCATCCCCAGGCTGACCTTGAAATAAACACACTGAAGATAGCAGAGTTGCAACAGCCTGAGTCCCTGAATGACTGTGTGGAGGAGGAGGGCTGCCCTGCCAACCTGTTCCCAGCTAGTACAGCTGTGCATTGCTTAATGACAGGGACACGGTCTGAGAAAGGCACTGTTTGGTGATTTCGTCATTGTGCAAACATCACAGAGTGGGCTTACACAAACACAGAGTGTGGCCTGCTACACACCTAGGCTACGTGGTTGAGCTTTCTGCTCCTAGGCCATAAATCTAAACAGCATGTGACTGTACTGAAAATTGCAGGGAGTTATAACACAATGGTAAGTATTTGCATGTCTAGACACATCTAAACATAGAAGAGGTACAGTAAAAATACGCTATTATCATTTTACGAGACCACTGTTGTATATGCGGTTTGTTGTTGACAGAAACCTCATTATGTGGTACATTACTTCACTGTTTTGGTTTTTTTTTTTTTTTTTTTTTGAGATGGAGTCTCGCTCTGTCACCAGGCTGGAGTGCGGTGACGCGATCCCGGCTCACTGCAACCTCCACCTCCCTGGTTCAAGCGATTCTCCTGCCCCAGCCTCCCAAGTAGCTGGGATTACAGGCACGCGCCACCAAGCCCAGCTAATTTTAGTATTTTTAGTAGAGACAAGTTTCACCATGTTGGCCAGGATGGTCTCGATCTCCTGACCTCGCAATCCACCCACCTTGGCTTCTCAAAGTGCTGGGATTACAGGTGTGAGCCACCATGCCTGGCCCATGACTTCACTGTTTTATTTTGTTTGTTTATTTATTTATTTATTTTTGAGACAGGGTCTCACTCTGTTGCCCAGGCTGGAGTGCAGTGGCAGAATCTCAGCTCACTGCAAGCTGCAACTCTCCAGCTCGAGCAGCCGTCCCACCTCAGCCTCCTGAGTATCTGGGACTAGAGGAGCAAGCCACCACATGTGACTAACTTTTGTATTTTTGTAGAGATAGCATCTCTGTATATTGCCCAGGGGCTGGTCTCAAACTCCTGTGCTCAAGTGATCCTCCAGCTTTGGCCTCCCTAAGTGCTGGGATTACAAGCATGAGCTACCACGACTGGCCTATTTTTATTTTTAATTTTAATTTTTTTTTCTTTTTTTTGAGACAGAGTCTCGCTCTGTTGCCCAGGCTTGAGTGCAGTCATGCAATCTTGGCTCACTGCAACCTCCAACTTCTGGGTTTCAGTGATTCTCCTGCCTCAGCCCCCTGAGTACCTGGGATTACACGCACACATCACCACGCTTAATTTTTGTATTTTTAGCAGAGATGGAGTTTCACCATGTTGGTCAGGCCAGTTTCGAACTCCTGACCTCAAGTGATCTGCCCACCTTGGCCTCCCAAAGTACTGGGATTACAGGCATGAGCCACTGTGCCCAGCTGTATTTTAATTTTTATGATTTATTTTTATTTGTAGAGGAGGAGTCTTGGTATGTTGCCCAGGCTGTTCTCCAACTCCTGAGCTCAAGCAATCCTCCTGCCTGAGCCTCCCAAAGTGCTGGGATTACAGGTGTGAGCACTGCAACTGGCCGACGTTACTGTTTTAAGAGCAAGAAGGAAACTCCATTCACTCAGTATCATTACACATCTTGGGTCTCTGTTACAGAATCGGCATCTGTAACTATAAACCTCTCAAGGTTCCTGCTGGTTTTCTTAGCCAGTGAGCTACCTGATATCCTTCCAGTAAGTTCTTTTTCTGCTTCAGTTAGCCCAGGAAGGTTCCTGTTGCTGGCAATGCAGAGTCATTTTGCAACTGTTTACTCTGGGCTAAGCAGCTTCCTAAGTGTTTTGCATGTATTGATTGATTCACTTTCATAATAACCTCACAAAGGAAGTTCTGTTATCAGGCACAAGATACCCAGTGACTGGCCCAAGCTCACCCTACTGAGGCATAGCTAGGGACTGACTCCAAGCATTTTGGGATCAGAGCCCATGCCCTTCCCATGATGCTTCACTGCTCTCGAGACAAACAATCTAAGCCTAAAAAGACTGCACGCTCCATGCACGTTCATAGCAGCCCTATTCATAGCCACCACGCGGCGGAGACAACCCCAACGTTCAACAGAGGTATGAAGAAACAAATTGTGCTCTAGCCTTACAATGGACTATTATTCAGCCATAAAAAGGGATGATGGGGGCCAGGCGCGGTGGCTCACGCCTATAATCCCAGCACTTTGGGAGGGCGAGGCAGGCGGATCATCTGAGGTCGGGAGTTCGACAGCAGCCTGACCAACATGATGAAACACTGTCTCCACTAAAAATACAACATTTGTCCGGGCGCAGTGGCTCACACCTGTAATCCCAGCACTTTGGGAGGCCAAGGCAGGCCGATCACCTGAGGTCAGGAGTTCAAGACCAGCTTGACCAACATGGAGAAACCCCATCTCTACCAAAAATACAAAATGAGCTGGGCGTGGTGGCGCACGCCTGTGATCCCAGCTACTCAGGAGGCTGAGGCAGAAGAATCGCTTGAACCTGGGAGGTGGAGGTTGCAGTGAGCTGAGATCATGCCATTGCACTCCAGCCTGGGCAACAAGAGTGAAACTCTGTCTCAAAATAAATAAATAAATAAATAAATAAATAAATAAAGGAAATTAACCGGGCATGGTGGTGCATGCCTGTAATCCCAGCTACTTGGGAGGCTGAGGCAGGAGAATCGCTTGAACCCGGGAGGCGGAGGTTGTGGTGAGCCAAGATCGTGCCATTGCACTCCAGCCTGGGCAACAAGAGGAAAATTCCATCTCAAAAAAACAAAAACAAACAAACAAAAAAAACAAAAATTAGCCAGGTGTGGTGGCGGGCGCCTGTAATCCCAGCTACTCAGGAGGCTGAGGCAGGAGAATTACTTGAACCCGGGAGGCGGAGGTTGTAGTGAGCCGAGATGGCACCACTGCACTCCAGCCTGGGTGACAGAGGGAGACTCCATCTCAAAAAAATAAATAAATAAATAAAGGAAATCAAATCAAGACAAGGCAGGATGGGAGTCTACTTCAAAACAGAGAAAAAAGGGGATGCTTGTGGTGGCTCACACCTGTAATCCTAGCACTTTGGGAGCTGAGAAGAGTGGATGGCATGAGCCCAGGAGTTCATGACCAGCCTGGGCAACATAAAGAGATACCCATCTCTACAAAAAATTAAGAAATTAGCTGAGTGTGGCTGTGGCACACCTGTAGTCCCAGCTACTCTGGAGGATGACATGGGATGATTGCTTGAGCCTAGGAGGCTGAGGCTGCAGTGAGCTGTGATTATAACACCGCACTCCAGCCTGGGTGACAGAGCAAGACACTGTCCAAAACAAAACAAACAAACAAACAAAAAACAAAAACAAAAACAAAAAAACAAGCAAAAACAAAACAAAAAACAGAGGCTGAGCACAGTGGCTCACATCTATAATCCCAGCTTAAAAGTCTCTTCCCAGAGTAAAATTTAGTCTTTACGCTGGCCCAACACAGCCCACGTTATACAGGTTTGTATAACACATACATCATATGTACATGCTTTTCTTTCTTCCTTTTCTTTTTTTTTTTTTTTTTGAGACGGAGTCTCACTCTGTCACCCAGGCTGGTGTGCAGTGGTGCAATCTTGGCTCACTGCAACCTCTGCCTCTCGGGTTCAAGCGATTCTCCTGCCTCGACCTCCCAAGTAGCTGGGACTACAGGGGCGCCCGCCACCACACCCGGATAATTTTTTTGTATTTTTAGTAGAGACGGGGTTTCACCATGTTGCCCAGGCTGGTCTCGAATTCCTGAGATTAGGAAATCTTCCCACCTAGGCCTCACTAAGTGCTGGGATTACAGGTGTGACAGGCCATGCTTTTCTATAAGAAACAAAATAAAGGAGAATATAAAGTAACAAAGTTGGCCTGGCCTGGTGGCTCACGCCTGTAATACCAGCACTTTGGGAGGCCGAGGTGGGCGGATCACGAGGTCAGGAGATTGAGACCATCCTGGCTAACACGGTGAAACCCCGTCTCTACTGAAAATACAAAAATTAGCCAGGCATGGTGGCAGGCGCCTGTAGTTTCAGCTACTCGGGAGGCTGAGGCAGGAGAATGGCGTGAACCCGGGAGGCGGAGCTTGCAGTGAGCTGAGATTTTGCCACTGCACTCCAGCCTGGGCAACAGAGCGAGACTCTGTCTCAAAAAAAAAGTAACAGTTGCCCATCACACATAAGAGCAATTATTATTCAGAGAAACTTATTCTAACAAGACATATAACATATAATGCATGATATTAACATATCATCAATGTGTTATAGAACACACATAATGGGTTTCATACGTTTATAATATATATTAAGTATATACAATGCACATATATATGTATTCTTCATGAAATGGAATATAAGAAAATAGGAAATAGGAACTGCAAATATTAAGGGTAATTATTTAATGAAACTTTCATTCGAATGATATGTACATAAGCATATACACTACATATAATATACGATTTATGTTACATGACATAAAATACATATTTTATATTCCATTGTATGTCACATAATACATGAATTGTATACTTTTAAAATACAATTATAAATTATTGTATAAATATGCACACGATGGATTATACAAACTCTGCTTTTTTTATTTTGAGACAGGGTCTCACTTTGTCCCCCAGGCTGGAGTGCTGGGGCATGATCTCAGTTCACTGCAGCCTCAACCACCCGGGTTCAAGCGATCCTCCTGCCTCAGCTCCCCAAGTAGCTGAGACTACAGGTGTGTGCCACCATGCCTGGACTAATTTTTTTTTGTTTTTGTTTTTTTGAGACCAAGTCTTGCTCTGGCACCTGGACTGGAGTGCAGGTGGTGCAATCTTGGCTCACTGCAACGTCCACCTCCCGGGCTCAAGCAATTCTCCTATGTCAGCCTCCCAAGTAGCTGGGATTACAGACGTGCACCACCACACGCGGCTAATGTTTGTATTCTTATTAGAGACGGGGTTTCACCATGTTGGCCAGGCTGGTCTCAAACTCCTGACTTCAAGTGATCCTCCCACCTCAGTCTTCCAAAATACTGAGATTACAGGCGTGAGCCACCGCGCCTGGCCTAAAACTCTGCTTCTTATTGTGGCACGTGGCTGTAGATTGAGGTGGAGGTTCTGAGATCTGCATGCAGTGGGGGTTACTGCTGAGCGCTGGGGATATTTCCTGTGGGGAAGGAGGGAGGGAGGGAGAACTCCGCAGGGGGGGAAGCTGAAGCCAGATGAGGTGGAAGCAGAGGCCTGAGTGATCCTGTGGGGGCTCCAGAGCTGGGATGACCTCCACAGTTGTGCCAATCAAGGCAAGGGGCAGCCTTTGCTTGCCTGGACCCCTCACCCAGCCTCTCCCCTCGCTTACTCTATTCCAGGGGAGGGTAAACTTTTTCCGTAAAGGGCCAGAGAGTACAAGGGCCCTAGGATCTCTGTGCAAATACTCAGCTCTGTCACTATACTGCAAAAGCAACCGCGGAAAACACGAAACGAATGAGCGCCTGGGTTCCAATAAGTCTTTATTTACAAAGACATGTAGCAAGGGTCCCCTTGATTTGGCCCGAAGGCCTTGGTCAGCGAGCCACTGCTCTATTCTGACAGCCAGAACCTCTTGCTGTTCCAGGAACAGGCCAACGCCACATCTGTCCTATTTCACAGATACTCACAGCCCTCTATCTCCCTCCATCTGAAGCGCTACCTCCTCCCTGCCCACCTGTCCAGATCGGCGGTGCCCATGAGTCTGGAACTCCTCCCCTGCCCCCCATTCCTCTTAGTCGTCATCACCCCATGCTGGATTAGATCTTTCCCTTTTGATTTTTTTTTTTTTTTTTGAGACGGAGTCTCATTCTTATTGCCCAGGCTGGAGTGCAATGGTGCAATCTTGGCTCACTGCAACCTCCGCCTCCCGGGTTCAAGCGATTCTCCTGCCTCAGCCTCCTGAGTAGCTGGGATTACAGGCATGCACCACCACACCCTGCTAATTTTGTATTTTTAGTAGAGATGGGGTTTCTCCATGTTGGTCAGGCTGGTCTCGAACTCCCGACCTCAGGTGATCGGCCTGCCTTGGCCTCCCAAATAGCTGGGATTACAGGCGTGAGCCACCGTGCCCGACCACTCTTTCCTTCTTTATTGCCGTTCTCTGGCACTAGAAAGTCGGCTCCAGTGAGGGCCTCTGCTTGCTCCCAACTGGTTCCCAGCTACTAGAACGGAGCCTGGCGCAGTCGATCCTCAATACACTCAGAGATGCCATGCTTCTCCTCTCTCTGTCCACACCAACTCCAGCTACAAGCCATTGCCACTGGGGGACCCAAGCCCGCCACTCAGTAACACAGTGAACGGCCCAAGAGTGGCTCCGTGGGCCAATAGATCAGGTTGGGGCTTACGTAAAGTCCATTTTCTCCTGGGGTGGCTCTCAGCCATCTTGCCCCCCTCCAGGCAAGGGCATGCCCTACAGAGAAACCAACAAGGGGGACAGCACGGCCTACCAGGAGATGGGAGAGGCACAGCCCTCAGGGCACCTCCCAGGGTTTTGTGAGCTGGGATGAATGGATTTATAGTCCTGAGTCACTCCGGAGGGGGGAGTCTGCATTCAGCCCAGCCCCTGCTTCCTAAACAACTATGGGGTGGGGCAGGGAACACTGGAAAATAAATGTATGTGTGAGCATCTGTAAGTAAGACTGGGTGAGGGCAGGGCTGAGGTTGTCTCTGTCACCGCTGTGACCCCAGCACGGGGTGGGGCAGTGAGTGGGTAACTCAGTGAGTTTTTTTTTTTTACGGGAGATGCTCCACCAAGGACACTGGGTCCATGCCCGGGTGCGGCACCACCTCAGTGAGTTTTCAGAGTGAAAGAATAAATAAAGGATATTTTTTCCTAAGGTTGACATGGACTTTATTTATTTATTTATTTATTTATTTATTTATTTATTTATTTATTTTTTTATTTTGA
>NW_016805944.1:1485245-1489595 GCF_001698545.2 Rhinopithecus bieti | reverse complement strand
GGAGTCTCGCTCTGTCGCCCAGGCTGGAGTGCAATGGCCAGATCTCAGCTCACTGCAAGCTCCACCTCCCGGGTTCCCGCCATTCTCCTGCCTCAGCCTCCTGAGTAGCTGGGACTACAGGCGCCCGCCACCTTGCCTGGCTAGTTTTTTGTATTTTTTTTTTTAGTAGAGACAGGGTTTCACCGTGTTAGCCAGGATGGTCTCGATCTCCTGACCTCATGATCCGCCCGTCTCGGCCTCCCAAACTGCTGGGATTACAGGCTTGAGCCACCGCGCCCAGCCAACCGACTTTATTTATTTATTTATTGAGAGATGGAGTCTCGCTCTGTCGCCCAGGCTACAGTGCAGTAGCATGATCTCAGCTCACTGCAACCTCGGCCTCCCGGGTTCAAGTGATTCTCCTGCCTCAGCCTCCCGAGTAGCTGGGACTACAGGTGCACGCCACCATGCCTGGCTAATTTTTGGATTTTTAGTAGAGACGAGGTTTCACCATGTTGGTCAAGCTGGTCTTGAACTCCTGACCTCAGGTGATCCACCCGCCTTGGCCTCCCAAAGTGTTGGGATTACAGGCGTGAGCCACCGCGCCCAGCCCCAAGGACTTTTTAAATATGAAAAAAGAATGCATCAACTTGAAGACAATCAGCTTCATTTACAAATTTATTCTAACCCCTCTCCCCACATTGCAAGGTATACAGAATTTTAGCTAGTAGAGCACACGAGCAGTGAATCATCCTCTGGCCTCCTGCATTTTGAGAGGACGTTCTTTCCATTTCCACACACCCTGGCCACCCCTGGCACCGCAGTGGGGGAAGTAGATGGCCCTGCTGCCCACGAGGACTGGCCGCCTGTCAGGGCAGGGCAGGACTGAGTACGAAGTCTCTGAGATGTGAGAGCAGCACTCCATCCGGGTCAGGACGGCGCTGGGGTCAGGAATTGGAGCTCCTGCCTGTCTTCACATTCCCACCTCTGTCTTTTTGTATGTGTTTGTGTGTGTGTGAGAAGACAGAGTCTCACTCTGTCACCCAGGCTGGAGTGCAGTGGTGTGATCTCAGCTCACTGCAACCTCCGCCTCCTGGGTTCAAGCAATTCTCGTGCCTCAGCCTCACGAGTAGCTGGGATTCAGGAATGTGCCACCACGCCCGGCTAATTTTTGTAGTTTTATTAGAGATGGGGTTTCGCCATATTGGCCAGACTGGTCTCTATCTCCTGACATCATGTGATCCGTCCACCTCGGCCTCTCAAAGTGCTGGGATGACAGGCATGAGCCAACCATGACCAGCCTGGGTCACTCCCAGTTTTAAACACAGCCCCACTCAGGACCCACTCGATCAGTTCCCTCTGCTCCAACTTCTCCCCCTTTTCCAGAAGGAACGGAAATGCTGTTTCAGGTCAGGTGCGGTGGCTCACACCTGTAATCCCAGCACTTTGGGAGGCCGAGGCGGGTGGATTACCTGAGGTGAGGAGTTCAAGACCAGCCTGGACAACCTGGTGAAACCCCATCTCCACTAAAATACAAAAATTAGCCAGCCGTGGGTGGTGGGCGCATGTAATCCCAGCTACTCCGGAGGCTGAGGCGGGATAATTGGTTGAGCCTGGCAGGTGGAAGCTGCAGTGAGCCGAGATCGCAGCACTGCACTCCAGCCTGGGTGACAGAGCTAGACTCTGTCTCCAAAAAAAAAAAAAAAGAACAGAAAAGCTGTTTCAGAACCTGTTTCTTGGCTTTCTATCTGGGCAGATCTTGGTCCGGGCCATTTTTACCCCCTTAGAGAAAGGAGGTGAGGACGGAAGTGGGGGAAAGCCCGGCCCTCCCACTTTCACCTGCAGTTTCCTGAGAGCAGGCCCAGGTGGAATGGTCGCTCCGTTTACACAATGCTATGATCTCAGGTATGATCCGGGGCTGCTCTGAGAGGGGACAGAGAGGGTCTCCCACTATCAACACCACCTCTAGAATGGCCTGGGCCTCTGTGTAGAGATCGCCACCCCTCCCAGCCTCTGCTCAGCCATCGCCTCTCCCTCCTCACTCTGCAGTCAGGGTAATCCAAGCCACTCACTCTGCCTCTACTACTTCACTGCCCTGGGCAGTCAGCCCCTCATTGGCTGTGGCATTTCTGGCAAGTCCCTTTGTTGCTTAACCTCGGCCTTAGTTTCCCCACCTCATAGGGTGACTCTTGGGCCTCTCCCCATCAGAACCCTTCCCATCAGAGTTTATTTTAATAAGCTCTGTACCCATTGTGGAGATCCACATGATGGTTCTCACATACAGCCTCAGGATGCCTTCATCACCTTGCGGCTCCTCTAATTAGGAGACAGCTACAGTCAGAAGGGCAGACTGCAGGCTAGTGGGACCCACCCGCCCCCCGCTTCAGTGGCAGATCCGGGAAGAGAAGCCCAGTAGCAAAGGGTGGTTCCTGGACTGTTCCTCTCAGCTAGCGGGAAGGCTAAATGGCCCGCAGGGTTGGCGGGAGTCCCAGGGTACTTTTTTTCTAAGAAAGGGTCTCACTCTCTCATCCAGGCTGTAGTATAGTGGCGCAATCACAGCTCGCTGCACCCTCAACCTCCAGGGCTCACGTGATCCTCCTGCCTCAGCCTCCCAAGTAGCTGGGACTACAGGCATGCACCACCGCACCGGGCTAATTTTATTTTTGTAGAGATGGGTTCTCACTATGTTGCCCAGGCTGGTCTTCAGCTCCTGGGCTCAAAGAGATCCCTCCTGCCTTGGTCTCCCAAAGTGCCAAGATTACAGGTGTGAGCCACTGCACCTGGACACCAGCATACTCTTGGGGTGAGGAGGAGTATGGGCTGAATGGCTTGAATGGTGGACCCCCAACAGACAGGTCCACATACTAACCCCCAGGACCTGTACTTAAGACAGTTTATTTGGAAAAAGTGTTTTTTTAGATGCAATTAAGGGTCTTGAGGTGGGATCATCCTGAACTCAAGATGGGCCCTAAATACAATGACAGGTGTTCTGGTAAGTGACAAAACAGAAGAGGGAAAAGGCCATGTGAAGCTGGAGGCAGAGCCAAGGAAGGCCTGGAATCACCAGGAGCTGGAAGAGGGAGAGTGCCCCTGTCAGCACCTTGGTTTCAGACTTCTGGACTCCAGAACCGTGTGAATTAAATTCCTGTTAGACTGAAGCCATCAAGTTCACCACCCACTGGAGACCTGTTACGGCAGCCCCAGGAAATTAACCAAGGAGTTAAGGCCAACTGGTGGCCTAATTGGTAGGATGGGGGTGGGACTGGGGGCTATGGAGGCAGGAGGGTACCACTACATGAAGACGGGCTGAAGGGTCAGTCCAGAGCTCCAAGGAAAGAAAGCAAGAACACACAGATTAGGAGACGCAGATGGAAGATGAAGGATGTGACAACTGAATCCATGGGCTTGGATTCGACTGGGGCCCTGAAAAATGCTGAGCAAGGTGGGAAAGGCAAGAAAGGACATGCCACACAGTACAAGCTCCAGGGACTCGGAGGACAGGAAAATAGGGGGCTGAGGCAGGACAGGCTGGATTAGCCCTAGTTAGGTTCAAATTTCCCACCATGGAAAGGGGGTTGGAGGACATTCACAGAAAAGATCCTGTAGCGCCATTCCAGTGGGTCATGCCACAGACTCAAGGATGAGAGTGTTCTGTTGGAACAGTTCACTTGGGGCCGCAAGGGAAGGTACAATGATTCCATGGATTGACTGCAGGCCAGGACCTTTTGTGTTTGTTTGTTTTGAGACAGAATTTCGCTCTTGTTGCCCAGGCTGGAGTGCAATGGCACGATCTCGGCTCACCGCAACCTCCGCCTCCCAGGTTCAAGCAATTCTTCTGCCTCAGCCTCCCGAGTAGCCGAGATTACAGGCATGCGCCACCACGGCTGGCTAATTTTGTATTTTTTAGTAGAGACGGGGTTTTGTCATGTTGGTTAGGCTGGTCTCGAACTCCTGACCTCAGGTGATCCACCCATCTCGGCCTCCCAAAGTGCTGGGATCACAGGCGTGGGCCACTGCGCCCAGCCAGGGTTTTTTTTTTTTTTTTTTTTTTTTTTTTTAAGATGGAGTTTTGCTCGTTGCCCGAGCTGGAGTGCAATTGTGCAATCTCGGCTCACTACAACCTCTGCCTCCCGGGTTCAAGCAATTCTCCTGTCTCAGCCTTCCAAGTAGCTGGGATTACAGGTATATGCCACCACGCCTGGCTAATTTTGTATTTTAGTAGAGACGGGGTTTTATCATATTGGTCAGGCTGGTCTCAAACTCCCAACATCAAGTGACCTGCCCACCTTGGACTTCCAAACTGCTGGGATTACAGGCGTGAGCCACCGTGCCCGGCCAGGATTTTTTTTTTTTTTTTTTTTTTTTTTTTTT
>NW_016805944.1:1429338-1485135 GCF_001698545.2 Rhinopithecus bieti | reverse complement strand
TTTTTTTTTAAGATGGAGTTTTGCTCGTTGCCCGAGCTGGAGTGCAATTGTGCAATCTCGGCTCACTACAACCTCTGCCTCCCGGGTTCAAGCAATTCTCCTGTCTCAGCCTTCCAAGTAGCTGGGATTACAGGTATATGCCACCACGCCTGGCTAATTTTGTATTTTAGTAGAGACGGGGTTTTATCATATTGGTCAGGCTGGTCTCAAACTCCCAACATCAAGTGACCTGCCCACCTTGGACTTCCAAACTGCTGGGATTACAGGCGTGAGCCACCGTGCCCGGCCAGGATTTTTTTTTTTTTTTTTTTTTTTTGAGACACAGTCTCACTCTGTCACCCAGGCTGGAATACAGCGGTACAATCTCGGCTCACTGCAACCTCCACCTTCCAAGTTCAAGCAATTCTCCTGTCTCAGCCTCCCAAGCAGCTGGGATTACGGGCACCCACCACCACGCCTGGTTAACTTTTCGTTTTGAGACAGTGTCATGCTCTGTTGCCCAGGCTAGAGTGCAATGGTGCCCTCTTGGCTCACTGCAATCTCCACCTTGTGGGTTCAAGCGATTCTCCTGCCTCAGCCTCCCGAGTAGCTGGGATTACAAGCGCATCCTACCACACCTGGCTAATTTTTGTATTTTTAGTAGAGATGGGGTTTCACCGTGTTGGCCAGGCTGGTCTGGAACTCCTGACCTCAAGTGATCTGGCCGCCTCAGCCTCCCCAGGTGCTGGGATTAGAGGTGTGAGCCATGGCTCCCAGTCGCACCTTTGTTTTTTCTCCTAAAGAGAGCAGTGATGCTCAGCTAGAGCTGACCTTATAAGGTGACGGGGAGAAAAGGCCACTGCAACACACTGCATTTCCTTACAGAGGTCTGTACCGATTGACAAAAACAAGGGGGTGTTCCAGTGTAACAGATGAGTGTCCCGGTAACGGTTAACACTGATCAGGTAAACCCGGTGTGGGGGTTAACAATAACACATTGATTCAGCTCAAGACCAGGTTCCATTTTTTCATTTGCCAGAGTGCCCGCGGTGTCCCGCTGGCTGGGACCTTGCAGGTCGTCCTGGTTTGGAGTGGGGACTAGGGAGTGAAGGATGATGGAGGGGGCTATGTTGCAACGCTTCACCTGCTGGTACCAGTGGCAGGTAATTGCTGCTCTTATCAGCAGGGCTAACCAAATGCCAAGTTGCACCAAGATCCTGGTGATTTCCACTGGGCCAGCACAGGCAGGGGTGGTGTGGGAAGAAGGCCACGTTAGGTACATAGGCCATGTCCAAATTCAGGGTCCAGCAAACTCCTATTTCTTGGACGCAGACACTGCCTGGGACGCGGACCGGCCGGGGTTGCAGAGCTGAGCGCGCACCTCTTGCAGCTCTGTGCGCAGTTCCTCCAGGGCGCCCTGTGGCGGCACCGCCTGCACCTGCGCCTGCAGCGCTTCTAGCGCCAGCGCCAGGTGGCCCACCTCGTCCCGCAGCGCGTTCCAGGCGGCGCGCTGCTCCTCCTCCTTGTGGCGCTGCTGCGCCTGGTGGCGCCAGTACTCCAGCACCAGGCAGCCGCCGCCCACGATGAAGATGGTGGCTTCGCCCAGCAGCTCCGCGCCCAGCTCGGCTGCCGCCTCCTCGTTCAGCGGCTTGATGACCGTGCCTCGGAAGCCCATGATGCGCATCTTGGTCCGCATCTCCACCCAGTGGTACACTGCGGGGGAAGACAGGGGTCAAGCTGCGCCCTGGGAGCCCCCTGCAAGCCCCACCCCTCTCACCCAGGGAATGCAGTCACCTAGCCTGGGTAACCCAGGGGTCTTTTAAAAGACCAGAATATTCTAGCGAGCAGCCAGGGATGAGAAACACTGCCCCAGAAAGGAGGTCCTCAGACTTGAGGGGCCACGCCCCAAGAGGGACACCAGGGACTTCCACAGCGCAAAGTTCATGGACGGTGTAAAGGTCCAGTTGCCAGATGCTTAGCTCCCTGTGTTCCTCCCTTAAGCCACCGCCAGCCAGGCTGTCCTGCCCTGGCACTGTCACCCCACCCACTTCCCAGGAGAAAGACCAACCCCCTTTCTTGCCTTATTTTCCCAAAGTGCAAAGTTGGGGCTGCAGATAGGTGGGGGGAATGGGGGCTCCTGGCTCCAAAGGGCAGCTTAAGGTGGCAATCGATGCTAAGTGCCTCTGAACACTTAGATACACTTGTAATAATCAATCAGTTTTGCAAGTCTGATGGCTCCAATCCTAGAATTTCATCAGCCCTGAAGGTGCAGCTAAGAGCTGCGAGCTCTTCACAGAGAGGATTTGGGCACATACCTTGGTGGGAGCTCAAGAAGTGAGTGGTGCTGCTGGAACAAAAACTCCTTCCTTGCCTAGCTGCTTCTTTCTGAAGGAAGATTCTCAGCATTTGAGTCTTTAAAACCAGTGCAGAATTGATGCTGCACCTGACTCACTCCTGCAACAATTAATATTCATCCAAGGGCACATGAAACCACAGAGGGAACCCTTGTCTGGTGCTTTTGCAGACTCATTTGCAACATCTTCTTTTACTTTAAAGGTTTAGTAATTATTCATGAAAATGTATAAAAGATGAACTCTTTTGTTGTCGTTGTTTTAGAGATGCAGTTTCGCTCTGTCGCCATGCTGGAGTGCAGTGGCACAGTCTTGGCTCACAGCAACCTCTGCCTCCCGTGTTCAAGCAATTTCCCTGCCTCAGCCTCCTGAGTAGCTGGGACTACAGGCGTGCACCACCATGCCTGGCTAATTTTTTGTATTTTCAGTACAGAAGGGGTTTCACCATGGCCAGGCTGGTCTCGATCGTCTGACCTTGTGATCCACTCGCCTTGGCCTCTCAAAGTGCTGGGATTACAGCTGTGAGCCACTGCTCCCAGCCAAAAGATGAACATTTTAAAGTAACTGCACTAATAATAATTTCAAAATTAACTCAATCCAGAAGAAAACAATTTAGCATTTAGAACCTTATGGTCACAGGAAATTAACATGTAAATTTCTGTATGTATTTTGGTTGCCGACATATAAATCATTAGATGGAATTCTGTGGGTATATGGACTGTAAATACAAAAGTACACGAATGAAAAGAAACCATGTGAAATTTCTAACTGAAAAGAAGAGCTTGTTTTATTTTATTATTTTCGAGACGGGGTCTTGCTTTGTCACCCAGGCTGGAGTGTAGTGGTGCAATCATGGCTCACTGCAGCCTCGACCTTCCAGGCTCAAGTGATCCTCCCACCACCTCAGTCCCTTGAGTAGCTGGGACTACAGGTATGTCTGGCTAAAATTTTTTTTTTTTTTTGAGACGGAGTCTCGCTCTGTCATCCAAGCTGGAGTGCAGTGGCGCGATCTTGGCTCACTGCAAGCTCTGCCTCCCGGGTTCACACCATTCTCCTGCCTCAGCCTCCTGAGTAGTTGGGACTACAGGTGCCCGCTACCACGCCTGATAATTTTTTTTGTACTTTTAAGAGACGGGGTTTCACCATGTTATCCAGGATGGTCTCGATCTCCTGACCTCGTGATCCGCCCACCTCAGCCTCCCAAAGTGTTGGTTGGGATTACAGGCGTGAGCCACTGCGCCCGGCCATTTTTGTATTTTTTTTTAAATAGAGATGGGGGTTATCAGTATGTTGCCCGGCTGGTCTCGAACTCCTAGGCTCAAGCAATCTGGCTGCCTCGGCCTCCTAAAGTGCTGGGATTGCAGGTGTGAGCCACTATGCCTGAGATATATATATGTATATATATATCTCCTTAAACCAGACATTGGTAGGCATCAAATCATTATTATTGTATGTAATTTGCAATAAATATGAAGGGAAGGATACACCAGCCGTCTGGACATGTCAATATCATAACACACCAGAACCAGAAATTCCATCCTTTACAACTACTTAAGGTTATGAAAAAAGTTTTACTTGTCAACTTGAAAATGCACTAGAGGGCACACAATTCTTTTTTTTTCTTTTTCTGAGACAGGGTCTTGCTCTGTTGCCCAGGCTGGAGTGCTATGGCAATCTCCACCTCCCAGGTTCAAGTCATCCTCCCGCCTCAGCCTCCTGAGTAGCTGGGACTACAGGCGCATGCCACCATGCCTGGCTAATTTTATTTTTTTGAGTAGAGATGGGCTCTTGCCATATTCCATCATATTTATTTATGTATTTAACAGACGGGATCTCACTCTGTGGTCCAGGATGGAAGGCAGCGGCTCTATCACAGTTCACTGCAACCTCAAACACCTAGACTCAAGCAATCCTCCCACCTCAGCCTCTGGAGCAGCTGGAACTACAGATGCCGCACCATGCCTGGCTGTTTTCAATTT
The DNA here is from genome assembly GCF_001698545.2 of Rhinopithecus bieti. Taxonomy (NCBI): domain Eukaryota; kingdom Metazoa; phylum Chordata; class Mammalia; order Primates; family Cercopithecidae; genus Rhinopithecus; species Rhinopithecus bieti. The sequence continues at coordinate 1,480,826 of NW_016805944.1, read as the reverse complement.
TTTTTTGTTTTGTTTTTTTAGAGATGGGGTCTTGCTATGTTGCCAAAGCTGGTCTTGAACTCCTGGGCTCAAGCAATCATCCTGCCTCAGCCTCCCAAAGTACTGGGACGACAGGAGAGAGCCACTGCGCCCAGCCACTACACATCTTTCATCTTCAAAGGGGTGGGGCGGCAGGAAGGCTTGGGGGCGCTCTGCTGGAGCTGGAGGGAAGACCTGAGGCACCAGCCCAGGGCCCGAGCAGTCACTGTCACTGTCACTGTCAGCTGCTGCAGTTACTGTTACAGCTGACTGTGGCTTAGGCCCTGGGCTTGTGGGTTCCTGGGGTCCAGGCTGTGGAGATCCCTCCCACACGAGGTCTTAGGGTCAGGCTGACCTGGGGTCCCCCTAGGGCTCCGCCACCTGCTCTCTGGTCAATGACAGCCTGCCCCGAGCCCCCCTCTGTAACACAGGAAGGACAGCATCATCCTGACAATGACACTCGCCAGCCCTGGTGGTGGCCCAGAGCTGGGCCCGTAACTGTCACTGCCTCCTTCATGTCAGGGACACCTAGCACGGTGGCCAGAGAGTGGTGAGGGCTGAGGGTTCCAGCTCCTCTGGCCTTCCTGGGTAGGGTTCCCAGCGTGCAATTCCAAGTGTCTCAGCGTAGACCACGCATGGGGATCTGGGCCAGCAGGTGGGTGTGGGTGTGCCAGTGGGAGTGGGCACGTACCCAGGCCACAGGAAATCAAATCAAAGAGAGTGTGTGTGCGCGCACGCAGGCATGGGCTTTCAGGGCTCTTAGAGCAGGGGCCGACGGCATTCTCTCTCGGGTCAGCGGTCAGATGTGGGCTTCAGGAAACAAGGCCCAGGTGGGAATGAATCACAACAGGGCTGTGATTCTAGAAGTGATAGCTGCAAAGCGCCAGGACAGAGTAAGCTGGAGGACTCACCACACTTGCGGGGTCAACAGGCTCCAGATGTCTCCTAGACACCTCACACTCAGCATGTCCAAACCTGAACCCAGCTCCCGGCCCACACTTGTCCCCCCACTAGAGACCGGGGCCTCATCCCAGCTGTTCCCCTCCTCCCACGGCCTCTGAGCTGCGTGTCGGGTCCATTCTGCATCCTGAACATCTCTCCCAGTGGATTCCCTTCTGCTGTCCTGGTCCAGGATCCATCCCAGCTCTGACCAACGTTCCCCTCCCTGACCTCCTGAATAGGAGGAATACAGGCTGTCTATCCACTTCCGAGTGCCTATCACAACCAGGAATAGTGGCTATCCAGTTACTTGTCTGCAATCAGTCTCCCCACTGTCCTGTAAGCCTCACAAGGGCAGGGCCCAGGGCTGTCACAGTCACTGCTGTGTCCCCAGCACTGCCCAGTGCCAGGCCAGGCACACGCATGATGCTCATGAGATCTAAGCTTAACACATAAGTGGGTCCCATCTCCAGCCTCCTTCCCATCTGCCGGCCCCAGCCTCACCCTCTGCAATTGTGCTCCACGCAGCAATCAGAAGGAACTGGTGAGAAGAACAGAACAAACTGGCCAGGCGCGGTAGCTCAGGCCTTTAATCCCAGCACTTTGGGAGGCCGAGACAGGTGGATCATGAGGTCAGGAGTTCAAGACCAGCCTGGCCAACATGGTGAAACCCCATCTCTACTAAAAATACAAAAAATTAGCAGGACGTGGTGGGAGGCCCCTGCAATCCCAGCTACTCGGGAGGCTGAGGCAGGAGAATTGCTTGAACCCGGGAGGCGGAGGTTGCAGTGAGCCAAGACTACGCCACTGCACTCTAGCCTGGGCAGCAAGAGCAAGACTCTGTCTCAAAAAAAAAATTAAAAAGAAAGAAGAAAGAAAAGAACAACCTACCATTCCCCGTCGCCCCACCACCAACCCCGCCGCAAATAAAAGTAACACATTGCAAGAAAACAAAGTACTCAAACTATAAAACGTAGTCAAAGTTCCCTCCTCAGAGGAACCCTCAACTACTGCCGTTGCCAGCCTGTTTTCCCCTAGCGCCATCTCCTGGACAGCCCGTAGTAAGCACACCTCACTCATTTCTGAGCTCTTCAAATGGAGGTTTGTCCAGATCTAAACCATTTTTTAGCTACTCATAATCCAGCGCCACTATGAAAGGTGAGCACTCTGTCCCCACACGGCCTGCCCTTCCTCCACTCCCCCATTTCTACAGGGGATTTGTGTGCAGTTTTTATTATTCTATGTTCCGTTTTTTTTTCAGACGGAGTCTCGCTTTGTCCCCAAGGTTGGAGTGCAGTGGCGTGATCTCGGCTATACGGTGCAGTGGCCATGGAAACACTCTCCAGTGTGGTGTGACTAAGGCAGAGAGGAGACCCTCTTGAGTGCTGCTTCATGAGACTTCAGTGCTTTTTTTTTTTTTTTTTTTTTTTGATAGAGTTTTGCTCTTGTTGCCCAGGTTGGAGTGCAGTGGCTTGATCTTGGCTCACTGCAACCTCTGCCTCCCGGGTTCGAGTGATTCTCCTGCCTGAACCTCCCAAGTAGCTGGGATTACAGGCGCCGGCCACCATGCCCAACTAACTTTTGTATTTTAGTAGAGACGGGATTTCTCCATGTTGGCCAGGCTGGTCTTGAACTCCTGACCTCAAGTGATCCGCCCACCACAGCCTCCCAAAGTAGTGGGACTACAGGTGTGAGCCACCATGTCTGGCCTGACTCCAACTTCATGAGAGATCTTAACCTATAATTTTCCTTTTCTGTAATGGCTTTGTCAGGCTTTGATATCAGTATTCTATTGGACTCATAAAATGAGTAAGTCAGTGGTCCTACTTTCTCTCTTAAAAGAACTTGGACAATAGTATCCTTCCCTCTTCTTCCCCTTCCCCTTCCCATTCTGTCCCCCTCCCCCTCCTCTTCCCTTCCCCCTTCCCTTCTCTTCCNTGATAGAGTTTTGCTCTTGTTGCCCAGGTTGGAGTGCAGTGGCTTGATCTTGGCTCACTGCAACCTCTGCCTCCCGGGTTCGAGTGATTCTCCTGCCTGAACCTCCCAAGTAGCTGGGATTACAGGCGCCGGCCACCATGCCCAACTAACTTTTGTATTTTTAGTAGAGACGGGATTTCTCCATGTTGGCCAGGCTGGTCTTGAACTCCTGACCTCAAGTGATCCGCCCACCACAGCCTCCCAAAGTAGTGGGACTACAGGTGTGAGCCACCATGTCTGGCCTGACTCCAACTTCATGAGAGATCTTAACCTATAATTTTCCTTTTCTGTAATGGCTTTGTCAGGCTTTGATATCAGTATTCTATTGGACTCATAAAATGAGTAAGTCAGTGGTCCTACTTTCTCTCTTAAAAGAACTTGGACAATAGTATCCTTCCCTCTTCTTCCCCTTCCCCTTCCCATTCTGTCCCCTCCCCTCCTCTTCCCTTCCCCTTCCCTTCTCTTCCCTTTCCTTTCCTTCCTTTCTTTCTTTCCCTCTTTCTTTCTTTCTTTTTTTTTTTTTTTTTGAGATTGAGTCTCACCATGCTGTCCCAGGTGGACTGCAGTGGCGTGACCTCAGCTCACTGCAACCTCTACCTCCCGGGTTCAAGTGATTCTCTCACCTCAGCCTCCCATGTAGCTGGGAGTACAGATGCACACCACCACACCTGGCTAATTTTTGTATTTTTTGGTAGAGACACGGTTTCACCATGTTGACCAGGCTGGTCTCAAATTCGTGACCTCATGTGATCCACCCGCCTCGGCCTCCCAAAGTGCTGGGATTACAGGCGTGAGCCACCGCAGCCGGCCTCCTCCATTTCTCTTTTCCGGTCTTTTCCCAATTCTTCTTTCAGATCGCAGCTGAACTGTCCCTTCCTCCAGGACGCCCTCCCTGAACCACAAGCTGGGTCAGACATATTCTCAAGGTTCTCAAAGCTCCCTGGGCTTAACACAAGGCCAGCCTTAATAAATGGCAGCAAGAACTCTGGAGTCACATAGACCTGGACTCAAATCCTGGTTTTGTCACTTTCTGGATATGCAAGTTGAGCCCTGGTGTTTCCTCATCAATACTAGGACTCAAAATACTCAACTGGCAGGACTGGGAGAATGGCAATGACAGAGTAAGGGAGAAAATGCTGTTTGTAAATGTTAACCTAATATCCTCTTCCTGACTCCTATTAGGAATTTTATTCCTGGAAGTACGTCCTACCCACTGGTCTGAATCTACTCTTGGGTTACATAGAATCGTTTTCTGTCTCCTCCCTGAACTCTCTCCCTCCAGACTCACTCCCTTTCATCTGTCTTACATAACAGAGAATCCCAACTCAGATGTCCCCTCCTCCAGGAAGCCTTCCCTGACCTCCAGACCGCTGGGCTCCTCCATCCGAGCTCTGACTGCTCTGGGTCCTCACTGCATGGTGACAAGTCTGTCTCTCCAACTGGACTGTGAGGCCGATGCAGGCAGGGCCTGAGCCTAACTCGGTCACTGCACTGTCCCCAGCCCCAGATAGGCACAGAGCAGGCACTTAATGAAAAAGCTGATCTGTGGAGGTGCCCAGGAGGTGGCCATGGACAATGGGTATGGCTCCCTGTCTCTGGCTCCCCATCCCCCTTCTCTCTCTCCTGATGCTTTTGGTGTTATCTGTCCCCTCGAGAATGTGGCACTGTGCATCACCCCTCCTCCTGGAGACGTGTGCTTCTCTTGGCTCCAGGCCCCCCTCCACCCGTCTGTCTCTGGTATAGACCCTTTCCTCGGCCTCAGTGGCTGGCATTTCTCAGGGTACCATTTCCCAAGCCCTCTTCTTACTCGACTGTCACATCCACTTCCAGGGGCCACTCAGAACTTCAGGACCCAAACTCCTGAGCTCAGATCTCTCTTAGCCCCAGAGCTCCAGGTCACAGGCACTTCAGACACTCTAGGTCACAACACAATGGCTGACCAGGCCCAGGGAGGAGATTTCCCAGAGAAAGGAGGGATATCTTAACCCACGGAGTCAAGTAAAGTGACGTACTTGGCCACAGTTAACTATTGTTCAAGATTTTTCTGAGCATGAAACTGCAGGTGGCTGGAATGCAATCCTTTCCTCAGGAAATGTGCTGCTAAGACAAAACAGCTCCCTCCATGGTGGGGGACTGGGGCTCAGAAGCTTATGGACAAATAGGACAGGCCGGATGCAGTGGCTCACGCCTGTAATCCCAACACTTTGGGAGGCTGAGGTGGACAGATTACCTGAGGTCAGGAGTTTGAGATCAGCCGGGTGAAACCCCGTCTTTACTAAAAATAAAAAAATTAGCTGGGTGTGATGACGCACACCTGTAATCTCAGCTACTCGGGAAGCTGAGGCAGGAGAATCACTTGAACCCAGGAGGCAGAGGTTGCAGTGAGCCGAGATCACGCCACTGCCCAGCCTGGGTGACAGACTGAGACTCAGTCTCAAAAAAAAATAATAAATAAATAAAAGAAATGGGCCGGGCGCGGTGGCTCAAGCCTGTCATCCCAGCACTTTGGGAGGCCGAGACGGGCGGATCACGAGGTCAGGAGATCGAGACCCTCCTGGCTAACACGGTGAAACCTCGTCTCTACTAAAAAATACAAAAAACTAGCCAGGCGAGGTGGCAGGCGCCTGTAGTCCCAGCTACTCGGGAGGCTGAGGCAGGAGAATGGCTTAAACCCGGGAGGCGGAGCTTGCAGTGAGCTGAGATCCGGCCACTGCACTCCAGCCTGGGCGACAGAGCGAGACTCTGTCTCAAAAAAAAAAAAAAAAAAAAAAAAAAAAATGACACCTAAACGAACGTGCGTTTCTGGAGAAGATCCTGGAACAGGCTGAAAAGGATACCAGTGGAAACACTGCTGAGATAGGAATGAGGCCTGCAGGCTTTATACCAGTGTTCATTTCCTGGGTCGCCTCATTGCACTGTGGTTATGTAAAATGTTATCATCCGGAGACTCTGGGTGAAAGGTATGCGGGAACTCTCTGTACTATTATTGTAACTTTTCTCTGAGTCTAAAATTAATTCAAAGTAGAAAAAACGAAAACAGACACAGCCCCCAGGTGGCTCGACTGTGAGGAAATGGACCTTCTCACCCATTTGCTGGTGTAAGTGTAAATCCGTGCACACCCTGGAGTCAGTCATTCTGCTTCTGGGCATTTATGCCAGGTTCACCTGTCCAGGTGCGAAAGGCCTTGCTGGGCTCCTTAATCCTGCAGCACAGTGGATGATGACAATTAAAAAGCCAAGAGAGACCCTCCGACACTATAATCTCATAAATTCCAGCATTTCTGTCAGCAATTGAAATAGAGTAAGGAAGTCCGGCTTTCTGTTTTTGTTTTGAGACAGGGTTTTACTCTGTCACTCAGACTGGAGTACAGTGGCAGGATCATGGCTCACTGCAGCCTGGAATCCCAGAGATCAAGCAATCCTCCTGCCTCAGCCTCCCAAGTAGCTGGGACTACAGGCAAGAACCAGCACGCCTGGCGAATTTTGTTTTTGGGACAGAGCCTCTTGTTGCCCCGGCTGGAGTGCAGTGGCGTGATCTTGGCTCACTGCAACCTCCACCCCCCGGGTTCAAGTGATTCTCCTGCCTCAGCCTCCCGAGTAGCTGAGATTACAGGCGCACGCCACCATGTCCAGCTAATTTTTGTACTTTTAGTAGAGACCGGGTTTCACCATGTTGGACGGGCTGGTCTCAAACTCCTGACCTCATGATCTACCTGCCTCGGTCTCCCAAAGTGCTGAGATTATAGGCGTGAGCTACTGTGCCTGGTCTTTTATTTTATTTTATTTTATTTTTAAATAGAGATGAGGTTTCGTCTCGTTGCCCAGGCTGGTCTTGAACTCCTGAGCTCAAGCGATCCGCCTGCCTTGGCCTCCCAAAATGCTGGGATTACCAGTGTGCGCCACTGTGCCTGGCCAAAACAGATAATTAAAACTTTTTTCAAAAAAATCAAACAAGCCACCTTGGCCCCCAGGATTCCACAGGTCAAGCCTCTACCTCTGCACCTCTGCTGCTCCCTTCTCAAGACCCAATAAAACAGCAGTCTTAGGTGGAAAGACAGCAGAAGTCACAAGAACAAAGGGAAGCTGGCTGGGGTGGGGAGGTAAGGGGGGTGGTAATGCGACTAGGCAGAAGGGGAGGGAATCAATGATGCAAGCCTTGAGGCGGGAGCAGATGGCTGAGAGGTAACTGAGCCAGCAGGGAGGCTGCTGAGACCTAGGCACTCATGGAACGGGGCGGGCAGGGGGAGGAAGGGGAGAGGGGGAAAGAGCGGTGGCAAGAAGCAGAAGGAATTGGAGACTAGGACCACACGTGCCAGATGGCTGAGGGTGGGGTTAAGCCCAGAATCCCTCCTTGACTGGGGGTGAACCAGGAGGACTCTGAGAACAGCCCAGGGGGCAAGTGCCACACTGCAAACAAGCCTGTTCCTCTGGCATAGGGCTGGTGGGCAATGCAGGCATCGAGAGCCCACTCAGCCTTGGCCTTGAACTCCAGTGACCCTGCCGACTGTTGCTGGGGACAAAACCACACCTGCCACTGAGGTCCAGACAGGGGCTCTGCTTAGCTGTGAGCCTGGCCATGGGGTGATGAGCATGGGAAAGATCTGGGTCAAAGACATCCTAGTGGCTCCCAGACCCCTGCTCCTCTGTCTCCCTCCAAAGCCACTTAAAAATACACCAACCAGTTCTTTTTTAAGAGTTTGCATTGTTCCCTGCTGTCTTTGAAGTTCCACCTACATTTTACTTTCTCTATAAAGTTTTATCCTAATGTGACTTTTTATGCTCAATATCCTGTCATATGTCTCTGAAACAAAAACGTATCTATAAATTAAAACCAAAAATTTCATTCTTTGTGATTTTAGTTAAAACTTTTCTCTGCTGGGTGCGGTGGCTCACGCCTGTAATCCCAGCACTTTGGGGGACCAAGGCGGGCGGATCATGAAGTCAAGAGATTGAGACCATCCTGGCTAACATGATGAAACCCTGTCTCTACTAAAAATACAGAAACAAAAAATTAGCTGGGCGTGGTGGCGCACACCTGTAGTCCCAAGCTACTCGGGAGGCTGAGGTAAGAGAATTGCTTGAACCTGGGAGGCGGAGGTTGCAGTGAGCCGAGAGAGTGCCACTGCACTCCAGCCTGGTGACAGAGCAAGACTCTGTCTCAAAAAAAAAAAAAAAAAAAAAAAAAAAAAAAACAAAGAAAAAAAGACAAAACAGCCAGGTACCGTGGCTCACATCTGTAATCCCACCACTTTGGGAGGCCAAGGCGGGCGGATCACGAGGTCAGATCGAGACCATTCTGGCTAACACAGTGAAACTCCGTCTCTACTAAAAACACAAAAAATTAGCCGGGTGTGGTGGCGGGTGCTTGTAGTCCCAGCTACTTGGGAAGCTGAGGCAGGAGAATGGCGTGAACCTGGGAGGCGGCGCTTGCAGTGAGCCCAGATGGCACCATTGCACTCTAGCCTGGGCGACAGAGCAAGACTCCGTCTCAAGAAAAAAAAAAAAAAAAAGAAAAAGAAAAAAAAACTTTTCTCTTGGATTGCATTATCATGCAATTGCTATTAGTATGCCACTGACCGAAACAGCATGCATTACATAATTTGATGTTTAGTGGCTGGGCGTGGTGGCTCATGCCTATAATCCCAGCACTCTGGGAGGCCGAGGCGGATGGATCACCTGAGGTCAGGAGTTCGAGACCAGCCTGGCCAACATGGTGAAACCCCGTCTCTATTACAAACACAAAAATTAACCAGGCGTGGTGGCATGCCCCTGTAATCCCAGCTACTCGGGAGGCTGAGGCAGGAGAATCGCTTGAACCCGGGAGGCAGAGGTTGCAGTGAGCTGAGATCATGCCACTGCACTCCAGCCTGGGCAACAGAGTGAGATTAACTTTTGTATTTAGTCTATGGCTAATTTTTGAAATTCTAGTAGAAACGGGGTTTCACCATATTGGTCAGGCTGGTCTTGAACGCCTGACCTTAGGTGATCCACCTGTCTCACCTCCCAAAGGCTGGGATTACAGCCATGAGCCACCGTGCTCAGCCACAAAAAGATTTTTAAATTAGCTATACATGGTGGTGCATACCTGTGGCCCCAACTTCTCGGAAGACTGAGATAGGAGGATTACTTGAGCCCCCAGGTTCAAGGCTGCAGTGAACCATGATCCTGCCACTGTACTCCAGCCTGAGTGACAGAGTGACACGTGGTCTTAATCAAATCAATCAATCAATCAAATCTAACAAATACATACAAGAAAATAAAATTATAGAATATGTCACTGATGACCACAGATGAAATCTTTAGGAAAATATTAGCAAACCAATGCCAGCAACATATAAAATACATAATACAGCATAATCAAGTGCGGTTTCTGCAGGAATATAAGATTGGTTTAATATTCTTTATTTAATTATTTTTTTTGAGACGGAGTCTTGCTCTGTCGCCCAGGCTGGAGTGCAAAGGCGTGATCTCAGCTCACTGCAACCTCTGCTGCCAGGGTTCAAGTGATTCTCCCGCCTCAGCCTTCCGAGGATCTGGGATTACAGGCGCAGACCACTGTGCCCCACTAATTTTTGTATTTTTAGTAGAGTCAGGGCTTTGCCATGTTGGCCAGGCTGGTCTCTAACTCCTGACCTCAGATGATATACCCGCCTTGGCCTCCCAATGTGCTGGGATTACAGGGGTGAGCCACCACTCCCTTAGGTGATCCACCCGCCTGATTTAATATTCTTTAAAAAATCAATTATTTTTAACTGATTGTAGTAATAGAATTGTGGTTGCCAGCCTCCAAGATGCCCTCCTCCCCAACAATCCCTGTATCCTGGTGTTTACAGCCCTGTATTCTCCCCTCCCACATGTACCAGGGTTGGTCTGTATGACCAACAGAATATAGTAGAAGTAATATGTCACTTCCAAAATTTTATGAAGACACTGCCTCTTTAGTCTTGGTCACTTTCATTCTTGATTCAAGTGAGTCAGCCTTCTTGGAAGTAGATCCTCCAGCCCTGGGCAAGACTTCAGGTCCACAGACTCCCAGCCAGGGCCACCCAACAAAGCCGTTCCTAAATTCCTGATTCTTAAGAACTATATGACATAATAAATGTTTATTTATTATCACATGGAAAAGTACTCAATAGCACCATTCACCAAAGAAAAGCAAATAAGTTACCATTTTATACCAAACAGAATGGCTAAAATTAAACTGTGAAAATATTAAATATTGCAAGGATATGGGGCAACTGGAACCACATGGCAAAACTCTTTGGTAGTTTCCTATAAATTTGTTGTTGTTGTTGTTGTTGTTGTTTTCGTTTTTTTGAGACGGAGTCTTGCTGTGTCGCTGGAGTGCAGTTGCGGGATCTTAGCTCACTGCAACCTCTGTCTCCCGGGTTCAGGCGATTCTTTTGCCTCAGCTGCCTGAGTAGCTGGGATTACAGGCACCCGCTACCACATCCAGCTGTTTGTATTTTTAGTAGAGCCGGGTTTCACCATGCTGGCCAGGCTGGTCTTGAGCTCCTGACCTTGGGTGATCCGCCCGTCTCAGCCTCCCAAAGTGCTGGATTACAGGTGTGAGCTGCCGTGCCCAGCCAGTTTCTTATAAAATTAAATATACCCTTACCATACAACCCAGAAATTTTACTCCTAGATAATTACTGGGAGAATATCATTTCTACCAAGAGAAACGAAAACATCCATATAAAGGCTTGTACACAAATGTTCATAGCACCTTTACTTGCAACGACTTGGAAACAACCCAAATGTCCATCATTAGGACAGTTATCAAACAAAGCATGGCATATTCATATACTGGAATAAAATAAAAGAATACACTTTTATTAAGAGTAGCAAACAAAATAAACTGGCCAGGCGTGGTGGCTCACACTTGTATCCCAGCACTTTGGGAGGCCAAGCGGTGAGGATCACCTGGGCCCATGAGTTCAAGACCACTATCGGCAACTTGTGAGGTCCATCTCTACAAAAAATAAAATAAAGGAGCCGGGCATGGTGGCATGTGCCTGTGGTCTCAGCTACTCGGGAGGCTGAGGTAAGAGGATTGCTTGAGCCCAAGAGGTTGAGGCTGCAGTGAGCCGTGTTTGTGCCCCTGCCCTACAGCCTGGGTGACAGGGGTAGACTATGTGTCAAAAAAAAAAAAAAAAAGAAGAAATGAACTACTGATACATGCAGCAAGAAGTATCTCAAAAGTATCAAATGAACAAAAGCTAAATATAAATTTCATAATGTATGATTTCATTTACATCAAGTTGAACAACAGGCAGAACTAATCAATAAGGAGAGAAGTCAGGGAGACAGAGCAGAGGAGGGACCTTTTTAGAGTGATGATGATGTTTTATATCTTGGGTACTAGTTACACGGGTATATGCATTTACCAATACTTATTGAACTGTAGCCTTTAGATTGTATAGATACTATATCCTAACAAAGAATATACCAAAAAATCAAGTGCCAATAATTAAATATAAGAGGAGGAGTTTGGGAGCCAGTGGGATGTAACTTCTTATCCTGTGTTGCCTCAGGGAACCTGTTTCTCTCGCTTTGAGAGATTTCCTCACTCATAAAACCAAGATGGTCATAAACTCCCTAATAAGGTGGTTAAGATCACTTGCTGAGACAATGGAAAGCATTTTAAATAAAAGCTGTTGTTATCAGTCAATAAATTATTATTCAGGGTAAACATAGCTTCAAGCCAGTCTCTGCGGTGGCTGCCCTTCCCCAGATGTGATCCAGCCAGATGATGATGATGATGACGATGATGATTATTATTATTGTGAGACACGGTCTCACTCTATCACCCAAGCTGGGGTGCAGTGGTGTGATCTCAGCCCACTACAACCTCAGCCTCCAGAGGTCAAGTGATCCTCCAGTTTCAGCCTCCCAAAATGCTGGAATTACTGGTGTTTGCCACCACACCTGGCAATCCAGTTTATTTATGTATTTTATTATTTATTTATTTATTTATTTATTGAGACAGAGTCTTGCTGTGTCACCTAGGCTGGAGTGCAGTGGTGCGATCTCGGCTCACTGCAACCTCCGCCTCCTGGTATCAAGCCATCCTCCTACCTCAACCTCCTGAGTAGCTGGAATTACAGGCATGCCCCACCACACCTGGCTAATTTTTGTATTTTTAGTAGAGATGGGGTTTCACCATGTTGGTCAGGCTGGTCTCGAACTCCTGACCTCAGGTAACCCGCCCACCTTGGCCTTCCAAATTGCTAGGATTACAGGCGTGAGCCACTGTGCCCCGTCCAGTCCAGCCAGTTTTAAGCTTGCCCTAACAGTGCTCCAAGTTTTAACAGAATTGTGCAGGCCACAATAGCCGGGCAGTGCTTCCTCCCACAGACCTGGCTTGATCTTTCCATTATAGCAACTGAGACTGCAGTAATGCCCAGTGCTCCAGTTACCAGAGGGGCACGACTGGTTCCATCTGCCCAGCATCTTGGGGGAGCGTATCTCCCCAACTTTTGGCTCAAGGGATTCAGGAGGAGGTAACCCCACTCCTGAGTCTGGCCAATTAAGGCACTGCTTTCCCTGGGTCACAGAGACTGTGCCGGGATGGGGATGTGACGCAGGGTGGGCCACTCGATTCAGCCTGGGAATTCGGTGGGAAATCCCGGTTGAAGCACCCCTCTGTACCCTGGGGTCACTGGGCAGGTAACTAATACCCTCAAATGTGCCCCATGAAAGCAGGGATCTCTGTTCTGTTGACTACTGAGTCATGCCTCTCAGAACAGTTCCTGGCACACAGCAGGCACTAAATAAAGATTTGTTGAGTGAATGAATTACTCAGCCTCCTAACGGACTGAACCATAGCCACACCCCAGAAAACGATCCCCACCTCTACTCTCCTCCCAGGCCTGGAGAGACCAACTCAACTTGGTATAGAGGACACTCAGGAGTTTCTAGAAGCAATTAACAGAGAGGTTAGGGCTGAGCGCTGTGGCTCACGCCTCTAATCCCAGCACTTTGGGAGGCCAAGGCAGGCAGATTACTTCAGGTCAGGAATTCAAGACCTCCCTGGCCAACATGGTGAAACCCTGTCTCTACTAAAAATATAAAAATTAGCTGGGCGTGGTGGCGGGTGCCTGTAGTCACAGCTACTCAGAAGGCTGAGGCAGGAGAATCGCTTGAACCCGGGAGGCAGAGGTTGCAGTGAGCCGAGAGAGCGCCACTGCACTCCAGCCTGGGCGACAGAGTGAGACTCCGTCACAAGACAAACAAAAAAGATTTCAGAACAACTTTAGTGTTTCTGATTACCAGTGCTACTTTATATTATTCTCTACTGTCTTAGTAACTCCATCCTCCCCACCTCCATTAGAGTTTAGAAGCCGATACTCACCACTGCAACCTCCTATACACCAAGGGGCAGGAGGTGACCCGGCTGTGGTAAGCTGGCAGTGAGGGGAGTTTCCTAGGGACTTCCGGAAAAGGATATTCCTCCTTGAGGCGCTATCCTCACTTATCTGACCACCCGCCCCTCCATACACACACGCACAGACTTCCTCCCTTAGGAAACATAAAGCCACAATGCCTGGAGCCGCAGCAGCCCTACTGAGGCCATGAGGACTGCCTGAGCACCAACACAGCAGAGACAGAATCCTCAGGTTCCTAATGACACCACTGAGCCACCAAACCAACCACGAAGAGGCCTTCCTCAGGGCTTACTGAAAAGCCAGCAAAAAACACCCTTTTGATTTAAGGTTTCATTGACATTTACTGGCTGGGTTTTCAATTAATTACAGATGAGCACAAACTGATACAGAGATGCACCGGGGTCAATTACAGATGGCTTCCTGTGCTTTCTCAGGCAGGCGCCATCCCCAGGCTGACAGGGGCGCCCTCTCCTGTCCACTTGACATATTGCTTGCAGCCAGGACAAGTAGATTCCCTGGGATGCACTCAGGTTGCATGCAAATCAGTCAGCCCTCTACACAGGGGCTTCTGAAAAACACTCCTGGCCGGGCGCGGTGGCTCAAGCCTGTTATCCCAGCACTTTGGGAGGCCGAGACGGGTGGATTCACGAGGTCAGGAGATCGAGACCATCCTGGCTAACACGGTGAAACCCCGTCTCTACTAAAAAAAATACAAAAAAAAAAACTAGCCGGGCGAGGTGACGGGCGCCTGTAGTCCCAGCTACTCGGGAGGCTGAGGCAGGAGAATGGCGTAAACCCGGGAGGCGGAGCTTGCAGTGAGCTGAGATCCGGCCACTGCACTCCAGCCTGGGCGACAGAGTGAGACTCCGCCTCAAAACAAACAAACAAACAAACAAACAAACAAAAAACCTCCTATTCATAAATCGGCCAGAAGATTTGGCCATGAGAACATGAGCAAATTCCAGCAAATGCCTCTGCATAATGAAGGGTGGGACTAAAAAAGGAGCAGCGAGATTAAATGAAGCCAATGACACACATCTTCCATCTGAGACTGTGTGCCTTAGGTCTTTGCCAGCTGTGACAGCCACAAAGAATGTCAAAGCCAGCCGGGAGCAGTGGCTTACGCCTGTAATCACAGCACTTTGGGAGGCTGAGGCGGGCAGATCACTGGAGGTGAGGAGTTCGAGACCAGCCTGGCCAATATGGTGAAACCCCATCTCTACTAAAAATAAAAATAAAAAATTTTTAAAAATGAGCTGGGCATAATGGCACACTCCTGTAATCCCAGCTGCTCGGGAGGGCTGAGGCAGGAGAATCGCTTGAACCTGGGAGGTGGAGGTTGCAGTGAGCCAAGACTGTGCCACTACACTCCATCCTGGGGGACAAAGCGAGACTCCATCTCAAAAAAAAAAAAGTCAAAGCCAGACTCTCACAGAGGGTCTCACCAAGAGTTTCCAAATTTACTTAATAATGTCTGTATAGGAGAATGTTTTCAGTGACAGGAAAATATGTGCGGGGCATGAATAAGTTTATTTTAAAATGTTTACATGTTCATTTCATGCCTCTAATTTTGTGTATGTTTTAAATGCATATAACAGCCATACTGTTATATGTTAGCGCTATACATGACCGCTAAATACTTTATTTACTTTATTTTATTTTATTTTATTTTATTTTATTTTTTTTTGAGACGGAGTCTTGCTTGCCGGCCAGGCTGGAGTGCAGTGGCCGGCTCTCAGCCACTCAAGCTCCGCCCTCCCGGGTCACGCCATTCTCTCCTGTCTCAGCTCCCGAGTAGCTGGGACTCAGGCGCCCGCCTCGTCGCCCCGGCTAAGTTTTTTGTATTTTTTTAGTAGAGACGGGTTTCACCGTATTTAGCCAGGATGGTCTCGATCTCCTGGACCTCGTGACCACCGTCTCGGCCTCCCAAAGTGCTGGGATTACAGGCTTGAGCCACCGCGCCCGGCCTTATTTTATTTTTGAGACAGAGTCTCGCTCTGTCACCCAGGCTGGAGTGCAATGGTGCGATCTTGGCTGACCGCAACCTCCACCTCCCGGGTTCAAGCGATTCTCTTGCCTCAGCCTCCCAAGCAGCTGGGATTACAGGCATGCACCACCACGCCTGGCTAATTTTTTGTATTTTTAGTAGAGACAGGGTTTCTCTAGGTTGGTTAGTTTGGTCTCGAACTCCCAACCTCAGGTGATCCACCCACCTTGGCCTCCCAAAGTGCTGGGATTACAGGCGTGAGCCACTGTGCCCCGCATTTATTTTTTTTAGAGAGACAGGGTTTCACTGTGTCAGCTAGGCTGGAGTACAGTGGTGTGACCAAGGTTCGTTGCAGCCACGACTTCATGCGCTCCAGTGATCCTCCCACTTCAGCCTCCCAAGTAGCTGGGGCCATAGGCGCACACCATCACACCCAGCTAGTTTTTTTTATTGTTGGTAGAGATGGGGTTTTGCCACGTTGCCCAGGTTGGTCTTGAACTCCTGGGTTTAGGTGATCCACCCGCCCTGGCCTCCCAAAGTGCTGGGATTACAGGCGTGAGCCAATGTGCCTGGCTGACTGCTAAATAATTTTACATATGTGTACACACATGCATATATATATGCTAGGGAAGGAACCTCAGAAATATTTCCTTGATAGGAGAATATAATAACAAACATTTGGAGGTCACCAGCAGCAGCCTGGCTGCCATATAATATAACTGATGTGATGCTCTGGTGATTATAAACAGACTCCAGCAAAGTGATTTTCAAACACTGGTGTGCGTGAGAATGCACTCCGGAGACTGCTAAAAATAAACACGTCCACCCCTTCCCCACGTCTACCAAATCAGGATCTGCAGGTAGCACTCCTGGGCATCTACCGGAAGCACCCCACAAAGCTCACTAGTTTTCCTCCATATTGTACACCTTTCAGCTCCCCAATCCTCTCGGCATTTGTGTTTAATCTGGTGGTTAGTCAGCCCTTCTATTGAGAGCTGAACACCAACTGTTGTAGCTGTCCTTTCTAGAAGTTCTGTTTAATTCTTTTTCCAGTTTCCTGGAATTTTTTATTTTACTTGTGTTTTAAGATCCTTCTCTTTTATCCTTTTAACAGATAAGCTTAGGTATTTTATATCTACATCTGATCATTTCACATGTTTGCAGGTTGTGACCTGCCATGTTTTTCTGCTGGCTCTCGCTCATGGTGGCTGCTTTTTTCATACAGTATATACTTTTTTTTTTTTTTACTGTGAGCTTGTATGCTGGAATTCTGTCTGAAGGAGTTCTCCAAGGCCCAGGCAAAGAGAGCACAGGCAGAAAGAGTTTATGTTTGTCCTTGCCAGGTGCTTAGACACAATTAGGTACCCCAGGGGTTCATTCTCAGCGTGCAACTTCTAGGACCTTTCAAAGAGGCCCCAAGTCCACATGAGGGACAGTCAGTGGCTACAAATTCTCAGAGGAGAATGTATCAGTCTCTACCTAGGGCAAAGGCTTGTGTGCCTTAAGAAGGAGGTTTTTTTCTAGTTTACCAGGTACCTTGGCAGAGACCTGGCTGTCTCCTGGCCAGTTCCCCCACAGCATAGTCCCCATCCCCCAGGCCAAGTGATATGGTGTGGCTATGTCCCCCACCCAAATCTCATCTTATATTCACACAAAAAATTACATTCATACAAAAAATTACATTCATACAAAAAATTAGCCGGGCATGGTGGTGCATGCCTGTAATCTCAGCTACTTGGGAGGCTGAGACAGGAGAATCACTAGAACCCAGGAGGCAGAGGTTGCGGTGAGCTGAGATCATGCCATTGCACTCCAGCCTGGGCAATAAGAGTGAAACTCTGTCTCAAAAAATAAATAAATAAAATAAATAAATAAAAAGTAAATAAACATGTACAGAGTATTTGAGGGCCAGGCACAGTTCTATGTTTTATGGATATGAACATCCACATAACAACCCAATTACAAGCATAAAACTGAGGCCCAGAGAGGTTAAATAACTCTCCCTGGGGTCACACAAAAAGTGGTAGAGCAGGGATGGATAAGCCGGCAGCCTGGTTCAAGGCCAGGCTGTAAAGAGTAAACAGTAAACACTGTTTACTGAATGGTGCTAAGGGAACATCAGACCTATGAGGTTAAGTGCTATATGGTACAGAAAGTCAGAGTGACTCATGCAGGACACACACTACGTCAACAGCGGGGCAAGGATGTGAGTGCACCAAGTCTTTATCCAGAAGCAGAGGTTTTGGTACTTAAGCAGTAATGACAAGAAGGGATTCCGGCTGGGCGCGGTGACTCACACCTGTAATCCCAGCACTTTGGGAGGCCACAGCGGGCGGATCACTTGAGGTCAGGAGTTGGAGACCAGCCTGACCAACATGGTGAAATCACATCTCTACTAAAAATACAAAAATTAGCTGGGCGTGGTGGCGGGCACCTGTAATCCCAGCTACTCAGGAGGGCAAAAGCCTGAGCAACAAAGTTAGACTCCGTCTCAAAAAAAAAAAAGGATTCCATGTATACCCCATCCTGTAGTAGTAACCAGATGGGCATGTCCCAGGCCTGGGCTCGCCTATCCACTATGCTGTTGCATCCTCACAAGAATCCTGGAAGATAAGTTCTATTATTATCCCATTTGATAAATATGGAAATGGAGGCTCATAGAGGTCAAGCTGCCTGCTCAAAGTCACACGGCTAATAAGAGGCAGTGCCAAGATCCGAAGCCGAGAGTGCCTACTCTGTGGCAGACTGCCACCGGGGACCCCTTCGTATCATACCCTGTGCAGCCCTTTCCCACACTCACTGTTGTCTGTGCCTAGGGCTGCTTTGACCAATAGAGTGTGGTGGAAATGACGCTGGAAGGTTCCAGGCCTTGCCCTTAAATAACCTGCAGCTTCTGCTTCTTCCTGCATGAAAATCTGGCTATTGGGGAGTCCTGAGCAGCCGTGGAGATATTCAGCTACTTGGGAGGCTGTAGCTGCAGGAGAGACCACATGGAGAAGAGAGGCCCAGAGACTATGCTGAGAGGGAACCAACTGCCCAGTGCCAATTCCAGATGACTCCAGCCCAGCCACCTCCGCCTGTACCTGGATAAGAGCCCGCCAAGCAGCAACCGGCAAAAGAACTGTCCGGCTGAGCCCAGGCAAGCCACAAAGGTAACAGAAACTAAGAGTGACTGGGTTTTTTGTTTGTCTTTTTGAGACAAGGTCTTGCTCTGTTGCCCAGGCTGGAGTGCTATGGCACGATCTTGGCTCACTGCAATCTCCACCTCTCTCGGGTTCAAGCGATTCTCCTACCTCAGCCTCCTGAGAAGCCGGGACCAAAGGCATCCGCTACATTTTTATATTTTTAATAGAGAAGGGGTTTTGCCATGTTGCCCAGGCTGATCTTGAATTCCTGGCCTGAAGTGATCCACCCATCTCAACCTCCCAAAGTGCTGAGATTACAGGCATGAGCCATTGCACCTAGCTAAGAGTTACTATGTTAAGCCACCAAGCTTTGGATCAGATGGTTATGAAGAAAAAGAAAACTGAAACCAAGTCCATGGGCGGGCTAAATTCATAAGAATGGCCACAGAGCTGAGCACTTCTGGAAAAATGACCTCAGCAACCTGAACGAATGATTGTGGTGTATCCGTTTCCCACGGCCACTATAACAAGCTACCACAAATGCAGTGGCTTAAAACAACACAAATTTATTATTATTATTTGAGACAGGGTCTTGCTCTATCACCCAGGCTGGAGTGCAGTGGTGCGGTCACAGCTCACTGCAGCCTCATTCTCCTGGGCTCAAGCAATCCTGCCCCAGCTTCCTGAGTGGCTAAAACTACAGGCATGCATTACCATGCCCCACTAGTTTTTTTTTATTTTTAGTAGAGACAAGGTCTCGCTGTGTTGCCCAGGCTGGTCTTGAACCCCTGGGTTCAAGTGATCCTCCTGCCTCAGCCTTCTAAAATGCTGGGATAACAGGCGTGAGCCACCACACCTGTCCTAAATTTATTATTTTACAGTTCCAGAAGTCAGAAGTCTGAAATGGGGGCCAGGTGTGGTGGCTCACGCCTGTAATCCCTGCACCTTGGGAGGCCAAGGCGGGTGGATTACCTGAGGTCAGGAGTTCAAGACCAGCCTGGCCAATACGGTAAAACCCCCGTCTCTACTGAAAATACAAAAATTAGCTGGGCGTGGTGACATGCACCTGTAATCCCATCTACTCAGGAGGCTGAGGCAGGAGAATCGCTTGAACCCGGAATGCAGAGGTTGCAGGGAGCTGAGATGACACTACTGTACTCCAGCCTGGGTGACCGTGTGAGACCTGTCTCAAAAACAAAAAACAAAAAAACCAAGCATGGTGGCTCATGCCTGTAATCCCAGCACTTTGGGAGGCCAAGGCGGGTGGATCACCTGAGGTCAGGAGTTCAAGACCAGCCTAGCCAACATGGTGAAACCCTATCTCTACTAAAAATACAAAAAATTAACCAGGTGTGGTAGCGGGTGCCTGTAATCCCAGCTACTCAGGGGACTGAGGCAGGAGAATCGCTTGAACCCAGGAGGCAGAAGTTGCAGTGAGTTGAGATCGTGCCACTGCACTGCAGCCTGGGCAACAAGAGTGAAACTCCATCTCAAAAAAAAAAAGAAAGTCCAAAATGGCTTTCACTAGGCTAATCTCAAGGTGTCCACAGGGCTATGTTCCTTTCTGGAGTCTCCAGTGGAGAATCCATCTCCTTGGCTTGGCTTTTCCAGCTTCCAGAGGCTGCCCACATTCCTTGGCTCATGCCTTCCTTCCTCCATCTTCAAGGCCAGCAAGGCAACATCCCTCAAATCATTCCCTCTCTTGCCTCCCTCTTTCCCTTATAAAGACCCCTGTGATCATGCTGACCCCACCTGCGTAATTCAGGATCATCTCCGCATCCCCAAATCCTTAATTTGATCACATCTGCAAAGTCACCTTTGCTGTGCATGGTAACATACTCAGCAGGTTCTGGGGATTAGGATGTGGACATCTTTGGGGGACCAGTCACTCTACTGCCTACTGTTTGTGATAAACCAGGAAAAGGACCAGTGCACTCCAAAGGAATAAACAGAGATGAGCTGGAATTTTCCCACTGCCCAAAGACATCTCACAGCCTCCCTGGGTGCACCAAAAGTGAACTTTGCAGGCGTGGCCTCAACCTGCCTAGCATCACCAACCTCCTTTACTTTTGGGTTAAAATAATGTAAACAAAGGAATTCTGTGTTTAAAAAGATCTCTGGGCCGGGCGCGGTGGCTCAAGCCTGTCATCCCAGCACTTTGGGAGGCCGAGACAGGCGGATCACGAGGTCAGGAGATCGAGACCATCCTGGCTAACATGGTGAAACGCCGTCTCTACTAAAAAATACAAAAAACTAGCCGGGCGAGGTGGCGGGCGCCTGTAGTTCCAGCTACTTGGGAGGCTGAGGCAGGAGACTGGCGGAAACCCGGGAGGCGGAGCTTGCAGTGAGCTGAAATGCGGCCACTGCACTCCAGCCTGGGCGACAGAGCGAGACTCCGTCTCAAAAAAAAAAAAAGATCTCTGCCTCCCCAGCAGGGTGCATCATCGATGATTTATGCTTCTAGCATGTACTATTCTTTCCTCAGGCAGCCACAGCTACTGCTGCAGCCTCTCCTGTGAGACAGCTGGGCCCAGCCCGCTGAGTCAAAAGTATCTCAGCCAAGGTACAGATACTGGATTTATTGGTCAGCTCGGGACGCCTGACCTGAGAGAACGCAGGGCCACCAGTGTACCCTGGGAAATTCCAATTGCCATGGCTGGGGGCCAGAGCAAAGGGCAATTAGCATTGTGAAGACACTAATGATGTAATTAAAATGTGTAAATGTAAGAAGCCAGTACATCGCAATATCCGGTAGCATCTCTAACTCGACCTGTCCCTAACTGAGCTCCAGGTCTTTCTGTCCAACCTGCCCCTTCTCCAGTCGGCCGTCTCACACCCAATCCATGGGAAATCCTGCCGGCTCTACCTTGTAAACAAATCTACTGGTTTATTCATCACGAAGAGGAAAAGGAAAGGTTCTCCACATGGTTACACCTTAACCAAGCGATCCAAATTACCATCACAAATGACGGAACAAACAGACCTCAGGAGCCCCCTGAAGGGATGGCCTTAAGAGGCACCTCGAGTCTGTGGTGCTCCCGCCAAACATGTTCAACATGAATCCAATCAGGGGAAGCAATCAGGAGACTCCAGACAGCGGGACACACTATCAATCAGAGGACTGGCTCCGATGCCAGTGTCATAAAAAACAAGGGTAGGGATCCTATTCTACAGCAGGGTCAGCAAACTCTTCCTGTAAAGGGGCAGAGAGTAAATATTTTAGATTTTGAGGCCGGGTGCAGTGGCTCACGCCTGTAATCCTGACACCTCTCTTTGCAAAATGATGACTGACACAGTGAAAGAGATCTAACTTGACTGACTTCATCTTGCTTCCAACCTCTAAGCTGCCCTTGTACATTCCTGAGCAAAGGCTGAACTAACTTTGGGAGAAACTTATCGTTTATAGTTTAAACAAACATAGTGCCTGGCGCAGTGGCTCACATCTGTAATCCCAGCACTTTGGGAGGCCGAGGCAGGTGGATCATGAGGTCAGGGGTTCGAGACCAGCCTGACCAACATGGTGAAACCCCGTCTCTACTAAAAATACAAAAATTAGCTGGGCATGGTGGTGGGTGCCTGTAATCCCAGCTACTCAGGAGGCTGAGGCAGGAGAATTGCTTGAACCCGGGAGGTGGAGGTTGCAGTGAGCCAAGACAGCACCACTGCACTCCAGTCTGGGCAACAGAGCAAGACTCCATCTCAAAAAAAAAATAAAAAAATAAAACAAACAAACATGGTAACAGCCCTTTTCCAAAGCAGACCTCCTTCTTGCCTGGCGACTAGATTGCCTTTGGAGGACTAACATCAGTCACAAGATTAGAAATTATGGTTTAGGAGTCACGCAGCTGGAGGCTACAAGATTCTGACCCTCCCTAAACTGCTCCTAAGATCACTGCTTGAGGCCGGGCACGGTGGCTCAAGCCTGTAATCCCAGCACTTCGGGAGGCCGAGACGGGCAGATCACGAGGTCAGGAGATCAAGACCATCCTTGCTAACACGGTGAAACCCCATCTCTACTAAAAAATACAAAAAACCAGCCGGGGTAGTCCCAGCTACTGGGGACACTGAGGCAGGAGTATGGCCTAAACCCGGGAGGCGGAGCTTGCAGTGAGCTGAGATCCGGCCACTGCATTCCAGCCTGGGTGACAGAGAGAAACTCCGTCTCAAAAAAAAAAAAAAAGATCAGTGCTTGAGATATTCTGCAGACCCTGCACTTGATGGATCAGATGGCCCCACCCAGATCAATAAATTGGCTCATCTGATCTTATGCCCCCCTCCCCAACCTCCACCACCCAGGAACTGACTGAGCACAAGACGACTGCTGACTCCCTATGACCTCATCTCTGACCAATCAGCACTCCTGGCTCACTGGCTTCCCCTCACCCACCAAATTATGCTTAAAAACTCTGCTCCCCCAGCCAGGCGTGGTGGCTCATGCCTGTAATCCCACCATTTTGAGAGGCCGAGGCGGGTGGATCTCCTGCAGTTGGGAGTTAGAGACCAGCCTGACCAACATGGAGAAACCCCGTCTCTACTTAAAATACAAAATAGCCAGGCATGGTGGCGCATGCCTGTAATCCTAGCTACTCGGGAGGCCGAGGCAGGAGAATCATTTGAACCCGGGAGGCCGATGTTGTAGTGAGCCGAGATCGCACCATTGCACTCCAGCCTGGGTGACAGAGTGAGACTCCGTGTTAAAAACAACAACAATAAGAAAAAACCTCTGCTCCCTGAATGGAGACTGATTTGAGTAATAATAAAACTCCGGTCTCCCACACAACCGGCTCTGCGTGAATTATTCTCTCTGTTGCAGTTCCCCTGTCTTAATGAATAGGGTCTGTCTAGGCAGCAGGCAAGGTGAACCCCTTGGGTGGTTACAATCTCAGCACTTTGGGGGACCAAGGTGGGCGGATCACTTGAGGTCAGGAATTCGAGACCATCCCGGCCAACATGGTGAAACCCCATCTCTACTAAAAATACAAAAATTAGCTGGGAGTGGTGATGGGCACCTGTAGTCCCACCTACTCCGGAGGCTGAGGCAGGAGAATCACTTGGGAGATGTAGGTTGCAGTGAGCCGAGATCCCGAGATTGCGACACTGCACTCTAGCCTGGGAGATGGAACGTGACTCTGTCTCAAGAATAAATAAATAAATAATAGTTTAGATTTTGCAGGCCATACAAACTCCATTCTGCAGCCAAAGACAATACATAAACAAATGGGCGCAGCTGTGATACCATAAAACTTTATTTACAAAGTCAGGCAGTGGGCCGGATTGCCAAACACGGAAAGATATTAAAGGAAGATTAAAGGAAATTAAAAAGGCAAGATATTAAATGCAGTACATGATCCCTGGGCAGACCCTAGATGTAAAATAATAATAAACAGCTAAAAAGGACATTTTGGGGTACAACTGAAGAGCCATATATTAAATAATATTATTATCAATATGATTATCAGTGTTAAATTAATCAGGTGTGATACTGGTACTGTGTTATACAGGGCAATGTCTTTGTTCTTAGGAGATACAGGTTGAAATATTTAGGATTGAAATGTCACGTCCACAATTCATTTTCAAATAGTTAAAAAATATCACGTGTGGCCGGGCACGGCGGCTCATGCCTGTAATCCCAGCACTCTGGGAGGCCGAAGCAGGAGGATCACAAGGTCAGGAGACCGAGATCATCCTGGTTAACACAGTGAAACTCCGTCTCTACTCAAAATACAAAAAAATTAGCCGGGCAGGGCGGCGTGCACCTGTAGTCCCAGCTGCTGGGGAGGCTGAGGCAGGAGAATGGCATGAACACGGGAGGCGGAGCTTGCAGTGAGCCGAGCTCACACCACTGCACTCCAGTCTGGGTGACAGAGCAAGACTCCGTCTCAAAAAAAAAATCGTGTGTATATATACACATAGATATACACAGATGAGAGCAAAAACAAAGCAAACTTGTTTAAAGTTAATATATGATGAATTAGATGGTAAAGGATAAATAGATGATTATATTATTTTTTCAACTTTTCTGAGGGCTTGAAAATATGAAGAAATTGGTTGGGTAAGAAATATCTCCGGGCCGGGTGCCGTGGCTCACGCCTGTAACCCCAGAACTTTGGGAGGCCGAGGTGGGCAGATCACAAGGTTAGGAATTTAAGACCAGTCTGGCCAACATGGTGAAACCCCGTCTACTAAAAATAGAAAAATTAGCTGGGCATGGTGATGGGTGCCTGTAATCGCAGCTGCTTGGGAGGTTGAGGCAGGATAATAGTTTGAACCCAGGAGGGGGAGGTTGCAGTGAGCAAAGATTGGATCACTGCACTCCAGCCTGGGCAACAGAGCAAGACTCCGTCTCAAAAAATAAACAAAAATCTCCAGAACCTGACCCCTGTCACTCATTTCCTCTCTGAACTATAATAGTCACCTCCTCCTTCACCCTAGGATTACCGAAAGGATCCTATTAAAATAGAACTGTGAGGCCGGGCTCACACCTATAATCCCAGCACTTTGGGAGGCGGAGGCAGGCAGATCATTAGGTCAGGAGTTCAAGACCAGCCTGGCCAACAAGGTGAAACCTCGTTTTTACTAAAAATACAAAACTTAGTCGAGCGTGGTGGAGGCGCCTGTAATCCCAGCTAACTGGGAGGCTGAGGCAGAGAACTGCTTGAACCCGGGAGGCAGAGTTGCAGTGAGCAGAGATCACACCACTGCACTCCAGCCTGGGTGACAGAGTGAGACTCTGTCTCAAAAATAAATAAATAAATGGATAGAACTGTGGGCTGGGCATGCGATAGCTCACACCTGTAATCCCAGCACTTTGGGAGGCCGAGGCTGGTGGATCACTTGAGACTAGGAGTTTGAGACCAGCCCAGCTGACATGGCAAAACCCAGCCTCTACTAAAAATACAAAAATTAGCCAGGCACTGTAGCAAGCGCCTGTAATCCCAGCTACTCGAGAGGCTGAGGCAGGAGAATCGCTTGAACCTGGGAGACAGACGTTGCAGTGAGCCAAGATCGCACCATTGCACTCCAGCCTGGGTGTCGGAGTGAGACTCTGTCTCAAAAGTAAATAAATAAATAAATAAATAATAAAATAAAATAGAACTCTGATCTTGTCCCTCATCTGCACAGAACCCTCCAGTGAGTCCTGTTCCACTCAGAGTAAAGCCAAGGCATTTGCAGTGACCCACAGGCCCCATACAAACCGTCCCCCTTTCCCGTCATCAGTTTCCTCTGTACTGTGTGCCAGGCACGCTCATGCCTGAGGTCCTGTGTGCATGCGGGATCCTCTGGGCTGGAACGCCTCTTCCCCCAGATACCAACGCTGCTTGTTCCCTCCCTCCTTTGCATATTTTCAGTGAGTTCTCCCTGATAATCCTATCTACACTTATAGCCTTCCTTTAAATACTCCTTGTTCTATAACCCTGATTTTTTCTCCTAGAGTAACTATTGCTAATATATTTCATATTTTAACTTCTTTTTTTTTTCGAGATGGAGTCTCACTCTGTCACCCAGGCTGGAGTGCAGTGGTGCAATCTCGGCTCACTGCAAACTCTGCCTCTTGGGTTCAAGCGATTCTCCTGCCTAAGCCTCCCGAGTAGATGGGATTACAGGTGCCCGCCACCATGCCTGGCTAAGTTTTGTAGTTTTAGTAGAGATGGGGTTTCGCCATGTTGCCTAGGCTGGTCTCAAACTCCTGACCTCAAGTGATCCGCCCTCCTCAGCCTCCCAAAGTGCTGGGATCACAGGCGTGAACCACTGGGCCCAGCCAACTATTTATTTCATTTACTGTCTGGCTTCCTCCACAAGAATGTAAGGTACCTGAGGGCAAGATGTTTTGCTTTTTCCTGCCTGTTGTATCTATAATATCTACATGACAGCTATGACCCTATGCCAGGCACTGACTTAACATTTTATATCCATTTACTTAATCCTCACAACAACACAATAAATATTATTTACAGCATAATGCATATATAGTATATACACAAAATGAGAATATTAATAGCATCTACCTCATCATAATTGGTGAGGACCCAATGGTAGAGGCTGGGAGGTGCTCAAGACAAGCCTTGGCACCAAATACGAGCCCAGTTAATGTGACTATTACATAACACCCACTGTACAGAAGTGGAAATTGAAGCTAAGAGGGGCTAAAGGACGTACCCAAAGTCACCAGACTGGGTAGGGATTCAAACCTATGTCAGTCTGACTCCAGAAGCCATTTTCTTTCTATTTTTTTTGAGATGGAGTCTCGCTCTGTCGCCCAGGCTGGAGTGCAGTGGTGCGATCTCGGCTCACTGCAACCTCCGCCTCCTGTGTTCAAGTGATTCTTCTGCCTCAGCCTCCTGAGTAGCTGGGATTACAGGCGCACGCCACCATGCCTGGCTAATTTTTGTATTTTTAGTAGAGAAGGGGTTTCACCATGTTGGTCAGTCAGGTCTCTAACTCCTGACATTGTGATCCGCCCGCCTTGGCCTCCCAAAGTGCTGGGATTACAGGAATGCCTGGACTTTTTTTTTTTGAGACAGAGTTTTACTCTTGTTGCCCAGGCTGGAGTGCAGTGGCACGATCTCGGCTCACTGCACTGCCCGCCTCCCAGGTGCAAGCGATTCTCCTGCCTCAGGCTCCCGAGTGGGATTACAGATATGCGCCACCACGCCTGGCAAATTTTGTATTTTTAGCAGAGATGGGGTTTCTCCACATTGGTCAGGCTGGTCTCTAACTCCTGACCTCAGGTGACCCACCCACCTAGGCCTCCCAAAGTGCTGGGATTATAGGTGGGAGGCACCGCGCCTCGCCCAGAAGTCTTTTTATTTATTTATTTATTTATTTATTTATTTATTTATTTATTGAGACAGAGTCTCGCTCTGTTGCCCAGGCTGGAGTGCAGTGGCCGGATCTCAGCTCACTGCAACCTCTGCCTCCTGGAATCAAGCAATTCTCCTGCCTCAGTCTCCCAAGTAGCTGGGACTACAGGTGTGTGCCACCACGCCTGCCTAATTTTGTATTTTTAGTAGAGATGGGGTTTCACCATGTTGGCCAGGCTGGTCTTGAACTCCTGATCTCATGATCCACCCACCTCCGCCTTCCAAAGTGCTGGGATTACAGGTGTGAGCCACTGCGCTCGGCTCCAGAAACCATTTTCTTTCTTTCTTTTCTCTCTCTCTTCCTCTCTCTCTCCCTCTCTCTCTCTCTCTCTCTTTCTTTCTTTCTTTATTTTTTGAGACGGAGTCTTGCCCTGTCGCCCAGGCTGGAGTGCAGTGGCCGGATCTCAGCTCACTGCAAGCTCCGCCTCCCAGGTTCACGCCATTCTCCTGCCTCAGCCTCCCGAGTAGCTGGGACTACAGGCACCCGCCACCACGCCCGTTTTTTGTATTTTTTAGTAGAGACGGGGTTTCACCGTGTTCGCCAGGATGGTCTCGATCTCCTGACCTCGTGATCCGCCCGTCTCGGCCTCCCAAAGTGCTGGGATTACAGGCTTGAGCCACCGCGCCCGGCCTCCAGAAACCATTTTCTAAACCACAATGCTAAGAATGTCACAGTGTTTGGAAGACAGACAGAGACAGGAAACAAACTGGGTCTAGGAATTCAGTGTCCAAAGTCCTGCCTCTGGCACAAATCTCTGCGTATGACCTGAGCAATTAACTTCTGCCCTCAAGGCCTCCATTTTCCCTTCTATAAACCAGAGGAAGTCATTTCTCTTTCTGGACATGGGGACAAAACAGTTGTGGGGGTCAAATGAGATGGCTAACAGGAAAGCACTGTGGTAACCGTGAAATCTAATACTTTCCCATTCTAAGAGCTGCAGACCCAACAATGACCCCACCAAACACTGAAGAACCAAGAATTCTGGGCCCTGGAAAGCAAACTTTAAGCATCCAAACTTACAGAGGGGAAAAAAGGTGCACTCCCTTAACTATGTGGGCCTTGTATGTGCTCCTCTCTCTGCCCCAGTGCTTTCCTTGCTCCTTGTCCTGGTGTTGTCTTCACCCTTCAGGTCCCAGTTCAGATGTCTCCTCTGCCAGGAAGCCCTCCCTGAACCCCATGCCACATCAGGTGCCCAGCGGGCTCCCCCATCTCAGCTCTGCCCCCGCTGGACTAGGAATTCCTTGAGGGCACCAAGCAGGCTTGGTCCCTGCTGTTTCGCCAGCATTGCCAGCACAAGACCTGGCACAGGGCAGAAGCTCACAAAATACTAGCTAAAGGAAGTAATGAATGGATGGAGGGATGAATGGTGTGTAACCGCCCAAAGGGTTCACCTTGCCCGCTGCCTAGACAGAGCTGATTCATCAAGGCAGGAGAACTGCAAGACAAAGAGTAATTCACGAAGAGTTGGCTGTGCGGGAGGGTTTTTTGTTTGTTTGAGACAGAGTCTCACTCTGCTGCCCAGACTGGAGTGCAGTGGCACAATTTTGGCTCACTGCGACCTCTGCCTCCCAGGTTCAGCAATTCTCCTGCCTCAGCCTCCTGAGTAGATGAGATTACAGATGTGCGCCACCACACCAGCTAATTTTTGTATTTTTAGTAGAGATGGGGTTTCACCAGTTGGTCAGGCTGGTCTCGAACTCCTGACCTTGCGATCCGCCCACCTTAGCCTCCCAAAGTGCTGGAATTACAGGTGTGAGCCACTGCACCCAGTCAGGGGTTTTACTACTACTCAAATCAGTCTCCCTGAGCATTCGGAGAGTATATATATATATATATATTTTTTTTCTTTAGATGGAGTTTCACTCTTTCGCCTTGGCTGGAGTGAAGCGACGTGATCTTGGCTAACTGCAACCTCCATCCCCGGGTTCAAGTGATTCTCATGCCCCAGCCTCCCAAGTAGCTGGGATTATGGGCACCTGCCACCATGCCCGCCTAACTTTTGTATTTTTAGTAGAGATGGGGTTTCACCATGCTGGCCAGGCTGGTCGCAAACTCCTGACCTCAGGTGATCCACCTGCATCAGCCTCCCAATGTGCTGGGATTACAGGCCTGAGCCCATGGGCCCAGCTGGAGCAGAGTTTCTAAGAATAACTTGGTGGGTGGGGGAAGCCAGTGAGCCAGGATATGGTCAGATATAAAATCATAGGGAGTCCCAGCAGTCTTCCAGCACTCAGTCAGTCCGTGTGTGGGGGCCACAAGATCAGATGGGCCAGTTTGTTGATCTGGGTAAGGCCAGCTGATCCATCAAGTGCAGGGTCTGCAGAATATCTCAAGCACTGATCTTAGGAGCAGTTTAGGGAGGGTCAGAATCTTGTAGCCTCCAACTGCATGACTCCTAAACCATAATTTCTAATCTTGTGGATAATGTTAGTCCTACAAAGGCAATCTAGTCCCCAGACAAGGAGGAGGTTTGCTTTGGGAAAGGGCTGTTACCATGTTTGTTTAAACTAGAAACTAGAAACTAAATCTCTCTCAAAGTGAGTTCAGCCTTCGCCCAGGAATGAACAAGGACAGCTTGGAGGTTAGAAGCAAGATGGAGCCAGTTAAGTTAAATCTCTTTCACTGTGTCAGTCATAATTTTGCAAAGGCGGTTTCAGTGGTTCTCCGACCCAGCCAATTATGCTAAATTCCCTTATGTTATGTCCCACGTAGCACACAGATCACCTTTCTAAAGTAGTTTATATTTTGGGTGTTTACTATGCCCTTTATTTCTATTTATTTATTATTTTTTGAGACAGTCTTGCTGTGTCGCCCAGGCTGGAACGCAATGGCATAATCGAGGCTCACTGCAGCCGCCACCTACCGGGTTCAAGCGATTCTCCTGCTTCAGCCTCCCAAGTAGCTGGAACTACAGGCGTGCGCTACCACACCCAGCTAATTTTAGTATATTTTGTACATACAGGATTTCACTATGTTAGCCAGGCTGGTCTCGAACTCCTGGTCTCATGTGATCCGCCCGCCTCGGCCTCCCAAAGTGCTGGCATTACAGGTGTGAGCCACCGCGCCGGACCTTACTATGCCCTTTAGATCTGAGCTCAGGCGGCCCCCTCTAGGCAGCCCTGCTGGCCTCAGGTCCTTGGGCCAGGAGCTCCTCTGAGCTCCGGGGCTCCCACTTCCCCGACCACTCTGGGTTGACAGTGATGGATCAGGAGTGTATCTCCCAGTGCTGAGCAAAAAGGCCGCATAGTCTGTCTACCGAATGAAAGGACGGCGTATGAGCGCATTAATGAGTACACAGATGAATGTCCTCTCTGGTTCAAAGTCCTTTTCCAGATTCCCAGGCCATGCCTCCAGACTTCACCCCCGAACCATGCCCCTAATCCAGACTTATTGCCTACAGTAAAACTGAGGCACGTCGACGTCCTAAATGGAGGATATACAAGCACCTCCCAGATCAGGGGAAACTGAGGCACAGGGTGCAACTTTTGAAACGAAGTTGCTCAAGGACGGCCGGGCAAAGGACCCCGTCAGGTTTCTCCTCAGCCCCTCCCCTAGTTCCTCTACCCTGGAAAGCTTCGTCCAAATTTCTCCCATCCCTCACACTATTGGTTTAACAGGGCATCAGTCTCCAAGCGCTCTCTTCCGCTATTGGCTGGCATTTCCTACCCACGCGGCGGCGCCCTGACCCGCCCCTTACACCACGCCCCGCCCTCACTATTGGGCCACCCTCACGCCCCTCTATCAGGAACCCTCCCTATTGGCCACTGGACTTTGCCGGTTCGGGCTGTGATTGGTCGTAAACAGAAGTCCATCCCCTGAGCAACCACCTGAGAGGGGTTGGAGAAAGGAAAAAGGTTGGAGGGAATTCGGGTCAGACTCACGTTGAGCCGGCGGGAGGCAGATATAGGTCTTGAAGAACTCGCTTCGGCGGGCGGCCTCCTTAATGCGGTTGGCAAGCGGCTTGCTGACCTGCCGGATGCCCAAGTATAGCAGCTTCGCCATAGGGAACGCGCCCACCACCATCTTGGCGGTCTCACAGGGCACGCGCAACCCGGCTGACTGGGCGGGGCGCCTCAACCTCTTCACTCCTCCCCCGCCCTCTCGTGGCCATGCGTGCGTCAGTACGTATGTACGTACGCTCGGGGGGAAACTGCAGAGGCGCACCCTGACGTCACCCCGTCGACGCTGACGTACCGACGTCCTTTCGCTGAATATGCAAATATACACGGAAATGAGACGGGTCGGGGGGCGGTTCCGTTAACGGATGCTGGAAGGCGCGTGGATTCCCACGCCCGCCTTGGCCGACGTCACTGTGCTCCTTCGTGATGTCATGTAACGAGTTGGCGTCCCCACCCAAAGGAGGCTCTTAATTAGTCCTAATTAGTCCTATGAGCCCCAAATACATCGTCCTCTGCAAGCTAGGGCTCTCATTGGGTTTAAGAGGAAGCCACGTAGCCATACAGACCTTGGTTGGGATCCCAGCTCTGTCATTTCCTCGCTGTGAAATATTAGATGAGTAGCATAACCTCTCTGGACTTCAGTATTACCGTCTACCAAATGGGAATCCTAATAGCACTTGCCTCTTTGGGTTGTTGTGAGGCTTCTGCGCTAATCTTGAGTGTAAAACAGTAGACCATGGGAAGTGGTTAGAATGGTGCCAGTCATATAGTTAAGCACTCAGTAAATAGCCCGTCTTACTATACAGGTAATGATTGCATTATTATTCCTAACTCCAGCGTGAGGGTGCATTTCGCCCCCAGAAGCAGCGAATACAACCCTTTCCCAAGTAACTGACAAAGAAACTGAGGCCCACAGCGGGGCAGGGGGTGGCAGAAGATTCCTGCAGAGGTTGATAGCCTAGCATCTTGGCTAATAAAACCATACCCGTTCTCAAGCAACCCAACTTCCTTCATTAGGAGGTAGGGTCCCCAGGGAGCTAGTTCAGAAATAAGTTTAAGGACATGTCCCAGACTGTCCTTTCTTACCCAGCAGGGAGTAAAATCATATAAACAATGTCAGGAAGGGGTTGAGAGAAATTCCTGGATGATGGAGTGCTGGTGGGTAATTGAGAGATTCTGGGAGGCAGAGGGACAGAAGAAAAACAGGAACAGGACTGGCCGCCATGGCTCAAGCCTGTAATCTCTGCATTTTGGGAGGCTGAGGAGGGTGGATCACCTGAGGTCAGGAGTTTGAGACCACCCTGGCCAACACGGTGAAATCCCATCTCTACTAAAAAAAAAAAAAAAATTAGCCGGGCATGGTGGCAGGCACCTGTAATCCCAGGTACTCCGGAGGCTGAGGCAGGAGAATTGCTTGAACCTGGGAAGCGGAGGTTGCAGTGAGTGGAGATCATGCCACGGCACTCCAGTCTTGTTGGTGACAGAGTGAGACTCCATCTCAAAAAAAAAAAAAGAAAGCAGGAACAGGGGAGTGGTGTGCAGGAGGAAACATACATGCAGGACACAGAATCAGGGGGCTCTGGACTTCCTTGGTATCCACTCTGACTCTCTCAGTTTCCTTTGTCAAGCTCCTGGCACTGAGGGACCTGCGTTTCCTCATCTGTAATGATGGTGCTGGTGTGTGTGAACCCTGATATTCTGAATTGCTAAGAATGCCACGATTCTGCCGGGCGCGGTGGCTCCAAGCCTGGTAATTCCAGCAAACTTTTGGGAGGCCGAGAACGGGCGGAATCACGAGGT
Organism: Rhinopithecus bieti; assembly: GCF_001698545.2. NCBI lineage: Eukaryota > Metazoa > Chordata > Mammalia > Primates > Cercopithecidae > Rhinopithecus > Rhinopithecus bieti. Next base: position 1,447,831 of record NW_016805944.1, on the reverse strand, counting down.
CCAGGTAGTATGGAGACATCCTGGGCTAACAGGTGAAAACCCCGTCTCTACTAAAAAATATACAAAAAAACTAGCCGGTGCGATGGTGGCAGGGCAGCCTGTATCCTAGCTACTCGGAGGCTGAGCAGGAAGAATGGATAAACCCGGGGGCAGAGCTTGCAGTGAGCTGGGAGAACCGGACCACTGCACTCCAGCCCGGGCGACAGAGCGGACTTCCGTCTCAAAAAAAAAAAAAAAAAAAAAAAGAATGCCACGATTCCCATAAAACAACCTTTCCCGGGGTCCCTTCCAGACTGAAGGTATGCAGGAACTTGGGACTACTTAAGGTTCTCATTCACTTGGGACCAGCCCCCTTCCCATTTTACAGACTGGTCAAGTGAGGCCAGAGGATGAAAAGGATTTGCCCACAGTTCCAGAGGAAATCAGGGTGGAGCTAAAATGGGGATTTATTTATTTTATTTTATTTTTTGAGATGGAGTCTCGCTCTGCTGCCCAGGTTGGAGTGCAGTGGCATGATCTTGGCTCACTGCAAGCTCTTCCTCCCAGGTTCACACCATTCGCCTGCCTCAGCCTCCCGAATAGTTGGGACTACAGGTACCCGCCACCAAGCCCGGCTAATTTTTTGTATTTTTAGTAGAGATGGAGTTTCACCATGTTAGCCAGGATGGTCTTGATCTCCTGACCTCCCGATTCACCCTCCTCGGCCTCCCAGAGTGCTGGGATTACAAGCATGAGCCACCGCGCCTGGCCTTTTTTGTTTTCGTTTTTGAGATGGAGTCTGGCTCTGTTGCCCAGGCTAGAGTGAGGTAGCGGGATCTCAGCTCACTACAAGCTCCACCTCCCGGGTTCAAGTGATTCTCCTGCCTCAGCCTCTGGAGTAGTTGGGATTATAGGTTCGCACCACCACGCCTGGCTAATTTTTGTGTTTTCAGTATAGATGGGATTTTAACATGTTGGACAGGCTAGTTTTGAACTCCTGATCTTACTCGATCCACCTGCCTCGGCCTCCCAAAGTGTTGGGATTACAGGCATGAGCCACCACGCCTGGCCTAGTGCTTAATTAATTTTATTGAATGAATGCAAATGAGCATTTGGAGGGAAGGAGTAGTGTGCAGGTTTTCATCTGATTCTTCAAAGAAACTGTGTTCAGTTTCTGGGGCAGGCCATGGTGGCTCGCACCTGTAATCCTAGCACTATGGGAAGCCAACGCAAGAGGACTGCTTGAAGCCAGGAGTTTGAGACCAGCCTGGAGAACATAACGAGACCCCATCTCTACAAAAATATATATATATTTTTTTTAATTAGCCGGGCATGGTGGTTTGCTTCTGTAGTCCCTGCTACTCAAGAGGCTGAGATGGAAGGATCGTTTCAGCCTGGGAGGTTGAAGCTGTGGTGAGCCATGAGCTCCACTGCACTCTAGCCTGGGCAACACAGCGAGACCCTGTCTCAAAAAAAAAAAATTAAAATTTCTGTCCCCAAGCCGGGTGCAGTGGCTCACGCCTGTAATCCCAGCACTTTGGGAGGCCGAGGCGGGTGGATCACCTGAGGTCGGGAGTTTGAGACCAGTCTGGCCAACATGGAGAAACCCGGTCTCTACCAAAAATACAAAATTAGCAGAGTGTGGTGGTACATGTCTGTAATCCCAGCTACTCGAGAGTCTGAGGCAGGAGAATTGCTTGAACCCGGGAGGCAGAGGTTGCGGTGGGCCGAGATTGTGCCATTGCACTCCAGCCTGGGGGACAAGAGCGAAACTCGGTCTCAAAATATATATATATATATTCTGGCCCCAACATCTCCATTCCAGTAGCTTTACTACGGCAGGGGGATAGGGTGGGAAGACTACTAGGCCTCCCAGATCCCAGGCCTCCCTCTCTTCTCTAGCCCTCCAGCACTCCAACACCAAAGCCTGGATTTCCCCCATCTCTGTGCTCCCTCCACCCCAGAAAATCATTGAGTGCACTTTTCCCCTATCTCTCTCCTCCTTCTTCCTTTCTCTGAGAATGGTTCCCAGGAAAGTCTTCTGTGAACCTCTGTGGAGGGAGGGGAGGGCACGGGAGGGGGGAGGGTAGGAGGGTTGTGGGTGGATCGTCACACCTCAGGAGTCTGTTTACACACCTGTGAGGAGGAAAGGGAGAGGAGACCTTCTCTGAAGGGCGAGGCCTGTTCAGAGCTGGGTGCTTCTTCCTGCCCTCCAGCCTAGTTACGGAACAGTGGCCATTCCTGGTGACCCCTGAGACCAGGGGAGGGAGGGCAGCCTTGGCCACCCTGGGGCGTGGGAATACAAGCAGAGATGGGGAGGGGAGAGGCAGCCCAAGCTGGCTCCAGCGCTGACTCACCAGCCATGCGACCTTGGACTGGTCGCCTGGCCTCTCTGGTGACCGCCCTAGACTAGGGCCTGGGATCCTTCCTGGAAGTTTTTTCTGCTCAGACCCCCTAGTCACCCTTTTCCTGGAATGGGAGAGGTAGTTGTGTTTCATAATCCCGCTGGCCCCTGTGCTTCTTCCATTAGAGGAATCCTTCAAAATAAATCCAAGGCTGGGCATGGTGGCTGAAGCCTGTAATCTCAGCACTTTGAGAGGCTGAGGTAGGAGGATCACTTGAGGCCAGGATTTCAAGACCAGCTTGGCCAACATGGCAAAACCCCGTCTCTACTAAAAATACAAAAATTAGCCAGGCGTGGTGGTGCGCACTTGTAATCCCACCTACTCAGGAAGCTGAGGCACAAGAGTTGCCTGATCCCAGGAGGCGGAGGTTGCAGTGAGCCGAGATCCTGACACTGCACTCCAGCCTGGGTGACAGAGTGAGATTCTGTCTCAAAAAAAATAAATAAACGAACAAAAATAAAACTCCAAAAGCTGATCACTGCTCCTTGTTAAATCCACCTGGCCCAACTGACAGCACATCCCTCTTGGACTCCTGCAGTCACCTCCTCACTGAACTCCCGGCTTCTCTCCTTGTCTCCCATATTCCTTTTTCATTTTGAGACAGGGTTTTGCTCTGTCGCCCAGGCTGGAGTGCAGTGGTGCAATCACTGCTCATCGCAGCCTCCACCTCCTGACTCAAGTGATCCTCCCATCTCAGCCTCCCAAGTAGCTGGGACTGTAGACGCACACCACCATGCCTGGCTAATTTTTAAATTTTTTGTAGAAACTGGGTCTCCCTATGTTGCCCAGGCTGGTCCCAAACTCCTGGCCTCAAGCAATCCTCCTGCCTCAGCCTCCCAAAGTGCTGGGATTACAAGCTTGAGCCACCATGCCCAGCCAACCTCCCATAGTCTACTCCCTACTCAACAGCCCATGGGATACTGTTAATACTTAAGTTAAATCACCTTCATCCTCTACTGAGAAACCCCTCGTAGCTCCCATTTATCTCAGATTAAAAGGCAGAGTCCTCACTGGGACTTACATGGCCCTACATGACCTGCTGTCCCCTCTCCTGTCTCATTTCTCCTTTCCTGTTATCCTCCCCACCTCCGCTGCAGCCACACTGCCATACCTGCTATCTTTCAAATTCAGACAGTCTATTATTATTATTTGAGCTGGAGTTTTGCTCTTGTCGCTTAGGCTGGGGTACAGGGGCACAATCTCAGCTCACTGCAACCTCTGCCTTCTGGGTTCAAGCAATTCTCCTGCCTTAGCCTCCTGAGTAGCTGGGATTACAGGCACCCACCACCATGCTCAGCTAATTTTTTTTTTTTTTTTTTTTTTTGTATTTTAGTAGAGACAGGGTTTCACTATGTTGACCAGCTGGTCTCAAACTCCTGACCTCAGGTAATCCGCCAGCCTTGGCCTCCCAAAGTGCTGGGATTATAGGTGTGAGCCACCATGCCCGGCCGAAAATTCAGACACTCTCCAACCCCAGGGCCCTTGCACCTGCAGTTCCCTCTGCCTGAAATGCTCTTCCCACGACAGCCACAGGGCTGAGTGCCGCACATCCTTCAAGTCTTTGCTGGAAAGCCACCGCAACAAGCCCTCCTCTGCCCTCCTTATTTAGATCAGACTCCAAGTCATCCTCTATCCCCTCAACTGGCCTTACACAGAAAAATGTCCCCTTCACATTTAGCAATTCCAAACATTACATATTTTTTATTTACTTGTGTATGGCGAGCCCTGTGAAGGCAAGGCCAGGCTGCCTCAGTCATTGCTGTATCCCAGCCCCACCCAGCACAGTGCGCTACATAAACCTCTGTTGAATGAATGAATAAATACGCGGCCGGGCGCAGTGACTCACGCTTGTAATCCCAGCACTTTGGGAGGCCGAGGCAGGTGGACCATGACGTCAGGAGATCGAGACCATCCTGGCTAACATGGTGAAACCATGTTTCTACTAAAAATACAAAAAAATTAGCCGGGCGAGGTGGCGGGCACCTGTAGTCCCAGCTACTCAGGAGGCTGAGGCAGGAGAATGGTGTGAACCTGGGAGGCGGTGCTTGCAGTGAGCTGAGATCGCACCACTGCACTCCAGCCTGGGCGACAGAGCGAGACTCCGTCTCAAGAAATAAGATAAAATAAAATAAAATAAATACCCTTTCCTCTTGTCCCAAACCTTCTTCCCAAACCTTCCTGCATCACTCCTCCAGGCAGTCTGCCCTTATTACCCTTCACCTGAGTTCTGACATTCTCCGTCTTCATCCTCAGTCCTGACTTGGAGATCGCTGTTTATCCAGAAACTGAGAATTGCTGGCTTACGTTCTCTCCCCTGTATGACCAGGGGCTTTACAAACATAATGACTCTATATCCGCTGTGTTTCTCCTTCCACTTTCTCCCGGAGTCACAGACTTTTATCCACTTGTTGGAAAGAAAAAATCTAACCTTCTCTATTTGTCTTTATTTTCTGGAAACCAAATGTTTGACTTAATTTATCTGGCCAGACATGGTGGCTCACATCTCTACTCCGAGCACTTTGGGAGGCCAAGGCAGGAGGATCTCTTGAGCCCAGGAGTTCAAGATCAGCCTGGGAAACATAGTGAGACTCAGTCTCTACAAAAGTACAAAATTAGCCAGGCATGCTGGCGCACATTTGTGGTCCCAGCTACTTGGGACGCTGATGTGGATCTCTGGAGCCCAGGAGGTGGAAGCTGCAGTGAGCCACGATTGCACTACTGCACTCCAACCTGGGCGACACAGCGAGACCCTGTCTCTAAAAAAAATATTTACTCATCTCCTCCTCCAGGAGGCCTTCCACAACTGCCAAACTGTGATGGCATCTGGGAGCACAAAGGTTGACCAGCGACACACCAACCTCACTCTTCCTAAGTTCTTGTATTCTTATATTAACACAGCCCTTTTTCCATACAATTTGCATACACCAGACCAGGAGAGAAGGGACTGGGATGAGAGGGGAAAACTGGGGGTTCTGTGCCACGCGGGGTTCACTGTGCTGGTGGCAGCATCTTCAGCTGCACCTGGTCCCCCTGGGAGGGCGGAGTGGCCGCCCAGCCGCCAGTCATGGCCTTGGCTGTGCTGTTCCTCTTGGAGGTGAGTGGGGTCTCCAGGGTGAGTGAGGCGTTGGCCATCTCCTGGGGCTTGTCGCTGGCCAGAAAGCGGAGCAGGTTGTGCAGAGCCTTGGCGACGTCGCTGCGGGCACCCTCGTTGACCAGACAGTAGAGGATGGGGTCCGCCACACAGTTGAGGCTGGTGAAAGCCAGTGAGCTGTGGTATGCAGAAAAGACGCGCTCCTCGAAGCCGCAGTCCCAGGGTCGGCCCAGGTAGATGGCGCTGCGGGACAGCAAGAGCACGTGATAGGGCGCAAAGCAGACCAGCACTATGGCTATGAGGCTGAGGGCCAGCCGCTTGATCTTGGCCTTCTCCTGGCGCTCGGTGGACACGCTGCCTCGCACTGCACGCAGGATGCCCCGGTACGACAGCAGCATGAGCGCCCACGGGAAGAGGAAACCCACGAAGACCCGATAGAGGTTCATCCAGGCCACCCAGCCTTCCATGGGGAACTTCTCAAAGCAGAAGGTGTGATTGTAGCGGTCTCGGAAGAGCTCGTCATGGAACAGGGGCGCCGAGTTGGCGCCCAGCTCGGTGGCCCAGACCACGGAGCTCACGGCCACGGCGGTCTTGACGCGGCGCAGGCGGGCGAAGCGGAGTGGGTGGGCCACGGCCAGGTAGCGGTCCACCGAGATGCAGCACAGGAAGGCGATGCTGATGTAGATGTTGGTGTAGAAGATGAACCCGAAGAGCTTGCAGACCCGGGCCGGGGATCTCAGTTGTCATTGTGGCAGGAAGTAGTCGACCACACACAGCGCAAGGGTGCAGATGTACAGGCAGCGTCGCGGATGCTGAAGGTTCATACAGGTAGACGCCCAGTCTCGTGCCGCTGTTCACCTGGCGGTAGCCCGCTCCACAGAGCAGGCGATTGGTGGGCAGCCACGCCGATGACGAAGATTGAGAGGGATTGGCGGAAAGCAGGTGGTCCACTAAGTGAGTCCACGTGGCAGCCCTCCCACTAAGGTGGTTGCCCCATGGAGGAGCACTTCGGCTTCTGGGGCGCTTCCCCTGGCCCCATCGGTGGAGGTAGGCTGTGGGGCACGGGAGCGGGAGGCCATGGGGCCCCAGCCCCTTCCTTGGAGGCTCAGGGAATCATGGTGGATGTAGTCCCTACAGGGAAGAGTTGAGTGGGTAGGCGGCTGGGCTGGGAGGGGCTAGAGCTTGAGAGCGAAAAAGTTGGAGGAGGGATGGAATTGATGACAGGAAGAAGTCTGAGGATGATGAATTAACTAAAGTGTGGTTGGTCCAACCGGAGGTTATTATAGAGTTAATCAGGTGCAATGAGGGAGTATAGGTGGTGACACAAAAATTGGTCCTGTGGGGAAGTGTTTATGGAGGGGATGAAAGCAGTCGCTGGGCAACCAGTGGAAGAGAGATGTTGGCAGGGCAGTTAGGAAGTATGTGTACCATAACTGAAGTATGAGTAATGGCGGGGGATGTTCTACGAAGACACAGGATACTGAACATGCGTTGAGATAGGACATCAGGGCAGTATAGGGAGTGTTGAAAATGTTGAAAGTCCAGCAATTGGGTGGGATTGGTGGCATTTCTGGACCACCAGAAAAACAGAGACACAGGAGTCACTAGTAAGGAGAAGGTTCTGGAAAGGAGGTGGTCTGTCAGGGTGGACAAAGACAAAAGGCCTCGTTGGGACTGCAGGAAGGAGTCTTAGAAACAGGAAGCATGGTGAGTAGGTTCTAGATCAGGGATAGTTGGGGACAGAAGGGAAATTTGAATGGGGGAGGGACTCCAGATGTCCTGGTGGCGGCTGAAGATTGGTGCATGAAGTCGGTTTCACCGCTGACTTTGCAGTGCCTGTTGGGAGAGAGGACAACAGTGAGGGAGTCACGGAACACTCTGACGCCTTTCTCTCATCCCACGACTCACTCACCATAATGCGTGGACTGCAGAGAGTCGGACCACCCCAACAGGATGCTACTTGACCCCCCTAAGGCACATCCACTCTCTGAGAACACAGATTTGAGGTACAGGCAATATTGTTCCCCCCTGATAGATTTAGTAATACACTCCAGGCCAGGCACAGTGGCTCACGCCTGTAATCTCATAACACTTTGAGAAGGCTGAGGTGGGAGGATACGGATCGCTTGAGCCTATGGGAGTTCAATGACCAGCCTGGGCAACACAAGAATGAGGGAACCCAGTCTCTACAAAAAGGAAAAAATAAAATAGTAGCCAGCGTGGTGGTGCTTACCTTAGTACTCCAGACTACTGGGGGAAGGACTGAGGTAAGGGGATCACTTGATCCCAGGGGATTCAGGCTGCAGTGAGCTATAGTCCACCACTGCACTCAGCTTGGGCCAACAGATATGAGACCCTGTCTCAAAAAAAAAAAAAAAAAAAAAAAAAAGGTTTGGGTGCAGTGCTCACACCTGTAATTCCCAGCACTTTGGGAGGTCGAGGCGTGGGATCACGAGGTCAGGAGTTCAAGCTCAGCCTGGCCAGACGATGGTGAAACCCTGTCTCCACTAAAAATAAAAAGTTACCCCAGGTGTGGTTGTGTGTGCCTGTATGCCCAGCTATCAGGAGCTGAGGCAGTAAGACTGCTTGTAAACCAAAAGGCGGAGGTTGCAGTGAGCCGAGATCATGCCACTGCACTCCATGCCTGGGCAAAGAGTGAAATTCCTGTCAAAAAAAAAAAAAAGAAAGAAAAAAAAAAGAAAAAGAAAAAAGAAAGAAAGAAAGAAAGAGAGGCCGGGCGCGGTGGCTCAAGCCTGTAATCCCAGCACTTTGGGAGGCCGAGACGGGCGGATCACGAGGTCAGGAGATCGAGACCATCCTGGCTAACACGGTGAAACCCCGTCTCTACTAAAAAAATACAAAAAACTAGCTGGGCGAGGTGGCAGGCGCCTGTAGTCCCAGCTACTCAGGAGGCTGAGGCAGGAGAATGGCGGGAACCCGGGAGGCGGAGCTTGCAGTGAGCTCAGATCCGGCCACTGCACTCCAGCCCCGGTGATAGAGCGAGACTCCGTCTCAAAAAAAAAAAGAAAGAGATTTCAGATTTTAGCACTTTCTTGCAGAAGCCCTGTAAAACTGGCACAGGTATCACATCATGCTTCAGGAAATGCCAGACTAGTCTGACTCTATCATGTCACAGACAGAGAGAAGGGGCCCAGAGAGGCTGAGTCACCTTCCTAAGGATGCACAGCATGGAAGCAATAGGACCAGGGCTGGGGCCAGCCTCCCACTCCTTACCCAGGAATCCCATTCTTGTCAACAAGGATAATAACAGCAAATGTCAATCGAGCCCTACTACATAGCAGATCCCATTCCAGGCATTTTTACGCATATTATTTCTTTTTATTTATTTTTTTGAGACAGGGTCTTGCTCTTTTGTCCAGACTAGAATGCAATAGCATGATCACAGCTCACAGCAGCCTCGACCTTCTGGGATCCCAGTGATCCTCCTGCCTCAGCCTCCCAAGTAGCTGGGAATACAGGCATGCACCACCATAGTGTAGATAGAGGTCTTCCTGTGTTGCCCAGGCAGGCCTTGAACTCCTGAGCTCAAGAGATCCTCCCCTGTAATCCCAGCACTTTGGGAGGCCGAGGCGGTTGGATCATGAGGTCAAGAGATCGAAACCATCCTGGCCAAAATGGTGAAACCCCGTCTCTACTAAAAATACAAAAATTAGCTAAACATGGTGGCACGCACCTGTAGTCCCAGCTACTTGGTAGGCTGAGGCAGAAGAATCGTTTGAACCTGGGGGAGGTGGAGGTTGCAGTGAGCCGAGATCACACCACTGCACTCCAGCCTGGGTGACACAGTCAGACTCCATCTCAAAAAAAAAAGAAAAGAGAGATCCTCCCACCTTGGCTTCCCAAAGTGCTAGGAGTACAGCAGTGAGCCACCATGCCTGGCCGATTTATGGATATTACTTCACTGAAATTTTCAGGACTCCCATGAGGAAAGTAGTTGTTCTTCCTCTTTGACAAACTGAGGCACAGAGCTGTTCCGAGACCTGTCCAAGGTCCTGATGTCTAGAGTGCGGCCATTGCCGCTCTCAGTCCTCGTCTCCAGCCTGTGCTTCAGTTTCCACCCCAGAATAACTGGACTAGCTAGATACAGTGGCTCATGCCTGTAATCCCAGCACTTTGGGAGGCCAAGGCAGGAGGATCGCCTGAGGTCAGGAGTTCGAGACCAGCCTGGCCAACATGGTGAAACCCTGTCTCTACTAAAAATACAAAAACTAGCTGGGTGTGGTGGCACATGCTTGTAATCCCAGCTACTCGGGACGCTGAGGCGAGAGGATTGCTTGGGCCCAGGAGGTAGAGGTTGCAGTGAGCTAGCACCACTGCACTCCAGCCTGGGAGACAGGAGACTCCGTCTCATAAAAAAAAAAAAAAAAAAAAGAAGGCCTGGCACGGTGGCTCACACCTGTAATCCCAGCCCTTTGGGAGGCCAAGGCAGGCGGATCACCTGAGGTCGGGAGTTCAGGACCAGCCTGAGCAACATGGAAACATGGAGAAGCCTTGTCTCTACTAAAAATACAAAATTAGCCAGGTGTGGTGGCGCATGCCTGTAATCCCAGCTACTTGGGAGGCGGAGGTGGGAGAATTGCTTGAACCTGGGAGGCGGAGGTTGCAGTGTGCTGAGATGGTGCCATTGCACTGCAGCCTGGGCAACAAGAGCGAACTCCATCTCACAAAAAAAAAAAAAAAAAAAGAATAACTGGACAGAAAAGGGTCCTGGGCTGCCAGTGGGGACTGGGAACCAAAGCTGCAGAAGAGTAAGGGAAAGGGGAGAGTCAGGAGTTGCTGGGAACAGTCAAGGTCAGGGAGCATGGGGAAGCCCTGGGGTTAGCGCCAGCAGACTCCTCCCTCAGGGACCACTCCCTTCACTGTCTCTGCCCTTCCACCCCCCAATTTTCCTGAGTGAGAACCTTGAGCCCGCCACCCACTTTATTCTGGGAAGATCTGCACACACAGGGTAAAGGATATTCATGGACCAAGCCCCTGTCATCAACCCCAGAGAGAAGCGGAGCCAAGTCCAGAGTCACAGGCAGCTTCAGGAGCCATTCCATCCAGGGATCATTTGGTTTAGTTATTTTGGATGTGAAGTCTGTTTTTTTTTTTTTTCCCAACAAGATCTTAACCAGAAACCAATCTAAAACAGTGAAAAGGGTGAGCTGCTAGCTGCTCTGGTGAAACGAGGTGGGGGTGGAGTGGCCACCTCTGAAGAATCCCCAGGATGCACTTTTAAAACATTTTTTTTTTTTTTTTTGAGATGGAGTCTCGCTCAGTCGCCCAGGCTGGAGTGCAGTGGTGCGATCTTGGCTCACTGAAAGCTCTGCCTCCCGGGTTCACGCCATTCTCCTGCCTCAGCCTCCTGAGTAGCTGGGATTACAGGCGCCCACCACCATGCCTGGCTAATTTTTTGTATTTTTGGTAGAGACGGGATTTCACCTTGTTAGCCAGGATGGTCTCGATCTCCTGACCTCGTGATCCACCCGCCTCGGCCTCCCAAAGTGCTGGGATTACAGGCATGAGCCACCACACCTGGCCTTAAAACATTTTTAAAGTGGAGTTTAAGGTGAAGTCTATTGACAGATGAGGAAACCAAGCACCACAGAGGGGAAGGAAGGAGGTCCATAGGAGCCTCCCAGATGCCAGAGCATCTTTCCATGGCAAAGTCCTCTCGGCTCCACCTCCCCAGTGCTTCCTGAATCTGTGTGTGTCTCTCTCAAACACCTGCCACTGTCCACTCTGCGTCAGTGTCAGCGCCATCGCTCGCTGGGATCATTGCAGTAGCATTACCCTTGCTTTTCTGGGCTGCTACTCTGACTTCCTTCAAATCACTTCCCATATGGCAGCCAGAAAGAGCTTTTCTTTTTATTTTTTGAGACGAAGTTTCGCTCTTGTCACCCAGGCTGGAGTGCAATGGCCTGATCTTGGCTCACCGCAACCTCTGCCTCCCGGGTTCAAGTGATTTTCCTGCCCCTTCCTCCAGAGTAGGTGGGATTACAGGCATGAGCCACCATGCTGAGCTAATTTTGTATTTTTAGTGCAGACAGGGTTTCTCCATGTTGGTCAGGCTGGTCTCCAACTCCCAACTCAGGTAATCTGCCCGTGTTGGCCTCCCAAAGTGCTGGGATTACGGGTGTGAGCCACCGCGCCCAGCCAAGATCTTTCTAACATGAAAATCAGCTCTTTCTTTTTCTTTTCTTTTTTTTTTTTTTGAGACAGGGTCTCACTCTGTCATGCAGTGTTGCAATCTTCACTCATTGCAGTCTTGACTTCATGGGCTCAAGTGGTCCTCCTACCTCAGGCTCCTAAGTAGCTGGGACTACAGGTGTGTGCCACCACACCTGGCAAATTTTTCTATTTTTTATAGAGATGGGGTTTCCCCATGTTGCTCAAGCCAGTCTACAACTCCTGGGCTCAAATGATCTTCCTGCCTTGCTGGGATTACAGGCATGAGCCACCGCACCTGGCCTAGTTCTTGTTACTTCCCTGCTTGGAACCCTCCAGTGGCTTCTAAATGGACTTGGGGTAAAATCTAGACTCCTCATCTGGAGTCACAAGGCTCTGTCTGACCTGCTGGGGCAGCCTAGCCATCTCACCCACCTCTCCTTCCTGCCTCAGCAGGCTCAAGGCCACTGACCTTCTTTCCAGCCTCAAACCTTTGCACATTTACCATACTCTCCATCTGGAATGCTTTTTTTTTTTGGAAACAGAGTCTTCCTCTGTTGCCCAGGCTGGAGCGCAGTGGCACAATCTCGGCTCACTGCAACCTCTGCCACCTGAGTTCAAGTGATTCTCCTGCCTTGGCCTCTCGAGTAGCTGGGATTACAGGTGTGCACCAGCATGCCCAGCTAATTTTTGTGTTTTTAGTAGAGATGGGGTTTTACCATGTTAGCCAGGCTGGTCTCAAACTCCTGGCCTCAAGTGATCCACCCACCTTGGCCTCTCAAAGTGCTAGGATTATAGATGTGAGCCACTCCTCTTCCTTCAGATAGCCTGAGTAGCTCCGTTCCCTCCTTCACTTCCTTGGGAGTGCCTCTCCACTCAGTCCCCGAATCTCCCCTGCCCCAGGACCCTCTCCTCACATCACCTTGTGTCTTGTTTGTGTCTGACTGTCTAGAATATGTATTCCAGGAGAGCAGAGACTCTGTGTGTCTTGTTGACTGTTGTATCCCTAGCACCCAGGATAGGCCCAGCATACAGTAGGTGCTCAATAAATTACCAAGGTCATGGTCAGGGAGCACGGAGCCATTTGCCAATGGCAGAAACCATTCCAGAAGCTTTGTAGAGGCCAGAGGCATGGAGTAAAAACACATTCTCTGCCCATGAGGCTGCCCCACCCCACCCCAGGCTCAAACAAGGGCATGGGGAGGAGGGGGAAGGGAGGGGGAGGAGTCAGTTCCCAGGGGAAGAGGTGGACAGGGGAGAGTTAGAAAGGGCAGGATCTATCCGCTTCTTAATTGACTTTGAAAGGTCAGGGCTGAGTCCTGCTCAGTAATTCCTGCCCCCTGTGGGGTCCTCAGCGGCCGAGCTGCCTCCCTCGCCTCAGACTCCTGGGCAGAAGCTTGTGGGTCCTGTGGAGACGGAATGGGTGGGGGCGTACTCTGGGCTGGAACAGTGCGATCCAGTCCCTCCCTTCCATTAGAAACCTCCCACCCAGACCAAGTCACTCAAAATATCTCCCTCCCCTCTCCTCTGCCCTCTCTCTCCCCATCTCTCTGCCCCTAGTCTCTCCCTTCCTCCTGTGACATTTAGAGAATTACGTCTCTAGGAGCCTCAGTTTCCCCTTCTGTAAAAGGGGGCACAGCCTTTATACTCATCACATCACAGACTGGAACGTCCTTGCAAGAATGTGATATCAGCTCCATAGCGTGCAGGATTTGAACAATTATTATTCCACCGGGACTAGGGGGTTGAGACAAGAAATGAACCAGTTCTTCATGGCAGGAGGCACCCACCGAGGGCTAGAAGTCCCCTTTGCCCTACTTTCTGTCAACCCTCAGGGCTCTGCTGACCTAACTGGGGGACCATGGCAGGAAACATTTCCGCCAGCCAGCGGAGGAAATACACTTCCCATTGCTAATTTCCTCGAGGGGGAACCGGTCTAGCTCTCACCACTCCTTCCTCCCACCCCTCCTCCCCAACCTGCTGGCATCTTGGGGACGGTGGACATGGGGGAAGGGGTGCCCAGACAGCCCTCTCTTCTTCCCCACATGAGATCTGCCCAACGTGGAAACCCCAAAAGTCAACATGGAACGTCAGACTCTTAGAATGCCACAGTGCAGCCGACGTATATGTGACAGCTGGGGGTGCGAGGCTATTTTTGACCCCTTCCTGGTACAGATGGGGAAACCGAGGCCCGCGGTAGCAAGGCAGTTGTCTAAGTCACTTGATGTCTCAAGACTGGGCACACCTCCTGTCGCTCTTAACTAAACAGCTTCCCTTCCCCTGAGGTTTTTCTCTTCATTCTCTGAACTTCTGTAATTTTTCTCAAGTCTTTCCGAGCATCTCTGGCCCCTCTGAGAACCTACTGGAAGGTATGACCTTCTCCCCACAAAGAAAGCAAGCGACCTTCCATCACCTGCTCCCCATAACCCCGTTCCCCTTCCAGGACCCTCTCTGGTTCTAAGTTCTGCCCCTTACTTAGGCTCTGTTGAGGGGGTGAACCCCCAAATCCCACAGTCCACAAGAAGCTCCCCTTGTCTGTCCCACAGGCCCCCACTTCTTGGGTCCCTGCTGGCCCCTTCCAGAGGGTTGGGGGGAAGAGAAATATACCCGAGTGGAGCAATAGTGGGACAGGAAAGACTAGGAAGACCCAGCCCCCTGCCCCACTTTAGCAGCCTCGGCTGCTGCATCCTGACAGCCACCCCAAAACCCAGCAAAGCTGAAAAACTTGGAGGATTTCCAGGACAAGAGGGAGAAGTGCTACAGCCCCGACATCCCCAGCACCCCTCAGCTCACTCACCGGCCTTGTCCCCGATGCCACCAGGGCTATCTCACCTCCCCTTTTCCTCCTCTGTGGGCTCCTGCTCCCCCGCCTTCCCCCAGCAGCCCCAGGGGACCAGCCAGCTCCGGTCTGCTCATTAGGGACGAAATGTGATCACCGGTCCTCGCTCCCCACCTGGTGCCCAGGCGGCCGGCGGAAACCAGGGGGCAATCGGGCCACCCTAACCGCCCCACTGCACCTCAGTATCCCCGTTTCAACCGAGGGGGTCTCTGTGTCCCCCACACCCACACTGCCCATTAGGGACACCAGTCCTTAGACTGTCTCTCTGACGTTCTAGGTCCCTACGGCTCTGCAATCTTCAGGTTCTATCCTTAGTTCACTTCGCAGTTGAATGTTCTATTATAACATTCTAGAGCGTTACTCTTCTTTCATTCTATTTATTACATCGTGGCTTTGTAAGTACCTACCCTAAGTTTCCAATATTCTAGGAGTGTCACATTCCAAGATTTGAAAGTCCTATTGTTAGAACACGTTATGATTTTTTTAAGCATTCTATGACTTTCATAATCTATTATTAAACCGTCAGTGATTTTTATCTTTCCCCAGCAAACAGGAATACGTATTTCCCTTTTCTCTTTTACAGAAATGGGAACGTACACTAAATACGGTGAGCCCCACTTCCGTTTCTTTCCCCCCTTCTCTCGCCTGCTTTTGAACATTCCAACAGCCTAATTTCTAAGATTGTGCAGAATTCTAAGAAACTATGGATTCACAGAGGGAAGAGAGGGGCGTGTTAGTCACCACCTCCACCTGGCTCCTAAATTCTCACCACCTGGGGGTGACATGAGATATCCAGGCCGCCTCTCTACCCTTTCCCTAGTGGGCCTAGCCTCAGCCCTCCCCGCTCACACCAGCTGAGTTATTATTTGTCTAGACACAAACCAAATTATAGGCCCTGTCCCCGAGGGAACGGTGGGCTCCAGGCGGAGGGTCAGGAGACTGAAGCTGGAGTTAATCCCAGTTCCCCTCCACCTCCCTCCTTCTCTTCCCGAAACTCCACCCCTTCCACCAAAACCAACTCTTGCCCCTCTCCCTCCCCACCACCATGGTTTTAGAAATATTTTCTCTCCTCTGCTTCTAAAACCCTCCCTTCTGGATTCCAGCCATTTCTACTCACCCTGGCATCTCTCCCTCCTCATTGAGAAGACCTCTTTCCCCAAATTAATCCAACTTAGTGGTAGAAGAAGCAGCCAGCTCTCCGGATTTGGGCTTTGGTTGAAAACTGGGGTCCCAACCCTCCAGCCTGGCACTGACTCACTGTGGGGACTTCTGCTGTTGGGCCTCAGTTTCTCCATCTATAAAATGGGGGCAGGGGGAGTTGGCCTAGGTGGCTCTGCAAACCCTTTCCAACTCTCAACTGCCATCACTGAAATGTACCAAGATTTCAACACTCCTCTTTTTGGATTGAAGGACTCCAGTATCCCCAGGACTTTTGATTGGAAGGATCTGGAATTTCCAGGCCTCCCCTCTGATCCTTCTTCCATCTGGGCCCTTCCATTAAAAGATGTTCATGTTCAAGGTTCTTGATCATATGATTCCCAGGGTTCCAGGGGCCCCCATGGGTCTCTCATCCTCTTCAGCTGGGATTCCCCCAGAAAAGAAAACCTCCTCATCCTCACCCCAAATCTGAAGTCAAGTTCATCTACAGAGACAGATCTAGGGGCGGGTGCCCCCTTGGTGGGTTCAGGAGGAGGGGGGCTGATGATGGGCTCTGGAGGGGGCACTGGGGAGTGTGGCCCCATCTTCTCCACTTCTGCCCCAAACAAATTCCCCAATGCACATCTAGCCCGAGTGCGCACACACACATCCCACAACCGATGCCTCCCAGACATTCTAGAGTTGTTCCTCAGCCTAGTTTGGGAGGAGGGGTTGTCCAGTTCCAGGGGTGAGAGTGAGGCGGAAGCAGGAAAGAGTTAACGGTGACCCAGCCAAATCCTGGAAGAGAGGAAGTAGGGGAGGAAGTTCACCCCCCAGCCAGGAATTCCTGAAATTGGCGGGCGGGGTGGGTGCGACTTCAGGGGCAGTGGGGTGGCTCCGGGAAGAGGGCGCTGGGGTCATGGTGTCACTTAGAGTCCTCCTGCCCCAGGTCACAAGCCTCCTGCCCTCTACCCGACTCCCAAGCAGCTTCCCAGTCCAGAGGAAAGTTCCGGGATGCGGAGGATTTGGAAGGAGAGAAGACAGAGCAGAAGGTGCCAAAACAGGGTTATAAGAGATGGAGAGACAGAGACAGGGCAATAGAGAGAGACAGAGAGACATGAAGGGAGAGAGCAAAGAGATACACAGAGACGGGGAGAGATGGAGATGGAGGCAGAGACATCCACAGAGGTCCCACAATAGATGGGGGAGAGGCAGAGGCAGGGGCAGAGGGAGGTGGGACCCAGAAACAGAGAGACAGAGACAGACAGAGACAGACGGAGACTGGAGAGGCAGAGATCAAGAAACTGACAGAGACATCCAGAGACACAGAAAGAAAGACACGTCCAGAGGCAGAGGGACCACAGACACAGAGACATCAGACGGGAGTTGGAGACAGACGCAGAGCCAGGGAGAGCAACAGAGGGGGCGGGCACCGAAATGGCGCGGGAGACTGAGGCAGCCCCCGAAGGGGCGGGGAGGAGCGGTCCCGCCGCGAACAGGGCAACCTAGTGAGACCTCGCAGCATCGCGGGGGCCGAGGAGGGCCCGGCACTTACCTGCGCGCGGCGGCTGGACGGGGCGGGCGGTGGCACGTCTCTCGGCTGCGTCCGGATCTCCGGTCTGAACGACGGCGCGGGGACCCAGCGGATGCCCCCGCGGGGCAGAACAGCGGCTACTCCTCCCGGCCCCCGGGCCTGAGCCGTAAGCTGAGGCCCCGCCCCGGCCAGGCCCGCCCCCATTAACCCCACCACTGCCGCTGCCCCTTAACCCCTTTCAGACTTCACCCCATTCAACGCCTCCAGCCCCGGGTGAGGCTCATCTGCTGCTGGAACACCCCCTAGTCCTTCCAAGTCCCTAGCTGTAAGGTCCCCTCTCTCGAACCACACACCCCCAACTTTATCAGGCCCTCAGCTATGGGAAGAGGAGGCCCCTGCTACTGACCTTCCCTGAGTTGAGCCATTTCCTCCCTTAGAGACCCCAGGCCTCAGTCATTCATCTTCTGGCCATTAACCTTCTGCATCTTCCACCGCTAGGAGGGGGAGAATAAAGGGTTCTGTTAGGTCCCCAACTCCAAAGTCAGGGCCACCCCTAGAAGGAGCTCTAGGGTTGCACTTCCAGCCTGCCTCTTGGTCAGACCTCAGGCTAGTGACATCTCCGTGCCCCAGTTTCCTCTTTGAATCAAGGTGGTCACTCATGGTGCCTGCTTGCTTCCTTCCTTCTTTTCTTTGCTTTGCTTTGCTTTGCTTTTTTCTTTCTTTTCTTTCTTTTGAGAAGGAGTCATGCTGTGTTGCCCGGACTGGAGTGCAGTGGCACAATCTTGGCTCACTGCAATCTCCACCTCCCAGGTTCAAGCAATTCTCCTGCCTTGGCCTCCCGAGTAGCTGGGATTACAGGCGTGCACCACCATGCCCGGCTAATTTTTTTTTTTTTTTTTTTTTTTTTTTTTGAGACGGAGTCTTGCTCTGTCGCCCGGTCTGGAGTGCAGTGGCCCGATCTCAGCTCACTGCAAGCTCCGCCTCCCGGGTTTACGCCATTCTCCTGCCTCAGCCTCCCGAGTAGCTGGGACTACAGGCGCCCGCCGCCTCGCCCGGCTAGTTTTTTTTTTTTTTTTGTATTTTTAGTAGAGACGGGGTTTCACCGTGTTAGCCAGGATGGTCTCGATCTCCTGACCTCGTGATCCGCCCGTCTCGGCCTCCCAAAGTGCTGGGATTACAGGCTTGAGCCACCGCGCCCGGCCAATTTTGTATTTTTAATAGAGATGGGGTTTCACCATGTTGGCCAGGTTGGTCTCAAACTCCTAAGCTCAAGCTATCTGCCCACCTCAGCCTCCAAAAAGTGTTGGGATTACAGGTGTGAGCCACCGTGCCTGACG